>NW_019174393.1:4057229-4433851 GCF_002260705.1 Seriola dumerili
CACCTCACAAGTTCACATGGTCTCGCTTGCCAATAAAAAAGCCTCCCATGGCCCGCCGTTACAGTAAAACACCAATGACCAAGAATCACTCAATGCTCCACGCTGGCTAAAACATGTTCCAACAACACTGCACTTGCATTGCAAGCTAATCCGCTGCTCTTCCATAACACAATGCCTCACACTTTCCCTCTTACAGCAGAATTAATGATAATGAGTAAAAAAACTTCACTGCAAAGCGTACCAGCATCCCACACATTCCCTCATGCAGCAACTTTAACACAAACTTTAAATCAACATCAACGAAAGAAAACACCAGAAAGTAAACAGAGTGAAGAGCAAGCATACCTTCTCACAGACAAGGCCAGAGCGAAAAAGGAAGTAAAAGCTACCAAGTGCAGGTCATGCTGTTTGGGATAATAAAAAACTCCTCGTGACAACATACATCAATTCCTTGTACATAGACAGGTAGGAGTTGTACCTAAACATATATACTTCCAATAAAGATATATCAGAAAGTTTTAAAGAAAGAAAACCACAACACTGTAAAGTTTAATGTGTAGCCTTCAAAATAAAGTCTGCCAAATCTACATAGGATTTGACAGAATATAGCCTATATATAACTGCCCTATTTAAAAAAAATGTTAGGGCTACACATTTGCAGCCAGGTGGGGGAGGGGACTGGTGCAGAAAGGTTCGCTTTAAGATGGATCTCCTACGTTGTATGAACCGATCTCGAAGCTTGGATGTTCAATGTGTATACTATATTTTACCATCAAGGACACTGCCTTCCTGTGCATTGCCTGATGACAAATTTCGTTCAGCTATGACGGCAAAAATCAAACGGTGCATGAAAAAAAGCGGAGCTCCTTTCCAAAAACAACGACAGGGCGAACCCTGATATGCTCACAGATGGCATCTGTTGTATTCAGGGGAAATTAAAGCTGAAGATAATTATTCAAACGGATCCCAAGCTCTGATCATTTAGTAAGATCATCAGGACTCAGCTTTGATTCCCTTTCTCTAACACCCCGTTTTCAAGACCTGAACCCCAGCCCAGCTTAACATCGCTCTAGCTTGCTCTCTCCTCTCTCTCTCTCTCTCTTCTCTCTCTCTCTCTCTGTTCTTTCTCTCTTCCTATGACGGCAGGTTGATCCAAAGAAAGAGGAAGTGAAGGCGAGGGGGAGAGAGAGGAGATGGAGGAGAGAGAGGAGAGAGAGAGACAAGCTGGAGCATTGCCCCTAAAAAGCTGCTGCGCGGTTTTCAGTCTTAGAAACGGGATCTGTTAGATGGAGAGAAGAAAGAAAGCGGAATCAAGCTAGTCCTGATGATCTTACTAAATGATCAGAGCTTGAATCCTTTGTTGAATATTCAATTCATTCATCCTCAGCCTTTTATTCCCTATGGAATACCAAAACAGATCCATCTGTAAGCAGGCATATCAGGATGTTCCAAACTTGTCCTGTGGCTTTTGGAAGAGACTCCCGCTTTCATATGCACCGTCGTTTAATGGAATGCTATGCTAAGCAAAATTGTCACAGCAAATGCAAGAAGGCCAGTCCTTTGAAATGTAAATATTAGGGCGCCCTCATTACACAAATCTAACATCAAGCTCGAGAAAATCGGCATTTCAAAAACGTGACGGAGATCCCATCTTAAAAGCGAACTTTCTGCACCAGTCACCTGGCTGCAAATGTGTACCCTAAATTTTTAAAATAGGCATTATATATAGGCATTATCTGTCAAATCCTATGTAATTTTGGCAAGACCTTTATTTTGAAACAGCTTAACCACATTAAAACAACTACAGGTCTGTGTTTCTGCCTTTTAAAAACTTTCTAATATATTTTTTATGGAGTAAAATATATGTTAGGTACACACTCCCTAACACTGTTCCTATGTTACAGGAATTGATGTATGTGTCAAAAGAGGGAGTTTTTGTACCAACAGCATGACCTGCACTGCCTAACGCTTTACTGCCTGTTTTCGCTCTGCCTTGTCTTTGAAAGAAGGTTATGCTTCTCTTCACTCGTTTAACTTCTGTGTTTCTTCTGTGTATAGTAATTTTAAAAGTGGTTTAAAGGTTGCTGCCCATGGCGGAAATGTGTGGTGCTGGGTCTGCACTTGAAGTTTCTTATCCACATCCTTTAAATCTCTGTGTAAGAGGAAAGTTTGTGGAGGCATGTTGGTATGAAGACACGGCTGGATTAGCTTGCAATTGCAAAGTGCAGTGTTGTTTGACACCATGTTTTGCAGCGTGGAGCAATTGAGATATTCTTGTCATGTGTACTGTACGCGCGCTGATGGACGGCTTTTATATGCAAGCGACGACCATGTGAATTGTGAAGGTTTCTGCTGATGCCGTTGGCCGGTGTCTTGCATATAAACTAGCAGAAAGACAACCTGGTTAAAACCATCATGCAACACAATGCAGTTTAATATATCCACTACTCAGGCTCTAAGATAATGGGGTGACTACAGAGGCAGACCTTTTAATGGAAAACCAAAACCCTTTTATGTCGGCTCTAAACTCATTTTGAAATCATCGATTGTTTGATGTTCGTCTGGCTGATCTGGTTTAGAGCCACTAAATGTTGCACATAAATTATGGAGGTGTTTCCTGCAGCTTTATATTTTCAGGCAGGTCTATCTTGCCTGAAATAACAACACAATCAGAAACAGTTAACAAACTTGTGTGTATATATATGTTAACATGCTATATTTAAAATGAATGAAGCCGTTGTTAGATATTCATCTATCTTTCAATCTTTTGGCAAACTATTAATAAATGTGGAACGGAACTGTTGTGTGGAGGAGGAAAGAGTGGCAAGTCAAGACAACTGGCAGAGACAGTGAGGAGAGAATGAATACCATCACAAACCAGTGGCTTATGTTGCACTCATGTCTGCTTGTGTGTGTCCACTTGGTCGGCGGCCTACTGGCCCGCCAAACCAAATCTCTGCGATACCGGCATTGAATAAAAACATGATCCCTGCTTCAGTTCTGTCTTGGAGCTCTCCACCGCAACACACTGTTACAAGCTCCCAATACCTCCAAAGCTGCGCCGTGCCAAGTGCAAGACAAGAAGATATTGCTTGGGGGATTTAGCATTTCAAACGGGCAGTGCCACAGAGATGCTTGGACACATGCCCGCCTCCAGTACTCAGGGAGACGCTTAAACAGAGTTTAAAAGTCTGGGCAGAATTAGGCGAAGCATGATTGATTTAACTTCATGGTTGTGAATGTACTAAAAAAAGTTTTCTCCTCTCTTTCAAGTTTTTGCTATTTTCAGTTTAAAAGTGCGAGTTTGTTTTTAGTTTGACAGGCAGCGCTGGGCTTTTCTTAAATTTGGACTTGAAATGTAAAAATATTGTCTCGAGCGGAGGCACGTGGACCCTCCGTTCAGCTGCAAGCTTCCACGTAACGACACCGCGGGCTGCATCTGCTTATCCACGTACCTGCCAGAGCATGAACCACAGATGTAATCGGTTTAAGCTTCAATAAATTACAGCCCTTACAAACAGAATCACTGGCAGAACAACAGCAGAGGTGGTAAAGTTTGCCAAAGATCGATAAACCCGACGCTGAGTTTGCCAAAATATACCTCTGAGGTTTCAGAGCTTTCGTACCCGGAATGTAAATGCGAATCTCCAATCTATTGTTCCTTGCCTTCCTTCATTCATATTATTTATATAACACAACTTCAGAACAAATTTACACAATGCTTCATAATTAATAGAGGCAAAAATTGACCCTAAAATAAAATAATTTGATATAATTCATAATAAAAAAAGGAATAAAATAAGTAAAATAAATTCCATAAATTGTAAGTCAGGTTTCTGAAGACACTAATAATTCAGCCAGCCGATTTTCTGACTGCAGGTCTCAGCCGGAGCTGTTAGTACATACTCATGAGGGAAATGATAAAAACGGTGAATCTGTATGTGGATATCTGCACCCTACTTATTCGCTCTTTATTCTATTCCATTCAGCCAAGCCAAAAATAGTCTATTATACTTCTAATCCAAAACTCTCGTCTCTACATAAAAAAAAAAAAAGAGAAGAAGAAGAAAAAGATAATCTGTGCTCATCTCCATTTGACCTTAGACGGCTACACAGACTGGCACTGTGGGCTAAAATAAAGCATTAAGCCATGAGAGCATTCTGGGCTTCACAGTGATTTTTGATAGTAGAAAAGTCTGCTGATTAAATGAAAATAAACCTTTCTTCTAATTGACCATGAGTAATTATCTTTAATTGGGTGTGTTAATATGGCAACCCAGTTTGCTAGAAAGTACATTCATATTATTTAACTCCTGATTAGGTTTGGTCTGGTGCATTTACACAAAGTGCTGTGGAGTGCCTACACATAACCATCAACACCAAACAGACTGATAATGCTGTAGTCACTACAAAAACGCTGCATTGATCAGATATTCTGGTAGGAAAACAAATATGCTGTGTGAATATATTTACTTTTATGTTCAGAAGCAACATCTTTGCAATGTACCAAATCAATGAATAACACCGTATCTTTATTTCACTAATGTTGTTGCAAAATTATTGTTTAATAAGTCTAATGTCCAGGAGGACAGCGGTGTTGGAATAATGGAGGTTAAAAAAATTGCTCAACATTTAAGAGAAAATACACCACAAAACTTATGTCACAGGCCTGAAGATGGCTAGTTTAGCTTAGATAAAGACTGGAAGGTGGGAAACAGCTGGCTTGGTTTGCATTCAAGATTTTACAGAAATCACGCGCTGTAACAGGTTGTTTTACATTTCAGTTTGTGTTTGTTCAGCTTTTTCCTCTCCTATTTCCAAAAATGCCACATATTTCTTTAAAAGGAGCAGATATGAAGTGGTTTGAAGGTTTTCTGTTTGAACTCTGGACTCTCCGTGGAAAATGGAGATAAAAAATATGGTTGAGTGACAGACAGCGGTGTAAACAACATAAACGTATGAATATAGAGCAGGTGGAAGCTTCAAAGCATCATGCATATATGCTTCATCAACTTGAATAAACACAAAACTTTCTGTTGTGACTTCAAGGCTAACACCTACACACGTGTTTTACCTCGTGCTCCTGGTCGCGCAGCTCATCCCCCCACCCCCCACCCCTCCCCCTCCACCCTTAAAGCAATGAAGCGCCCTCACCTACGACATGTGGTTCTCGGAGAGGACAGGTTCGCTGTTGCTGCTGCGTGCATGAGGAGCTGCGCTGCTGGCGCCGCCGGGCCGTGCGAGCTTCTCGAAGCGACCTCCATCTCCTCCAACACTTGTGGGTGTGTAGCGAAACACCAGCTTCACACTGTTCTTGGCCGGCCTTCAGCAGCTCCACCGCCTTCTCGTGATGCTCTCCCTCCACGCTCTGCAGGGGGGGGGGGTTAAAAGAAGTTGGAATTTTTAAAGGAAAGCTGATTTGAATTATATGTTTAAAAATAGTATCCCTCTGAAAGAAAAAAAGAAAAAAAGATATTTGGCTCCATTTTCAATAGTGATATCAGTTGAAAATGCACAGTCTCTCTCTCTCATCTCTCCAGTGGATGAAGAAGAGTTTCTGCTCTCTACACAAGACATGCAGCACTTTGATCTCAGATAGCTCTCCTGATTGTTGACTCAACCGTCAAAAAAAAGCTTCTAAAAAATATTTCACTTGAGGACATAAAACTTTTTCTTTTTTTTTTTTTTTTTTAGGGAAAACCAGAAAGTTTATCTACGCTCTGCCTCCATCCATATAATCGAGCCTTTCTTCAAACATTTCATTAAATGTGAAGTCTGGTTGGACCTACCACGCCGTTGACGACAGGACTGGTCCCCTCGCTTTAGGCCGCCGTGCCTCTCAGCCACGCCTTCCGGGAATGATGCGGAGATGTAGATGGGCGATTCTGTTCTTTGCCGCCCATCACGTTTGAAGCCCAAGCCTTCCTCCGTCTTGGTAGCTCCACCACCCGCGGAGTGAGAGTGACCCTCGCTGGCTGCGAAGGCCGCCACTGTGGCCTGAAGGGAGACAGCAAAGAGGAATCAATCACTCTGGCAGTAACTACGATACAAAAAAATACATTTATAAGACGCATTGTTTTTGAACACAGTAGGTTTGAATGCTGAGTGAGCTAATGAACTACACTGCTTCTTGCCATGACTTTGATAAATCTGTAAGCTGTGTCCCAATTCTGGGGCGCCATCCTGTCAGAGGTTGCATTTGTAACACCGACTGCGTCACAGCGGCCGTGACTAGAGCTGTCCCTATTATGAAGGACTCAACGGCAGCCTTAGAGGAATCAAGGCTTACTATAGGCAGCAGCGATAAGCGGGCACAGCTGGACGCACGGTGAAAATCTTCCGTAGTGCCAGACCCGTCTCCGTTCGGTTTGGCCTTCTTGGTCCAATGACGGCTACGAAAAGGCCACATCTTGGTGGACCACGTCCTCCAAAGGATGCAGCCCCTGACTACACAGCGTGTAGTCTGCAGTTATTATTACACTCTAGTGCAAAGGAGGAAGCTCATTTCAATTACAATTACACAGTGTTTTAAAGGTGGATAGAAATCTGAACCTCTGCGGCACCTTCTCATTTCAGCAAGGATGGCCTTAACAAAGCGGAGGATTTAGGCAGGGCAGGGATTTAGATTCCAAACGAGAAGTTCTCTGGCTTTCTAAGTGCGATGGATTAACACATCCAAAAGTTTATGCTGGGGGAGTAGCCAGACAACTTTCAACCCCTCTGCGTCTCTACCAGCTGGTTGAAAGTTTCTGGCTGCTGTGGGTTTCTCTTGAACGCTAGCCAAAGTCCTTGCTCCTTGTACATTCAGCACAAAGCACCCCAGGCTTGTGTAGCAACAGGCCCAGGAAAGCTAATGGCAGGCGAACAGAGAAAGAGACGCACGCCCCGTGGCTCACTGATCCCACAGATGCACTGCCACAGGTGCTTCGCTGTCATGTCGGCGTCAATTATGATATGTGAGTTAGATTTGGGAAAAGGGAGCATAAAAAAAAAAGAAAAGGGGGTTCTGTCAGAAGCTTTTGCAGATGTGTATCCAAAATTCCCCAGCAGCATTCGAGAGCTTGGCACTTTGAGGTCTTTGATGCTCCCTCCAGGAGCTACCCCGTCTCCTTCGTCCTTCTCTCTCTTCCCATATTCATATGCATCTTCATAACCACAATGCATTCTGCTCAAAACTGTTTTGCCCATTCTATCTTCTCCCGCTGCCCCCTTTTAATCTTGTTCTTGTTACTCTGTCAACTTCCCCCTCTTCCTCCTTTTCCCTCGCCTCTCTGTCCTTCTCCTTTCTTTCTCGGCTCCTCCCTTCCTCCCTCCCCGTCTCACTGGAGAAGCATAAAAGCAGCTCCTCAGCATGCATACCGTCGCCTCCAGGCCTCACAGCACATTGACCTTCACAACTTTATCTTGGTTTTTTTGGGGAACAAAAAACAATCTGGCAGATGGGCCGGCGCCCCTCAAACACAGGAGGCATTTTAAAATTGAAAAGCTTGTTAGAGGGATACTTCCTTGGTAGACACACTACAACTGTATAAGCATGACTTAACATATTCCAAAGTCACTCGGATCATTGCTTCCATTTTTCTTTTTCTTTTTTTTTTTTTCTCGTGTGCAGCCGCTGATAGTCCCCTGTCTCTATTAAGATCAGTAATAGGGCCTCAGGCCAGGGATTAGAGGCAGTAGTTGATTTAATTAATGAAGCAATCAAAGAGAATCGAGTTGTTCAGGTGAAACACAATCTTGACTGTCATGAGGATTTACCGACTCAAACTAAACTAAAAGCACTGGAGAGGCAGGTGAACGGGAGCATCATCAGTATATCTCACATAATTTTCATCATTATTACTCTGCAGCTTATAGACTTCACTTTCAATACCACTGCTACAGTATTCATCTCTTTTCTTTTCAAGACTATATGTGTGATATGCATCGATTGCAATTGCACTGTAGCTTGGCTTAAGAAGACTATTCTCTCTCTCGAGAGAGAGTAAAAAACTTTTAGGGAGAGATCCAGCCCTCCCAATTGAGAGAGCCCCTACAGCTACTCCAGCTCAGGGCCATTAGCTGTGTGCTTAATTGCCAGTGGAGTGGCAATTTTAATACAGATTTAAAGAGCAGTAAATTCTCAAAGTTTGGGGCAAAGACAAGAATAAAAAGTAGGGTGAGTTTAAAGCTGCTAAATCAATGTCTTCATGGTTGCTTCAGGCTCTTGAAAGGCTCTGAAAAAAATTTACACTTCTTTTTTTTTTCCAGCTTAACTTTCACAGTTTTCTTTATAGAGTGAACTTATTATACTGTAGTCATTAATAAAGATTTTATATTTTTCCTCAGATCAGACAATGCTAGCCACTTGACAAATAACAGGAGATATTCCAAATGTAGCAACAAATGTGCAATTGGAAAATCAACAATACGAAAGCCAGTGTTTCTTTACAAAAAAACACATATTTTGTGCATCCTGTTCAAAGGAATAGTTCAACATCTTGGGGAAATATTGTATACTTCTTTTTTTTTTTGAGTTAGATACCACTGTCATGTCTGTGCATTAAGCATAGAGCTACAGCCAGCAGGCGATTTGCTCCGCTTACTATAGAGAAAACAGGGGGAAAACAACTGTTAAGATATACACCTGTGGTCACACAAACACAAAGATAAAAACAACAACAACCTTGTGGAATGTTTTTCTCTTATTTTAGATGAAAAGTGAAAAGACTTCATCACTTTCTGTGCATTAAGTAGGTGACTAGCCTAGCTTAAATAGCTACTAGTAGCAGGATGAAACAGCTAGCCTGACTCTCTCCAAAGTTGAAATATGCATTTACCAGCACCTCTAAAACTCACTAATGAACACATTATATCTGGTTTGTTTAATCTGTACACAAACATAAAAACAACAACCTTGTGGAATGTTTTTCTCTTATTTTAGATGAAAAGACTGCGTCGGTGTCTGTGCATTAAGTAGGTGATTAGCCTAGCTTAAGTAGTTACTAGAAGCAGGATGAAACAGCATGGCTCTCTCCAACGTTTTAAAAAAAAATGCATCTAAAAGCGCCTGGGAAGCTCATTAATTAACACATGATATCTTGTTTAGCTGTACACAGACTAACGTAAAGAGGTCGAGTTTATGGGAAATGCAGAGCCTATTTTGGGCAACTATACAAAGAAAAAAGATTAAAAGAAATATTAGACTAAACAAATGAGATATAACTTGTTAATTAGTGAGCTTTAGGTGCTTGGAGGTGTATTTTTTTTTTACTTTGGAGAGAGCCAGGCAAACTGTTTTCCCACTGCTCCCAGTCTTTATGCTAATTTAAGATAATCGCCTCCTTAATCTGGCTCGATTAAAGCACAGATATATGAGTGGTATCAGTCTTCTCAGCAGTTTTCACCAAGAAAGCAAATAAGTATGTTTATCACAAGCGTTGAACTATTCCTTTAATCAGGTGTTCAGTTGCAATTCACTAGCCTCTGCAGTTTTGTGCTCAAGGCAGAGAGTGTTGGTGGAGCCGACTAAAGAGGAAAGAGCGGATCAGCGGCGCTCACGATTCGAAGCCTTGCACAATCTCTCTGCATGCACATACAAAGACGCACTTTTTTCTGTGTTTTGTCATCCTCTTTTATTCACACCCTCCACCCACTCCTTGTGATGTACTGAAGAGGAGTGGACCCAGCTGGACACGGAACCACTGAAGGACGGAGAGGTGCTCTCATCTTTTCTCCTCCCTGCATCTCACCCTCCTCTTCACATGAAATCAGACAAGCTTTCCCTCTTTGTTTTCTTTCATAAAGGCCTGTGTCTCTTGCAGATGAGGTACTGATTAAAAGCTCATCTCTTTTGTACACCGGAATTAGCTTATTTCATTCATTCTTCATTCACTCCACACCTGGTGATGTCTCAGTTCTGATCTTGTGCAACTGTGACATGGATTAGATTTTTTTCTAAACAGCAGGCAACAACAAATCTATCTAAAAAAATTAGGTGAACCTTTTCAGTGATTGGCATCTTTTATAAGTTAGACCCAGGAAGAGATGTAATGTATTTAGGAAATCTGTTATGGGCAGGGAATTGGGAAAAATCAGTCTCTAATGTGAATATGAAAAAATATCTTGTTTTGATTTGACTGTACACTAAAAACTTTGAGAGCAAAATAAAGAAATCAGTCTGCTACAATGAGCCTGTCTGACATGATGACAGCAAAACAAATATGCACTTTTATCATTATATTATTTTTCATCCAGTTTGACAACAAACTAAATATGTGTCATGGTTCTGAGTAAAACAAAATAAATACTAGATGGATATCTGGTGTCTGCTAATCTGATGATTCAGGAGAACATTATGTAGAGTTGAAGACAGATTTACAAAGATATTTAGTTACTGAAGACAGTTTTGGTGAAGTGTGAGGAGTTGGGAATTTATAGGCCGTTAAACTTTTAGCTCATTCAGTGTTGTGACATACTGTCAGTCTGCTTTTGATACCAGTATTGATTACAAGTTGACTACAACTTAAACTTAAAACCTTCTAAAAGTGCATGTACCTTGAATCAAAGAATCCATGTGAGGTTGTATGACCTCTCAATAAAACCTCTTCATCCTCTGAGACTAGTCATAACAGAGCTGGTATCTTCTGGTATATTCATTCTGCTAAATCTCAACCTCAACCTGGGTCTTATACTTGTGAATTCAGGTCATGCAGACTTTGCACTTGCTACGTCCATTTTAAAGACTCAAGAAATGCACTGGGGCAGAGCTTTCCAAACAAACTCTAATTGTATATAAATCTTTAAAAACATTTGTCTCTGAGTCAGACTAAAAGTAAACATAGGAATTAGCCCCTATTAGCTTCTGTAGCTACCTGCATAGGGGGAAAACCTGCCAGCTAACCCAACTAGCTGCCCACGAAAAAGTGTGTTTACATGTGTGAGAATTGGGGTCGCTATGGATTTAGCCTAAATTCACGCTAGAGAAGTATTTAACTTCTAAGAAAGTACAATGACTGGTTTTCCAGTGGACCTCCATTTTCCTATACCATTAGCTACATTAGCTAATCCAGTGGGCTGACGAATGTGTTAGCTTGTTGTCAGAGACATGAATTTGAAATCATTCATGTAATTTAGCGGAGTTATTTGGGAGTAACGTCTCACATATGCAGTTAAGCAGGGACATCCTGTGTGAATAAGCTCAAGTACTACTCTTTCAATATGCTTTTCATGTCATATCTGTTACAGCTGATCATAACAATCGATACTGAAACTGTGGTATAACATCAAAAAATACAATTGAGGTCGTGCTTTAGCATGTGAAAATTGGCTTTCAGCCTTTTACTCATTCCTAGAAAATTGGCACTCTCACTTGTTATTGCTTACACAGACAGACTCTTAATGAGGGCCATTAGCAAAGTAGAACATACTTTGCAAATTTCATTCTGCTCTGGCCTACAGAATAGATGAGAACAATATCATGGGGTAATGTGAGTAACAGATAGTTCCCCACTCATTAGTTACAGTTTTCACTCGTCACATTTTATGTTTTTAAAGTAATTCCTTTAGAGCCTGACTTCAAAGGCAGCTCTTACCTTAGCTGTGGCCCTCGCCTGGTACTCTGGACAGCCATTCACTGTAATTGTTTCATGCATGTACTGGTACACCTGAAAGAAATGAATGGAGGCAGGTATTATAATTATGTTTCACATGGTGGAGATCTGAAATCACCCACCCCTGAATCTGAGCTCAAACCGTTCATTTCCATAGTCAAATAATGGTGTTCCTTCACAGCTGGTGCAGACGCATTAACAGGCCGACTGATGGGAAAACACACAGGACGCACGTCATGAGTTATTGTAGGCTGGTACAACCCAAAAGAACTATTCGTGAAGGGTCTGCTTAAATTTATCTTACAAATGCAAATAATATGTAAATGTTATTATTTTGCCAATACATGTACTTGTAGGAAAGGAGGGTGCAAAGAAGCCGGTTGTGAAAAATATATAATGTTACTCTTAACATAATTTAGCTGAACAAAATAAAAAAAATCTTATCTCTTAGCACAGGAAACAGAGGCATAGTTTGATCCTGACTTTATAAACAGCACAGAAAGTCTCCAGAACATTACTGCTTGGTGCCAAGACATGGGTTGCTGTATGTCCAGTTGGGTGAAAAACAAGGTTTTCTGCCTATTCTCTGAGGCAGACATAATCAATGCGGACAGCTGACCTTTCCAGTTAAGACGTGTCTTGTAAAGACACCTTACAACTGAACTTGCTCAAAGAATAAATGAGAAGAGCACAGGGACAGTGTTGAGGATGTATGTTCAATATACTGTAACTTTTCTGTACTTGTAGCTGTTCAAATAAAGTATATATCCACCAAACCACTCTGAACTGTAGCTGTTAAGACTTTAAAATCAGTCACATCCCTCCAGTGCTGGAACCAGATAATGAACAGCGCAATAGGAGGATGGAGATGGAGCTTTAAATGATTGAGATGTATGGGCTGATTGCAAAAAAAAATAAAAAATACTCTCCAGAGGTAATGTTTTTGCTGAGCTGGTGCAACTGACTTGATGAAACACATAAATTACAGCAACGATCACATGATTTCAGTGGACAGCTTTTCCAAGCACAAGCACATCCACTCGTTTTTAGTCCTACATTCGTGGCAGTTGCGGTTAATTGCGGCAAGCGAGCAATCAAATTTTAATCAGACTAATGATACTGTACATTATTACGGGAAAGTCGGTGCAAAACAAGCTCAGAACTGCCATCTATGACATATTATTGTGGCCCCTCGAAATGAATTTTAATCATCTGTTTCCACTGACTAGATGATATCTCTCATCAAAGCGTGGCAGCTTGCCTGGAAGCGAACACGCCTGGTAGCTTTCACGTACCGCATTACAACATTGTAAAGGCCTCGCTGCTCTGAATCATCAAAAGGATGTATACTTATGGGATAGAAACCCTGAGACATTCGTATGTAGACATCTCAGAGTGGGGAGGAGGGGGGGGGAAATATCCCTGAGTTTGTGTTGTGTTGTTTGCTTGTGAATTTAAAAAAGAATAGCTTTTGAGATTGTACCTCCACATTTCACCCTGCAATGCATTTTTCAAGATTTGCACCACTGATGCATGTGGAGAAAAGGAACTTGCAGTCCAGACACACACACGCATTCAACTCCCAAATGATACCTTTTCCCAAGGACTTCTTCCACCTTTGCACTTTTTGAGGCTGTGCACAGCTTTATAAATGCTGTGAAAGGTTTTCCTTGCCACTGTCTGTCTGCAGAGTGCCTCCCCTTTTCCTTTTTCTAAACCACCACTGCAACTGCTAATTACACCTATTTATTCTGACTGCAACTGTCTCTACCACTTAGCACTTCTCAGACATGGAATCTATAACAATGCTGGCTTTAGACGCCTGTTAAAGTAATGGCTTACGGGTCATCAAACACTGGTCTGTGTTATGCAAATGTTTAGTAATGGTTCCTGTCAAACATGACAACAGTGTCACAGGCTACATCCACATTAATATGTATTCGGTTTAAAAACACATCACTTTTGCCACATTAACACCTGGCGAGTTTTCAAGCCCTCAAAACAGAGATTTTTGGAAATGCTGCTGGCCCCATTATAGTTTGAAAACTCAGAGGCTTGGGTTGGACCTTTTGGAAAAGATGACACACACACACTCACATTCACTTCCTGATTGGGTGTGATCAATCACGACCTACCCTTCACTGATTCGTCGTGACCTTTTCCGGAAGAAAACAAACGGCATCAGCCACAGCGGCCAGTGGTGAATGCAACATGGGTAACGAATTACAGGCGTTACTGACGTTGTTCTCTTTGCTAGCAGCTACCTGCAGAAGTCACGGCAGTTGAAAGGGACAGCTACGACATGACGTGATGATGTCATCCTCCTGTCTACTGGACCTGCCACTGAATTGCAGTGGCAGGAAGTGACGTCCCTTCAACCGTCGCTGCTTAAAGTATTATTATTCCTCATTATTGTTCCTCGTTCGTAGTATTTTCTGCAACTAAGCAATCAACTAAGGAGTAGACAATCTGCCTCCTGTTTACACCGCTACATGTAGTGTATGTGAATGATCATGTGACACGCGTTTTCATGCTTCTACGGAGCTAAAACGCTCGTCTGGACAGAGATTGTTTTTCATTTCAAAAAAAGCTTTAAAATTCTTTTATTTACAGTATTTTCGAGTTTATTAGACAGATTTAATTTTCTTTTTTTCTTTTTTTTTTTCTTCATAAGAAAATTATTATTTATCGAAAAATGTCTGATGGTAGTCAAAAGACGCACATTTAATATCTCTCTCTCTTCATTTTTACCCCTGAATGCTTTGCCCTGAATAAGCCATAACATGGAACAAATAGCTGTGTGCTTTTGAATGTCAGTCTTGTCTTATGGTGGCTGCACTTTGCTCTAAAAAGGGCCGGTTGTCCTGCAGGCATCTTTTAAATTCACCCTTCTGCCTTTCTTTTTGCCAGACGTCCTTGCATCCTTTCCCTAAAACCCTCCTGCCTCTTTCACCAAAGACAAATCCTGGTGAACACGAACACACACTCCTCCTGGTAGGTTACTGGCACTGGCACCTGCGACGAGGACGCCACAGAGCGGGAGAATAGAGAGAGAGAGAGAGAGAGAGAGAGAGAGAGAGAGACGCTTGCGGGGCAAACTGACGTGACAATGCTGCTTGTAACCATGGCTTCCCTGATTCTTCTACTGAGTCAGAAGAGATGGAGAGGGAGGGGGAGGGGTAAAAGAGAGGTCTTGGCCTGGTTGATGTTTTTGGAAAAGGATGAAAGCCAGCGCAGAACTTAACAATGCACTTCCCCTCTCGACGGAGGGAAAATACTGAACCTGCACGTACTAACTTAATGCACCTTTCATCCTTTAACTTAATATGATGTGGGAGGCGGAGGCAACGGGACGGAATCAACACAAATCCTCTGTCCTTGCTTGCTTTTGCTTTTATTAAAAAAAACAAAAACATAGTCTATTATGTTGATTGAAAATCTCTACTGAAGTGGAAAATCAACTGCAATGTTAGAGCTGATGAAAGATGCGATCGCCCTGGCCTGCTTTCTGAGCGTCCCGTGTTCGTCAAGTGGGAGTCTCTAACCCAATATACTGCGAATTCCCACTCTCCATCATTTCCAGCTGGTTAGCTCTCCCAGTCATCTCGTCTTGTGTCCTTCCTTTCCCATTTGCAAGGCTGATTGACCCTGACAACTCTTTCAGGCTGATGCAGTGAGACTAACGCAGAGACACAAAGATTCTCACCCCCTCCCCTCATCACTGATGAACGTGGCGGGGGGAAAAGACAACCAGCTCATCAAACTCTGTCTCTCTTTGTCATTTGGCCCAACACTGCTGAACAGGCCGTTTTTTCGCTGCCGTCCATTCTTCATATTGACAGCCGGCCTGTCGTCCTTAACAAGGCTGATTCGTGTTCTGTGAATTTTATTGACATAGACTCGGGGGTGGGGGTTGGGGCTCAGGGTTGGAGCCAGACTTACAGTAGACTTCTTACTCTATAGACAAGATTAGTATGTCCACCTCGTCTGGCCCTGCGTCGGCCCACCGGACTGTGAAATGAGCTACATCCCATATGTGTGTAAGGGGAGGAATCATATCACAGATTACAAAAGGCCTGGACTAGAGAGAAAGGTCATCTGCAATAATGAAAAGTCATACAAGTGAGTGTGATCAAAATGAACAACAGGAAGGATGGATTTAGAGTTTAACCTGTGCTTTATGGCTCTTTTAACTTGAGACTAGTTAATATTGATGGAAGACATTTAGGAAAGAGATGTGAGTGTGGTCAAAATGAAATAGTATGTAATTATGTAGCACCAAGTGGAAAAAATGGAAGAATACTTTCTGTTAAAGCACATTACCAGTGTCTTTTACTACAAAGCATGCAGTATAGTACTTTTCTGGGCTTCTTCCAGGCAAGGATAAGTGGATTCAGATTACTGCCATTATGTTTTGAAAATAAAATGTCTTCCATCACAGTGAACATTTCTTGTCAAAGTTGTGTTATCGTTTTGTGGTAATTCTCGTTGTTGAAAGTGCTGATTTTTATGCTTCCAGAGATGGTGCGTTCATGTGTTGGTGGGAAGCTCGACAGGTGAGAGGTGCCACGCTGCACGGTGTTCACATTCAAGTTATAATGTTTTATAAAAAAACAAAAAAACAAACAACAGCAACAAACTAGAATTACCGCCTCGCAGTTGTATGACTCAGCCACTCAAATCAAATATTTGCCTTTTGTGTGAAACTTTGTCACAATTGCTGTGTGAATTCTTGAGTTACAGCTAAAAATGTACTTTGTGTGGTCACGCTGACCTTAACCTTTGACCTTTGACCACCAAAATCGAATTTTTAGCGTATTTGCAGAGTTATTCTGATTGGTCGGTTTGTAGCCGCGTTCTGATTGGTCAATTGGTATTTGCTGATTTGTGTTTGACAGAAGATGTCCAGAAGAAGTTTCAAAACTTGGAGCTCCCAGCAGCAAAAACAAAAACATACACTGAGAAGGTTTTAAGTAAATGGGCTGAAATTGACAAAAACACAACTGTGGTTCTTCAAAGTGACGACGAAGCTGAAAACATTTCTTTTTGTACGTGTTCAGAGGCTGAGATGTATCGGGATGCCATGTGTGAGAGGAGCAGATCATCTGGTAGGAAAGTCAACCCTGCGGTTTGTAAACGCTTTCTCTTGTCACAAACAAACACATTCAAGCAGATTTCCACATCAGGCCATCAAACTGCTGCTTTCCCACTGAGATCCCCCTTCACTCTCAGTCTCTTAATTGTTTCCAATGCAAACAGTACAATCGAGGACGCAGCTGTTGAGAACCGTGATATTCCACTACAGCGGCTCCTTTAATGTTCTGCATAATAACAGTAATAAGCTACAGTACGCAGTAGCCAGCACTTACAACCTCTCTTGCAGCTGTCTCAGCACCACACATAGAAGCTGTCGTATCATCGGTTTCACAAACCTGTAATCCACTATACCATAGTCTCCTTCACTGCGGCTCACTAATCTCAGAGCATCACTGATGGTTTCCCTGGTGACTGTGTTTAGCCAGCTCTTTGTGGGTGAAGTGGTCTGCATCTTTGCCTCTTGGCAAAGGGCAACAGCTGCTGCTGCTGCTGCTGCTGCTGCTGCTGAGGCCCTTCTCAGAGGTTTTTGAGAACCACTGTCATTGCACTCCAGTGACTGGCACTGAGATCAGTCAGCCCGTTGCCAGGCGTGCAGTTGGTGCCAGGATGTGCCAGGCATCCCTGAGCAGGTCCAGAGCACAGCTGGACCCCATGAGAGGAGAAGACTAGTCCTTTCTTCCTCTCTGTCACTTTGTATGATGTCAGGGGTTTTTCACTTGGACTGGTGCCATTGCTAGTGTTGGAAAACTTTCCCTTATGAGTAGACATAATTAATTTGGCCCTAAATGTATTAAATAAATCGTATAATTTGTTAAAATTCTGCTGAAAAGATTATTTAATTATATAAATAATTTATAGATTTACTACTTATTGTACTTAAGTTAAGTACAACACTTGAGTAAATATACTCAGTTACTTTACAGCCTTACTTAAAAATAACTCAATTACCACATAAAGGAAATGAAATGATGTGTGATGTGAAATAGCTCTCTACGCTGTATAGTATACTCTATATCAACCTGTCATAGAGCTTCAGGTTCTGGCTGTTATCCTCTTTGGTGATACAGTTTCTGTTTGACACAGTATCACGATTTTTCAGACAGTTTCCATCAATCATTCTGTGGTTCAATGGTTCAGTGGTTTGGCCTCATTGGTTCTCTGTTGCCCCCTTGTCACAAAGAGACATTTATAATGGACATGCACACTTCACTATCAGCATATTTCATTTGTTCCCGCACCGATATCCAAAGGGCAACTGCAACATTATTAACATTTTCATAGCTATGTTCAGGCAACTCAAAGCACGTGTCAGTTAAACACTGAAAAAGTAAACGCTGGCTTAAAACACAAGAATGCACTAACACTTTCAGTTTCACTCATCCCAACCTTCTCCCTATCACAATATAAAGACCTTCTGTTATAGCTAAATCCTAATACGAGCCAATTTTGAAGCAGTGTTTATAATTATGAAAAAGATTTTGTAAGACCTTCTTCATTATTGTTTTTACCCCCCTGTAAATATTTAAGTTAACCAGAAACTTGGCTTAAAGATTGAGTTCTGTTCCAGCCGCAGGAATGATAATGATGATGATCCAGACCAATTATTCGAAACATGTAATGGTTATTTTGTGCTTTGCAGCAGTAAAAAATCTCTCCCTTTAATTTACCACACAGCCCCCTCTACAAAATAAAGTGGAGCTTCTCGCCGACATACTGATCAAGTCCTCTAATTGTCTGGTTTCATTCCAGGGCGAATTACACATTCACTTTGTTTACAATTAACTTGCAGCATGGAGGCCGTCGTGGCATCTGTCATCTGTTTCCCTGCTCTTCAACGTCCTGTTTGCTTAACGAATACATGTCACTGGGTTATACTACAGTATATCACAACAGACAGGACACTAAATATACAAGATCTGTTGTTATCAGCCTGTGTATTGGTGTCTTGTAGAGTGATATACTCTTGTTTGCGTTGAAACCCCCCCCCCCCCGTCCTCCTGATGAATGGTGTTAAGATGATGGATCAGTGGGTGGCTGTTTTGCGTGCGTGTGAATGAAAGCATTTCAACAAGAGGAGGAAAACAAGAACCCCTGTTTATGATTCGCACGTTATTCCGTCCCTGTAAAATGTGATTAAAACCAATCTCTAACAGTGATTTGCTTAATTAAAATTCAGTGTAACCAGCTTATAAAACTTTCAAGTTAATGAAATGCTCATAATGTTTTCTGGGCCCCTGATCGTTTCAATGCTCTGTGAATTTTTCATGCTGTCAAAAATTCACTGTGTGTGTGTGTGTGTGTTGGTGTTCAGCTCCAGCAGTAATAAGGCAGCGCAATAATCTGTGACATTCTTAATAAGCAACAGTCATTTGTTGATTGATGTAACACAACATTGACTTAAAGGTACGGTCTCTGGTTTTGTTATTGCCGTAATTCCTCCAAGCTCGCTGTCGGGTTGACTTTCAAAGCACCAGTCGTGACCTGAGAGCGCAACGGCGGCCATCAGGGAGTGTTACCTTTCACCTTTAGCCAAGTCATGAATCAACTAGAATAATAGCTTTTGTTTGCTGCACCGCTGCTGCAACTCAAAGTCTTCTGTAACCAAAAGGCACGTTGAGAGAGTGAAGTTTTCATCCTGTGCAGCATTTGGATAATCAGAGAGAAGGCATGCATCAAATGGAAAAAAAAGAGGCCTAAAAGAGAGGCTGGCTTATAATAAAGTTAGTTAATAATTCAAAGATTATTAATCTTATTCATTTTTGTTCATTCTGCTGCATTAAAGTGACAAGAGCTTCATCATTGTCTTTACTAGACAAGAGGTTATAATACGTCCTCTGAGCAGCGCTACGTCTTCAGGGCAGATTGGAGGCTACAGTGAGTCGCTATCGGAAAGTGACGAGACAGGCCCGACCTAGCTGGTTAGCGTGATAACTTCGGTACACATTCAGTCAACATTAGCGCTGCTTTCCGTCACTGGAGACAGCTAGGAAGGGAATGAAGTTTGATGTTGAACTCGAAACGTTTCTTCTTGACTGGTACGTAAACAGCTGTTAATGCTAATGTTAGCTATGTAGCGATAGTAAAACTTACAAATAGCTCCTTTAGTGTTTTTTCCCGTTTATCCCGTGACAGTAACTATGTACGTATAAATTTGAGGCACTTGTACTTTACTTGAGTATTTACATTTTCTGGTACTACTGCTTCCAATGGATAATATAACAAACGTTTACAATACATCACATTGTTAAATATTAAAACAGTTTTTAAAGTTTTAGGCTTCTGATGTCTTACAAAAAACAGTGTTGTCAGGTTCACATTTCAGATGTTTGAGTTGTTAACAGCTCAACCAAATAGTGATTTTCCCCTTTAAACTTTTCACATGGTTTCATTTCAATAAATCTTCAAATGATCCAATATCTCACCAAAGATCAAAGAATATAGAAAAACCTGACAAAAGTGGAAACAGATTTGTGTATCAGAACTTTTTCTTCCCTCTTCCCTCTCTCATTAATGATCTCACAACCACTCAGATTTATCTGGAGTCCCTGTATATAAAGTAGTTCACCTCCAGCAGCTTCAACAGTAGCATGCTATGCTTGAACCTATACCTGCGCGAAAGTCAGCTATTGTGAAGTATTATTTTTCCATGAGAAATCATTTCTTTTCACAATAGATGATGCGCTTTACTTTTCTGCTTTCTTTGGAATAAACAGAAGAGGTATGGAGGTGTTGGGCAACACAGCAACCGTGACTGAACGGGTGAAAGAGCGACAACTTCACCAACGGCAGCAGCAACATCACAGCAATGACTGCATTGTTTGACTGGAGGAACAGCGCCAGCATGAGAAAGTCTCACAGAAGAAAAAGAATCAAGAGACATGAGTCACGTCGGTGTTCACGGACCAGCGGTTCCCTCCTTGACGGTGACTCACCTCTCTGATAGCTGTGCAGAACTCACTCTGAAGCACCTTCTTCAGAGACTGGAGCTTGTGACCGGGCACGTCACCCGACTCCTGCAGCTTCTCCAGCAGCTCGATAGCCCTGGCAACATCTGGCAGACAGAGGGGGAGAGAGAGAGAGAGAGAGAGAATGGTTATGAGTGTATGCGTGTGGGTGCTCGTGTCAAAGGGACAGTCAGAAAAAAGAAAAGAAAAAAAAAAAAGCCCCAAATTACATTAACAGCACAGCCATGAGAAAGGTGCTAGAGGGAATCAATGGGTAGGATAATGGAAAGAGACTCAGTCAAGGCCAGCGGTGGCATGAAAAGTAGAATAGCAATCCCATCCATGGATCATTTTCATTGGCTCAGCCGAATGCTTTAGAATAAAGGTGAGGGGGAATAAGTCAGGCACTCATTTGTTCAGAGGCTGACGCTTCCTGCTAAGAGTAGGCACCTGCTGGGCATTACAAAGCATTTACACTAAACCGAGAGCCTTAAGTTCGAGGCTGTGACTCTGGGGTCTACCGAGCTCTCCTCCCCTAATTAGCCTGCCCTGCGCTGAATGAGTCCATCAGCTTGACTGATTAATTTCTTGCCCTGTGAAACTGGGCTCGCCGAATAGAGACACATAATGGAAAGAGGGGGAAGTCATTTGGTACTCAACCACTGCACTTGGACCGTTGGGTCAATAACATGTTTTATTCAGCTTGTGTGTCCCAGAGAGTAGTGACCATACAGGGAGAGATGATTGGTGCAATTTTTCGGTGGAGCTGTGTTGTTTTCCATATTGTTCTTTCATCCTGAAAAAGATAGATTTGGTTTGTTGTTGCATTTACCACACGACTAATGCAGCAACAAATGTTTTTTCATAGATATAGCTGTTGATTGTTTATTGATTAATCAATTGTTTGGTCTATAAAATGAAAACAAATCATTCAATCCCAGACTCATGGTTGTTTTGCCCAAATAATAGTCCAAACTTAAAAAAATATTCAATTTCCAATGGTATAAAACAGAGAATAGCACCAATCAAAACACTTAATAAACCCCCTAAGCTCTTTAAAGACCAGAAAAGTTAGTTTTGGGAAATACTTTGAAGTGTATTTTATTATTTATTTTAGATACATTTCACAGTTTATCTAATTAATTTAACATTATGTGCTAGCAGCTACAGAACACCCACACCACATCTGACTGACAGCTGGCACCACACCATGCAACAACAGCATCTTTTTTTTAAGCGCTCCAACCACGCTTTGTCGCCCGATCGATCAATACAGAACAGGGACCAGCACGTACGTACACATCCTCTATATTACAGTACAAGTGTTGTATATTAGCCAGACCATGCTTACGCTTCATATATATATAGAGGAAATAAATGTAATAAACAACTAGGAATGACAGACTTTACTGAAACAAATAGTCGATTAATCAAAAATAATGTAGGTAATGAACTGTTTAAGTCATTTATCGAGCAAAAACGCCAAACATCTCCAGCCCCTTAAATGTCAGCATTTGCTGCTTGTGTCTGTTTTATGCCACTTTAAAATGAATATCTTTTGGTTTTGGATGGTTGCTCTGACAAAACAAGCCATTTGTCTCCATTTGTCAGCATTTTGTAATTTTGTAAATAGATGAAACAATCAGCAGTTTAATCAGTAATGAAAATAATTATAAATTGCAGCTCTGATCACAGTTAAAGCTGATTTAAAGAACCCTATGTGGACACAGTAACAGAAGGTACATACCTTCAGGAAAAGCAGTAAATAGAAACTGACTAGTCAGTCTCTCTCCACACTGTCATCCTACTACCAGTGTCTCCTCTCACAGAATACAGTGACAAATACAAAATGTGCTTCGTGACATGACAATCGCACACACTCAAATGTGCACACACACACACACATACACACACACACACACACACACACACAGACTGATATTGAATTCTGGGAATATAGAGTAACTCAATAAAGCAGACGGCAGACAGAGGAGCTTTTACTGTTTGCAGACCTGTTGGAGGCTAGAAAAGGAGTAGTCACCTCGAGCTCTAACAGTGTGAATACTGTATATAAGGCCATAAAAAGGAAATGTGTAACACAAGAATGTGCCCTTTATTGCATTTCGCCTTTATGCTACATATGAAGACAATGTGCACGCCTCACAGAAATCCAATGCCTGTTTCTATTTCAAGCACCGTGTAATAAAACACAGAGGATTATATTGATCCGCTTGAAATTGCAAGTGCAGTTCCCATCGAGACCGGTTATGCCTCCCAAAGACTAGTCCAGTGAAAGTTGTATTGGCAGATGAGAGCTGGCAATGGAGCGAGTCATCAGGATAATGCTAATCAGCCATTAATTAAACCGCTCTCATGAGTCTCATGCAAAGATGGTCCCAGGTATATCACAGGTGTATATAAAATTAGACACAGTGTTAACTGTAATTGTCTTGGCTTTACAGTTTCTACATTCTGTCCAACCGGCAGTTGTCCTCAGTGTGTTGCTGTCTGTTCCAGTCACCTGATCCCCACACCTACCTGCACACCTGCTTGTCATTTCCCAGTTGACCTTTCGCTAAGCACCAACCCACTTAATTACTGTAGTGTCACCTGTCAAGCTTTCTGTTCTTGAACAACATATAATCCATTTTACAATGATAATGCTGGCAGATTTTCAGCTCCAAATTCTTTGTAATGTTTCAAACAGTGGGTCAGTGTCACAGTCTCTGCTAGCACATTTTATCAGCTGTGGCTAGCTAGCTGATTTTGCTAACTTTAGCTATAAAAGTTGGGCAAAAACTCTGTGTCCAACTGTTTTTTAAATGTTCCAGCTGACTCATATCAAAGCCAGCATCCTGTAAAATGAGTCTTACATATGCACTTGATGTCTACATATGTTAATGCTAAAAGACTAAAGCTAAACTAAATATCCCAGGTAAAAAATAGCATGCATCTTCACCATTTGGTGATTCGTAGAAAAAGCTCCTAGTAATTATAGGTACGATAATTCAGTAAGACAAAAGCACAAACGTAAGCCTAAACTCTGATAGTACACTACACAACTGACGTGCAGAGAGTATCGCTAACCCCCAAAAACAATGCTGTAAGCTAATGATGTGCTAACGTTATGCTAGTCGGCTGCATATGCAAACAACTGCAGCTAACGTTAGGGTAATGGTATTATTTACATTTTTGCTCTTGTGTCTTTAGTCTTAGCCTAAAAAAGACTTCAGTATGTGGATGAATCCAAAGGTCAACAGGCCTGATGTGCCAACTTATGGTTGCTTAATTAGCTTATGACTGGACAATCACTCTTTGGTGGAGGTTTAGCAAACAGTAGGGTCAGTGATCCTCCTAGTATTATCATTATCTCCATCGTAGTCACTGTGTTCCAGCCTTTTTGCCCGTTTTCTCTCTGCCCTGTTTTTTGACTCCTGTCTGCTTTTTTAGACACTGCTGGCTTGTTTTGCCTCTTTGTACTTGGTTGTCTGTTTTGACTGCTAACCAGTTGCTCACCTTTGCTTGCCCCTGCAATCAAGTAAACTTAGCTTTTAATTCATCTGCCTTCTCTAACGGTCAGTCTGAAGGAAAGTCATGCTTTCCTGAGGACATAGAGAGAAGTCTAAGTCATGAGGTTGCATCTTTCCTGTGTTGGTTGGTTGGTTGGTTCCTGTGCAAGCTCCCTGGATTATCCAGTGTAACTAAGTGAATTTCTGTAGCTGTTTATTTTGTTTTCAGTGCTGTGAGTAGCACAAACAAAGTTCGATCGGAAGCAGAAAATAGATACCTCCAAATCTGTGTAAATAAAACTTTAACCATCTGCACAACTAAAGTGTGTGAAACACATTTTTTGTAATAATAAACTAAACCTTTAAGAAAAAGATCAAACTTCTACCAACACTAGACCATCAAAAAACTGTCAAAAAATGTGTTTTTGGTTTTTTTTTATGAAAGGGACTTTCAATGAGAGTAGTGAAAAACAGATTTATTCATTTCCATGTGATCCCACTTCTCACTTCACTTTTTATTGTAAGTATTCACCTCTGAAAAAGAAATCCACAATATGGGATTTTAAAGAGCTGATACTCCCCTAAGTATGCTGTATTAATATTTTCTCTCAAGATGAATAGGTCATTTCTTCCCCCCTATGCCTGAATATCAAAAAACACAAATTCTGAATAGCTGGTAATGAGCTGGTACACTTCCAAGCAGCAAGGACATCTGTCTAGCAGGTTCATAAGCATTTCTTTCTCATTAAATGGAGGTCAAGGGCCATCCAGGAGAGAATTTTTTTAACATGCTCATTAGCACCATTTTCTTTATCCACATCAAGGACTTTGACTAGGCATCAGAGTTGATGTTGCGAGACATTTTTGCTGGTGCTTTCATTGTGGTGATCAGAAGTGATAACTAGCCAATTACTGATATAATCTTTCTAACTTGAATAAGGGTAAAACTTAAATTTCCTGAGCTTTAACGTGAAAGAAAGGAGCCTCACAGTTTAAATTCAATTAAATGTTGCTATGTTACCTATAGTGACAGCTATTGTAATAACTGAAGTACTCCTACCTGCTACTGCCTGCTCTAGTCAATATACATGTTCACTTTCAGTTTTATCCTAATGTAACAGCACAAGGACACAAAATCAGTGATTACAAGACAGTGTAATTGCAGGTGTCCACACAAAAATGAATGGTAATAAGTGCTAATGATATAGCTCTCTAGTTCTCACCGAGCAGCTCAGGGGTAATGAAATGTCTGCTGGCACTGTACTGGCACATTTTTACTTTAGTGCTTCAGGTGATATCTAATCTCAGACAGGGAAAATATGTCTGTGAAGATTTTCTGCTTCACTGTCATGCTGTTTTTCATTCACATAACAAATCAAGGTATGGCCTTTGTGCAGCATGAAAACAGGTTTTGATAAACTGGAAAAGGTCTGCTGGATTATTTCTAGCACATAATATAGTGCATGGAATTTCTCTCCCCTTTTGTTTTTGTCTTTTAGCTCTATCCTGAAACTCAGATGTACCACAGGAATTTAAGCAAATGTGTCCCACGAGTGCACTTCAATACCCAGTGCTCTGTATGCTTAATGTGAAAGTGGGCCATCAGATGAGCTGTGAGCTGATCATGTGTACAAAAAAAAAAAAAAAACCCAAGGGACGAGGCACTGAAGGCTGATTGTGTTCCATGACAAAGCAGCTGCGGTGACCGCAGGGGATCACGCTTGCGTCACATTAACAAGAAACGATTCCCGAATCAGATGTGCAGCAAAATGACGTATCACATTACCTAATAGTCTAGCAGAGAGAGAGAGAAAGAGAGAAAGAGAGAAAGAGAGGGAGGGGGAAAAAGGCGCGTCTGGGTGACCTTGTGCACTCTGATAGCGCTGACATAACCGTGGCGAAAGACCACACTCGTACCTTCAGCTGAGGAGAGACACTGACAGAACAAATGAAGCATAGTTCAAGACAACACCGAGTGTGTGTTCAACACCCACATGGTGTGCTTGTTATATGCACGGTCTATGAATAGCTTCAGCTGGAGGGAAATACAGGAAACATGATCCCACCCTTGACCGACCAACGCTGCTGAGTGATAACAACATACGCAAACACTGCAGGATTTTACATTGTATCATAAATAAACAGTAAACAGCATTTTAAGTCATGCATACTATTGACTTCATCAGGGGTGGAACAAGCGCTGTACAAACTCTTTATACCTTTAGCACATTTCCAGCCTGTATTGTACTTTTTTAACATAGTTAGTTACTATAGTTTTACTATACTATGCATTGGTACAGATTAATTAATCAGTAATGATGTAAAACTCTCAAGGGTCATTCTGCAATATGACTATTCATTTGAATGTGTGTTTCTGGTCCTTGTAGCTCTGTTTTTGGTCTCCACCTCTTCCTACTCTTCCATCCTTACCATGC
Source organism: Seriola dumerili (assembly GCF_002260705.1). Lineage (NCBI taxonomy): Eukaryota > Metazoa > Chordata > Actinopteri > Carangiformes > Carangidae > Seriola > Seriola dumerili. The sequence continues at coordinate 4,083,806 of NW_019174393.1, forward strand.
AGTTGGCGTGGGCCTTTTCTTGTTACGCCCACATCAACACCTGCTCCTAAGTTCCCTAATAAACACTTCAGTATGTACTGTCCACCTGCCCCTTTCCTTCAGTTTATCACCACATTGTCCATTTTGCAGCCTTCTTGTTCCTGTCTGCCTTTTTAGGACTTTCTTCCTGTCACGAATTTGCCCTGTTTGTCCCGACTGCCTGCATGCTACCAACCCCAGCTCTCGACCATTGCTTTTACCCTGCCTGTTTGCCTATGATTTGCTTTCTTACTGAGCTGTTTTCATGAGTGTGAAATATTTGAACACTTGTGCCCACTGCTAGACTTCACAGGAATCCTGACCTAATCACTCTTTCACTGAAAATGCAGCAGAGGGAAATTAGCTTTCACCTTCAAGTGCTTTATTGCCCTGTGCTGACTTTAATCTAGACCCACACCCCCATGTTTTGTGCCCTAGAGGATTCCAGATGTGTGCAACATCTGTACAGGGTTTTACTTCCGCCTCAAAGAAAAAGTATATGCTCAAACTTCAACCTAAAGTCTGCCAAATTTAGCATATCTCTGAAGCAAACAGACTGTCTGCAATTAGGTCGTTCTCACTGTGTAGCTTGACAGATTCTTCTCCAAAGAAAGAGGAAAGGATTTTTTGATGCTGCTGTATCCACATGAGGAGGTTTTTTTTAAAACGACTGTGACAAAAGGAGAAAAAAGTATCTTTCTCTCTCATTATCAGCCAGAAAGAAGAAGAAGAAGAAAAAACAGCATCAAGATATCATGATGTGCAAAGAAAAAAATCATGGGTTGTAATTACAAAGTGTCTGCTGATGTCTGTGAGGAGTTGCAACACCAGTCACTAAGTAACTTAGTGCACGCTACATCAAGATTCAGTTACAGTGCAATGCACTGAACTGCTGCCATATTAAGCAGAATGATGACACCGGCAGAGATCCTGTCAGCAGTTAATTTCCCTCAGCTATATTTAGCATGAGAGCGTTCTCATTAGTGATACTGATTAAATGAATTAAATCTAATGCAAGTTTTTTTTAATTACGTGACTGTCAAGACTTTCTCCACAGAAAGATTCCACTGTGTATTTATGAAGCAATATATTTATGGAGGCTCATTACCAACTCTCAAAAAGCCAATGGTAAATTTAACATTAAAGTCACTAAAACCTGCACTTTTTTAAATATATACATATATATATATATATATATATATATATATATAAAACAGTGCCCAACAGATTTTACTGCTTGCACTTCTATGCTCTCATACCAGCGGTTCAGGCGATTCCACTGCTTCAAACTGAATTGAAATACTAGAGAAGAGGTTGTTTCATTTTCCAAAAAGTTTCATGCAATATTCCTTTTATTTTTCACATCAGATTGAAAGATCCTGAGTGAATGTGTCATCACAAACACTGAGCAAAGGACCGGAGGAATAACGGTGCCTTCAAATGGGATCGTGTTTACTGTGCTCGCAAGACGACCAGGTTCATGAGTGATGATGTTCACTGGCATTTTTTTTTTTTTTTTTTTTAACTTTTTCTTGTCACATCAACATCAACATCCATTTTTTTGTTCACAGTTGCCTAGCAACAGCGTGCATGAGACTTAAATCACTTGAATGCCAAACATACAGCGTACTTGACTGCCCATGTCGAAAATATGACCTAATGACATCAATTTGAAGGCAGCACTGTAACACAGAGGAGCAGCCTGGAAAAAAAACAGGCGAGCCAGCAAAACATTCAATATTAATGGACCTCAACAAGTTGGATTTCTATTAAAAGATTACTAATCTGCTTTTCACAACACAAGGACAACGGCACGAGAACAGAGGAGACGCAGTTACAAAAGAAGAAGCTTTGTGTTTTATGCATGTTCAATTAGACTGAAATGAAAACAACACAAACTCCCTCAAGAATGAGAACACTGAAGCAAATTAACACTTAATATAAAACTGAAAGGCCTCTATTTAGAGCAGTTTTGTTATCTGGCACTTTCTTCTTCAAGTGAGAAAAAAAACTGGCTAAACATGAAGACATTTTAACAGTGTAGCTACAAAGTTTTTCCATAGCATATATACATATATATATATACTGTATATATATATATATATATATATATATATATATATATATATTAAGAGCAAAAATCATATTGTGGTGTGGAAGCCCTCAAACAGCAAAACCTCTAAGTATTCTGCACCAGATGTAGACTAAACTAAAAATATAAAATTCTCCACTCACACACAGGCATAAACAACTGAATGTGAAGCAGGTGCAGGACCTGTTGTGGTTTGAGTGAAGGTGGGAGGGGGGGTCTCTAATGTTTTGCTGCTTAATGGATAAAACTCTCTTGGTTTGTACAGATATCCACCTACATGGACTAAAAGCAACAATTCCCTTGTCTCGCCGTCTCTCTGGAGGCTGTAGAAAAACCTTCTTACTGACAAAGGTAGAAAAAGACAAAAACTTGCAATGGAGGATTTTTCCTTTTTTTAAAAAAAAGAAAGTGTATTCATACTGGTATAAACTAGCAGTGATAAGTAGGATCAAAACCGACATTTAGAACCTCTCTCCGACTTAATCTTGCTCATGTTGGTTAATTCAGTTAATACTTTCCAAATGCGTGTGTTCATGAACTGTCCCGTTAAAAAACTACCACCTCTCGTTCCGTCATTGGGTCTTATCGGTTACGTCTACCAGGCGGTGGTGAATGCAACATGGATAGTGACCAAAGGTAACGCCTTCAATTTGTCTCATCCCTTGGAGCAGAACCATGATAAAGAGATAAGCGCCAAAGTAATTGTTCATGAATCGTAATCAAGGTGAAAGTTTGGAGTAATTGTGATATTGATTTGAAGTCTTGTCGCCCAGGACTCATCTTATGTGCTAAATCAGTTGTGTAATGATTTCTCCAATAGCAGGTCACATATTGAACAAATCATAGCTTTCACTTGATTCTAGTTTGAACAATCATGATGATGTAATATAATCAGACCCCATCTTACCTAATCACACACTCATAATCTGTAAAAGGCCTTTAAAGTTTCTTGTTCTCAATCTATTTTACAAGAATAATAAAATACAGAGCAAAAAAAAACAAACACTGTCTGAAATGACGCTGACATTGTCTGTGTGGCACAATACCCTGGAAACTCATTTCCCTTCCTCTAACATCACGCTGGCTGTCTAAAAAAGGTCATCCTCATCATCCACTGATTAGAGAAAAGGCACAGAGCTGAACAAAGCCACAGTGACACGTAATGAAGGCCTCAACGCTCGACAAGGCTCCACAACATTGTTGTGGGGATGCACTGGCACCGGGCAGCGCTCCAGTTTTCTGGTATAATTAGTCCATTTATAATAGTGGCAGAACTGAGTGTAATTCATTTTCACTACTTAAACGTGTCATTTTTTACAAAACGGCAGCGATGTAAATAAACACGTCCGCACCAGAGGCAGAGCTCATTAAACCGTGCGGTCGTGATTAGATCTCTGCGACCTGAAGATCCTCTTTTCAAATTCTGACTTTGATTATTGATTGAAATGATATTTTTCCACCTTGGGAGATGACAGGGAAAGGCCTAGATGACCTTTCTCTGACTCTGCTGCTACCTTTGTGCCGGGAGAGATGCTGTGGGGATGTCATGCATGCTAGAATAAATTGTCCTGAAAAGGCCTTGCCATCTGCCACCACCACTTTGACCTGGATGTCCTTGGTGCCTTTGGCATTTCTGCTGCTAATCCCAACCATAAAACCTGTAATAATCACATTGAATGGGGAAAATTAGACAACAGCAAGAGAATTGGCTCTAATTTGCCCTACTGCAATGATCCCCTTGAAGCAGCACAAATAAATCACTCCTTGAGGGCTAATAGCTTCTGCAGGAGCCCGCGCGGTGAAAGCAGAGATAGAAAACATCATGCTCTCATTGTCTTCTTCATCCCCTCTAATTACTGGACAGTGCCCCTACAACACAATGACTCTGAGAGCATTTATTGCTGTGTTAAAAGGAGATGGGTTGAAATATCAAGAGCTATGAGTGACGTCAGCTTGTCAGCGACCCCCCTCTAATCCTTCAGATCGCTGCTGTGCCTGAGAGCATGTGACGGGAATAAGGTCCGGTCTCAAATCAGTGAACTTGCCATGATCTCTCAGAGGGAAAACAAGGACTGGGGCAGTAGAGTGCTGCAGTTATTCCTTTCTGTCTGTTAAGACAGAAAATTGTTCCACTCGCCAAACCTTGCGACACTGAAGAAAAACCATGGGAGCATGCTTGAAGAAGCGAGGCCCCTGAACTGATGTTCAACAGCCTCACTGGGAGAAATACATTCAGTGTGTTCAACATAACTTTTGGACACCTTTAATGCACAGTAGAGTCAGTCCTCATTTAGGATGGCTAATTTCTCACAGATTGATGTTCAAACCAAGTTAGCTGCATGGCTCTGGGAGTAGCAATGCTAACCTACTACTTTCAGTCCAGGCTGAATTAGCTCAGCAGCTACGCTAGTGGATGTGTTGCCATAAAATTTTGTACAGACATTCATTGTCCCCAAAGGATGAAACCTCCTGACGTTGGTGATCCTCTAACTTTTCCTCTAGTTTCACCATGACGTTGACATTTGTGGTTTTCACATTCCCATCAGCCTCAGCTAGCAGTGTAAGCTAGCTGCATGGCTCTAGGGATGGCAATGCTAACACACAACTTTCAGGCCAAATAACCCAACAAGCAATGCTAGTAGATCCACTGCCATAATTTTTTTTTAACAAACATTAATGGTCCCCAAAGGATGAAGTCTCCTGACGTTCATGATCCTCCAGCGTTTCTTCTAGAAACCACCATGACGTTAGCATGTGAGGTTTTCAAATTCCCATGAGCCTTTGTTTAGCTAAAGTGAGCGCTGACATGCTAAATTAGGACTGTGAGTCTAGTCAGCATCAGCATGTAAGCATTTTCACATACTAGTATTCCTATTTGTTACAGCTTGAAGTTATTATACACAAACGCTCTTCTTTCTCTTTTTTTGGCAAAATGTTTCACACCAAAACTTCATTCTCTTGAAGTTTCTGACAAAATTCTTTGATGGACAACAACTGAGATGCACCCACATTGACTTCTGCTCTCGGTATTTCATATCACAAAGGTTGTCATCTCTGGGACATGCCTGTTTGTAGTTAAATGCCAGCTCCACAGTGAATGCAGACTGGTTTCCTAACACAGAGAGGTTCCAATCCATTGTTCTTGATAGGGTTCTGGTGCTTTCTTATCACTGCCATTTCCTCCGACAATAACAGGAAGGCCAGTGATGTAAGATCTTTTTATCCCGCTGTGACCTGACAAGTCAAGTGGGAGCTCTGGAAATGAACATCCCTGTCTGTTTCCTCCCAGCGTGCGTCTGACAAACTCTGCGACTCGGCAGCTAAAAAGCCCACTCCCAACACGAGACAAAACTACCTTTTCATTAGCAATTATAGTGTTTTCATCAAAGTGGCAGCAGCTGAAAAAAGGGGAAGCCTGTAATGTTGCCTCTCTGTAATGGCTCCTGTGTGAAACTATCATTACTACTCCTCATGCCATTACAGCTGCCAGCCGCTGACTGGTCAGATTCATGCCACAGCAGCATGTGAATATGCATCAGTCCCCCAGCATACAGGTCGAGGTCACGACTGAATCACTGCCTCAGCAAACGACAAAGATCAAATAAGGCTGAATGCTGACATTTTACAAAGATGGAGGACGTTAGCAGCACACCTAAGCCCCTTTGTATAATTCTGGATTTGTAGGATGAGAGATGGATGGGAAAACTCTGGGTTGTATTGTTTATCCATTTGCCGGTTGTAATCTTAGGCTCCATTCATTAACTCTGCATGGTATAGCACTTCTGCACGCAACAGATTGTGCATCAATAAAGCTCGACTGCCTTGAAGCATTAAACTTTAGCGAAGAACAAATTGCAATTGTAATTGAGCACATGGTCCAAAATATAACTCCCTGCAGCAGAACATGATCAATTGTGGCTAATTACTTGGATTCCACATAACAAGTGACACCTGTCAAATTACTTCCCGCATAGATATTTATGCTCCCAACAGATAATGTGTATTTATAGTACCCCTCCTCCTGTGGCTTGGAAGGGACTCGGGAGAGCTAGGAGATGCTAGCTTCAACTTGGCACAGAGGAAATAGCTATGGTGTCTCCTTGTTCTATATTTGACAGCATCCATTTCCTGTGCAAGTGCAAGGCTTGTGCAATATTACATTTCACCAGCGGATATGCATTTGATCTGAATGTAAGACTGGGAATTTTTCAGCTGGGATCTAAAAATAGACACTTTTAATGAGAAGGTATAGGGATTTAAAGTGAGTCTGTGCTTCCCAGGATTGTGTAGGGCACAGTCTGTACTTAAAGGATTGCTCTTACATTTGTACAGTTACTACCACATGCATGAGGTCAGAGGATACACAAATGTGTGTTTAAGTCACATGGGCTACAATTACATACTCCATGTCAGCTCTTTGTAAACACTACCTGTGGTGCAGCAACAGAACAGGCAGAGCAACACCATCAGAAGATATCATTAGCCCCTTAATTGCATTTTGCTTGCGCAGTGTTTGATTCCAGCAAGAAGACAACAACATGCAACCTGTTCTTATTCCTTATCAGGACACCAACCTGCTTGCAGAGCACCTGTCCAATTCAAATACAAAAGTTGTCTCCTGTCGGGCAAAGTACATTTTTTATGCCAAAGCGCTTCAGGAGCCATCGAGGCTTTTTATTTACACATGAAGAGAAAAAAGCGAGTAGTAACGAGGAGGTTACATAATATAGATAGGAATAAACGACACACAGTGTGGTGTTCATTTTGTCGGATAAATGATGGTGAATTAAGGCATGTGTCCATGAAGACCTCGCAGCAGCTTGACGGAGGAAACAAGCGCTCCCTTCTGCAAAATGCACGCACAGAACCGCCAGACTGTACGGGTTTTTTTCTTTTTCTTATTTAGAATAAGCGTGAGCTCATATTGCCTTGCAATAACGAACACGAACAGACAAGATGTAGGAAATCCGAGCCGAGCACAAACACCTTAAATCAACCCGGGGGTTGCCAGTTCCCTGCCGAAGTTTTCAAAGCGAGAATAAAGAAAAAAACAAAGAGGAAAACCTCTGATGAGAAGCAGAAATCTGCAAAGCTCCGAGCGCCTTACCTCGATCCAGAGTGAGCGGTTGGACCACTGTCGCCATGACTGCTGTTTACTGGAGACTGGAGAGACTACAGGAGCTGCAGCATCACACAGAGAGAGAGCGAGAGAGAGAGAGAGAGGGAGAGGGAGAGAGTGAGGGAGGCTGGGAGTGGTTGGGAGGGGAAATAATCTACCTCCATCCTCATAATATCTCATCATCACCTGGCATTGTTTGCAGGGGAACAGCAGCTTTACGCACACGCAGTGGAAAAATATAAATGTCCATCTTGGCAGAACGAGGCGGAACAATCCACCACTCGCATAAAAGATATGGCACTTTATTCAAGCTCTTCTTCACATTAAATAAATTTACAATGGAAACAAGTGAATACGTATATATATATGTATATACAGTATATATACATATATATGTATATATATGTGTGTGTATATATATATATGTATATATATATATATATATATATACTGTACATATATATATTTAATCCCTTGCATTAGATTAAAATGAAATTGGTGATATTGTATAAAATTAATAAAATGCACATATGCTGAGGAGTCAGGTTAATGACTATTACACTACGTGGCCAAAAGTATGTGGACACCCACAAATGATGTGGAGAAAGCAGCTTTGCAGCCACAACCCCATGGGTGTCATTATGCTCCTATAACTGCCACTTCTCCTCTGGACAGGCTTTCCACTAGATTTTGGAACCTGGCTGCAGGGATTTGCTCCTATTCAGCTAGAAGAGCATTAGTGAAGTCGGTCTCTGATGTCAGGTGACCAGGCCAGGCTTGCTTTTGGTGTACCAGTTCATCCCAAAGGTGTTCAATGGGGATTTGAAGTCCTGGTTCTGAGCAGGCCAGTCACGTTCTCCCACACCAAACTGGGGAAACACATTTCCTTGCTGCCCTTGCTTGGGCTGTATATGAGGGTCTTGCCATGTTGCAACAGGAAAGAGCACAAACCGTTGCCACAAAGCTGGAGGCAAACTATTGTCCAGAGTATTGTAGTTTTCTGTGAGATTATTATTTCATGAAAGTGGGATAAAAATTCCTTGTCCAAAACATGAAAATAGCTCAAATACACAAACAAATGTGAATAGGGAGTCCACATACTTTTGACCATGTCGTGCAGCTCATAAATCAGGGCAGCATGCAGGGCCAGTGTGCCCTCTAACTCACTGCGGGTGTGTAATAATTTATTGCAGACTGAATAAAAAAGTCAGTCATCAATCATCGTAACACACCTATAACATACTAGATGGTTTCACCACATGCAGCAGTGTAAACCAGTATAGCCCAGGTTTTCTCTGCTGAATCTTGCTATCATGTGTGTGTGTTTGTGCCTGCACGTGTAAAAGCTCAGCCATGTATAATCCATCCATCCAATGCACTTCAGAGATCAGCTGATCGCATCCACGCTTGCCATTAAGGTTTATTGTGAACCGCTGAGCCATGCCCGCCTGTTATCTCCTCTCCTGGCTACATTGCGCTGCATGCAGCCTGATAAGGACTGAATGATGGTAGTGAACCTTAGTTGAAGGGCTTAAGGATTAATCCTCATGTTTATATGCTACCACAGAACGGAGCCAAACCACTGACTCCCTTCATTTACCGTAGATCTGCTGCCTAATGGTGCCTGCTGCTGTGGCATATCTCATACATGGCCAGTCATTACACTTGACAGAGGCAGTGCTCGACAAAAACAAGTAGAGAATCCCTGGTTGGGGGGGGGGGGGGGGGGGGGGGGGGGGGGGGGCTGTTAAGGCAGCATGACGTGTCACATGGCTCGCAAACCCCCATGACAAATGCAAGCTGTAAACATGAATATACACCTAAGGCAAGAGCCAATATTTAGGTTTTCCTGTGCACCTTTTGTTCAGGACAAAATTCACTGTATCACATAGAGTCAGTGAAATTTTTTGAATCTCATTTATCCTGCCTTGCATGGAAAAAGTCACTTCTGGCCTATACCCATTTGTGAAGCAATTACCCACACTCCTAACCTCACTTCCCTTCAAATGATCAACTATGGAGAAGGTATAATAATGTAATTTTAAAAATGTAAAATCATACATTCTTCTTTTTTTTTCCAATTTCAAGCATTTCTGTCATCATAATGTGCTCTGTGTTTGATTGAAACTGTTACTAAACTTGTGCACTTTTGATCACATCGTCCATATGCTGGTGGATTCCAGCCACCCACAGTCCCACCCAGCTGCATGCAGATGTAAACTGATGGTAAGTGGTAGGCTGGAGGGGGGGATAGAGAGGGTGAGGGCTTATGAGAGCGCACAGAAAGAGGGCACAGAGAGATTACAGGCTCCCATCCATATGGGCTAGAATACAGTTCTGCTTCTTTTTTCTTTTTTTTAAGAGGTGGGATTATGCTGCAGTGCTCTTAAAACCCTCAAACTGCAAATAAATTGATTTCTGAAAGGCCTCCACTCGACCAGAAGAAGATGCGAGAGGCCGTGTAGATGGGACAGAAACAGACGACAGGACGAAAGCTCAAAACATTAATCAGTGTCAGAGCTTCATTTGTGGGCTGCATTTCTCATCAGTGCTCATGCAAAAACGAATTCAACTGGTGCTGTCATTAAAGGAGTAGTTCAACATTTTGTGAAATACACTTATTGACTTTCTTGTTGAGTGTTGGATGAGCGGATCGATGCCACTCTTGTGTCTGTACGGTAAATCTAAAAATACAGCCAGCAGCCGCTTTGCTAAGACTTGAAACTGGGGGAAAAAACTAGCCTGGCTCTGTTCGAAGGTAATAATATCCACCTACCAGCTTTAAAATTCACAAATTAAAGGTCCCATATTATATAAAGGCAGATGCCCATGTCTTATGTCTGATTATAAAGCGGGTCTAGGTTCTATATTAATACTGTGAAAGTATCAAAGCGCTCAGTCCACAGAGAAATGCACACAGCCTGTATTGAGAAAATAGTCATAAAAACCAGCTGTGAGGACTTCCGTAACAATGTGATGTCACAACGAAACAGTAACCACCCTCAGCCATGCCCCAAGCCCCACCCACCTGGACCGTTCAGTTTTGCAGGATTTGGTTTCTCTGTTTACCTGAAATCTGCTATATTCTTATTTGATCACTCAGAAAACAGTCAGCCAATCAGAAGAGAGGCTCGGAGCCTCCTCTCTTCTGATTGGCTCACTGACCTGTTTTTACTAGAGCTTCAGAGAGAGGCTTGAAAGAGGAGATGTAAAACAACATTGAGATGGTTTTTGGTTCTTAAAACCACAAATATATCTTCTTATGAATAACAACACTTCAAATAAAACACAGCCCTTTTAATGCATTACCTTTATTGTTTGTTTAATACGTAAAAAAATCAAAGCAAAAAGTACAATAAGTTGTGGTACTGGACTATTTCTTAGCAGAATGCAGTGAGTCTTCTTTGGTTGCCTTTAAAATCTACAATACATTGGATTGCATTGGCACTGTGGGATGCTGTCATGTCTTTGTTGTGGTTCTCCAATAGACAGCAGAATTGCTTCACTAAATGAACACAGAGGTCCAGGTAATAATCGTTCAACTTGTATTTATTAAAATGGGAGGTTGGATCACAAATTTTGACAACTGTAATCCCCGTGCAGCTCTGACTATATGGCATGTCACGCAGGGGGAAAAAAAGTAAATCCAGAAAAGAATGTAGCCTATTCATTTCATAGTTTATGTTCAGGTTTTCCTGCATGATGTGACAGGCTGTTAATCCACAGCAGTGCTGTTGTTTAGTACTAAGCCCCGTCAGGGAGCGACTGACAGATAATGAAAGTGCACCATCATGTAAACATGTGTGAGCTACTGGATACTAGACGTCTTGAAAATGGAATTCATTTTCTAACAAGACAAGTTGATGCAACAAATGTGCAATTTTCTTTAGAGGAACAACTAGAATAGCTCCATGGTGATACTCACCCACTTCTCAAAGGCTCTTCTGTACAGTTAAAAACAGACTTTCATTATAATTACCTTGTTAAACTGCACATGAAGTGAAGGTTGACAAAGACGTTTCTTTTGCCATGGTATGTTGACCTCTAACAAAAAAACTTTCTTTTAACCATAAGGCCACTGACGCCCCCTTCAGGGAACCAGCACCCATTTACTTTCAGTTGGAAATAGTAGTAATGATATTGCACTCTAGTCCCCTTTTTTGCACCACATATTGTAAATCCCAATTTGCTCATCAACATAACTTAGTTTATTGGAAACGGCTTGCACACAAAACCTTTAGTTTAGTACAGTTTAGTACAACAAATGTGCTGCAAATACACACAACACAGCCAAATACAGAAACACGCTGCAAGTAGCACAGACGACAATAGAAATGTTTCCAGGGGGACTCTAAAAAGTGATGAACCCGACTGGGACACACTTGTTGTTCAATGCTTTGTGACTTTTGAAGTTAAAAGTATTGGACAACAAGTGTGCATGGATGTCTTATAATACACCCATGCAAGTGCATCCCAGCTGGGTTCGTCATTTTCTTGTGTCCCCTGGAAACATTGTCATCGTGGTTTGTGCTACTTGCAGTGTGTTTCTGTATTTGGTTGTGTTGTAAGTATTTGCATCTGTTGTCAAATGGATGAAGATGACAGACATTGTTTGTTCTTTGTGTATTTGCATGTGTTTTCTTAAGTTGAAGTGAGTTGAGCCTTCAGGGCCACCGTACAGACTGCAGATTTCAGTCAGTTTAACACATTTTAAATCAAAATGATAAAATAATGTGTTTTAATAACAGATTTCACATTAAGTCACATTAAGTGGGAATATCTAGTATACACAATACAACGTTTGTTACATAAGTATAATGCTGCTGTAGGTTTTGTGAACTGATGGATTTTGAGTTTACAGCACAGCTCCTGAGTGATTTAATCTCTTTTCATTTGAGATGGAGGAATAAACAGAAGTATCGTCTGGTTTCGTAACAATATTAAACAGCATAAAATAAGAAAATTCATTGATGCTGTACAGCTGCTCATTTTGCACTTCAGTTGCCAACAGACTGAGAATAAAAAATAATAAGACATGCGTATTTATATTGAGCTACAGACATGTTTAAATCTCAATGTGTAAAAGCTTTCTTGGATCCATCAGCCTCTTGTTATCCCCATCTCCTGCTGTGACTGACATTAAATGAGGAAAGAATAAACAATAATAATGACTTTTACCTGGACGTATATCACCAGTGTACTGCTTGAAATGATTAAATGATTAAATGCCCCTACTATTTTGTATCATGTTCAGTTTTAGTCAGTTAGAACAAATCCACTCAGCTGTAATGATGTATCCGTCATTTTAAACTATGAATAATGTTGACTGAAATCATCCACAAGCCTCTCAGCCCACTGCTGCATCTAAAACCCATTCAGGATGTAAAATGGTAATCATTATCTTCAAACTAATTTGATTATAAATCCATATTCAGACACTGTGGGGGAAAAAAATGCTGCTTGGAGATTAATCATTTGCAGATATAAACTCTGGTAATTTGCCTCTAACTGTTTTCTGAAGAGCAGCCGACTGTTTCCTGCTTCAAAAAAAATTCACACTCATCACATAAAATCAGAGAAGAGGGCAAGATGGAGGAGCTGTCTTGGTCTCCGGTTTAGGTCTGATTGGACTCTATTAGTTAGCGCTCTGTGCACGTCCGGTGCCAGAGAGTATAAGAATGATGCATATTCTGCTGATAGCATCTGCACTGTTATTTAAAAAGAGTTATGGCAGCGCCTGGGGGGTGGGGGGTGGGGGGAAATGATTTAACCAGACCTTTTGACCAGACAAATTACAGCATGAGAGGAGAGGGGAGGCAAGCTTTCACTGTCAGGGCTTTGATTATAGTTATACATGAATATAGATTGTGACTTACATGCTCTGTTGAAATGTGATGAAATTTAAATCAATATTATGCATAAAAAAAAAAAAACAAGCACGATTTCATCATGTCTGAAAAGCCACAGGACAACTAGGAGAATACCTTGATAAATAATTCAAAATATGGACAATACACAATGTGTTTTTAGCTGATATCTTTTGTCTGTCACTTGGGACAAAGAATTTCACTGTTTATTTTCCCTTCAAACGTGTAAAAGGGCAAGTTTGGTGAACCGAGTAGCTGCAAGGTGATACCATGGAGAGGCTTCCCTGGAAAATGCATGCTACTGCCTGAGCTGTCAAAAAGAAAACACCGCTCTGCATGTTTAAATAGAAACAGATGACAGTGAAATATCAGATGCATGAGTTACTCAACCAGTGTTCAGGGGTCACGCCCAGGGGGGGCGGTGAGCTGGATTATGGGTATTTACCAGCAGCTTGGATGATGCGCAGTGACGAAAGAGATGTTACGCCAGTACCATCTGAGAGGACACAGAGCTGCTGCTGCTGCTGCTGCCTGTGTGGGGTTTGCACAAGCTGCTGTTATGGAGAATGAGTGACTCAGCTTAACAAGAGAGGGAGGCATGTTGTTTTTCTAAATTGATTCCATACAAAATACCCAATTATGTTTAAAAAAAAAAAAAAAAACCTCAAACAAACCCCTAAGTGCTTTTCCCTGATCAGTTTAAGCAGAGGTATTTGCATCTTTAACCGGAGACGGGTTATTGATGGGACCCCTGAGGACCATGAAAGTTTAATGCTTCCGCTTTAGAAAGGAGCTTCAAGCATTTCACAAGTAAATATCAATGACATGGATCTGTTCTTGTTTTGCATGACAAAAGACATGCCATGGGCTAAATATCTAACCCCCAAAAAATGTCTTGGTGGTTATGTGAGGCTAAAAACTGTGATTTTGATTTCATCTTGTATAACCACTCCCAAAAATAAGAATTTTACACAACTTTTCATCTTTGCACAGCAAATTTCAAAGTGTGATACATATTTTTCACAAATAGTTTTGGCTGTTTTACAGTGCTGTTTGCACTAAGGCCGATTTGTGTGTTGTGTAACAGTTTGGGTTGAAGCTCAAAGCTCCTCCTGCATCAACTACATCCAGTTCATAGTCCGCATTCCTTGAGGGTATTGTAAGGATTTCTGCTGAAGGCTTCTCTCCCTTTAGGTGGCCCCGGATGACGTCGCCCAGTGTTGAATCACAGTAGCGGGTCTCTCACCTGCAAGAAAAACACCGGAAGTGTTTAAGTTAACTTAAAAATAACAACAGCAGCAGCAGCAGCAATGCACTTCCACATAAAACACATACTGCGCCTGAGTCACTGCGCTCCTGCCCAGCATAAGAGGACACTCGGGAGGAAACTGTGGAGTGTTTCGACAGCAGCTCAACAACAACGTGGCTTAAGAGCAGCAGGATCGCATGCATCTGAAGACATCCACAAGTACTTCGCCCGGCAGTGCTGCAGAAACTATGCATCCGACACGTTGGCGTATAGTCGAGCCTTCGCCGCAGCCAGGGACAACCCCGAGCGATTCTGGGGTGAGATGGGACAGGACATTAACTGGTTTGAACCATGGAGTAAAACTTTGCACGCTGAGGATCCAGTGTTCCCAAACTGGTAGGTGTCAATGTTGCAAGCAACACAGCAAGTAACATCCAGTTATAATGCAACCCTAACATCTTTTCAAGTCTGCTAGCTTCAAAATGAAACATACATGCGCTCGACCACCACCTGACTCCTTTAAAAGTTAAAGCCTGCAATTCCCAATTTCCCATTAAACTTTGCAAGCAAAAAAAATAGGAGCCGTTCATGCAAATCATTTTTTTCCGAGTCGGAGTTGTAAATACCGATTTTTCGGGGGGGTCATGAATGCAGCATTACTCCCACCTGTGCATGTATGTCGAATAATTACACTGAAACTCTCATAATGAGGAGTGTATTTCTTTAAACTCAAGAAAAAAACCCGCAGGTTTTGAGGTTGTGCTTTTACAGCTGAAACTACTCAGAATAACTGTAATGAAAATGATTTCAACTGTTTATTATAGATTTACATTGATTTGTAGTTGAGCAAATTTACAGAAAAAAAGGTTACTATAATTAAAAATATGACGTAATGGTAAAAAAAGAAGACTTAGATTAATGTAGAAAACTTAAAAAAAAAAAAAGAAAAAAAAAGCTAATTTTGGTGATAAGTATATGACGAGCAAGGAATCATTTCACCTCATTGTCATCTTTGGCTAGAATTTGGAGATTTGTTGTTAAGCTAATGGGCTAAACAAAAGCATAGTAACATTTAAAAAATATTTTCTTGCTTCCTTCAGAGTCGAAATGAAGAGAGTAGTTGAAATTATATTTTATTCAAACGGCGGTAAGTGAAACAACCTGCCGTTATTTTCAACGTTGGTCTTCTATTTTGAGAAACACGGCACAAGCTAATCAGCTAACGCTAGCTAACGGTTCAAAAGTCTTGCGTGAGAGGCACAAATTGGCTAATTAAAACTTAACCGTTACTTAAAATTTACCATATATCACTTGAAAATGATTCAAAGGGCCTTATAATTTTGTCAAAGTAAGTTGTGGGATGTTTAGAAGACGGATAAAATTACTTTTTTTTTCCTTTTTATTTGGTGTGTGGGGTGTTGTCAGTTCCAGCATATAGCAGAGCTGCCTGAATCTGGTACAGTCATGTTAAAATGAAGGGTACGGCCACCCTTTCTCTCTGGCTGCTAAAACAGCAGCGCTCAGACACCATCTGCTCCACCTGCTTGCTGCCCCTTATGCAAGGCAACAGAATGAGATGAAACTGTCTCCTTATCAAGAGCATTGGTTTGCTGTGTGCTGCTGGTACAGACATCTGCATTTGTTTTTGCTTGAAATTGGTTTAATCAATTTCTGCTCCACTTTCAAGTGTAAGGAAAGAACCCTACCAGCCAAAAAATACACACCCAAAGTATGGTATGTTTTTAGTGATGTGGCATATGATATATTTTGTTCACCAGAAATGTATTTTAGTTGTGAATCAATATGTTTGAAAGTAAAAAATATTCATATTTGATTGTTGAACGTGTTGTTGAGTGTTGGCTGATTATGTTTGTCACTGTCAGGTTTGTTGGAGGGAAGTTGAACATGTGCTACAATGCTGTGGATCGCCATGTGGAGAGTGGCCGTGGAGAGCAGCCTGCCATCATCTATGACAGCCCAATGACAGGAACTAAACAGGTCATCACTTTCAGGGAACTTCAGGACCAGGTAAACAGTATTTTTTGAAAGAAGTCACAAAACATAATAACACAAAGACCTGCATGGAGCCGCGTTGTTAAAGCCTGATCTGGACTGCCGGGATGTGTGGTTAAAAAGGGATTGTGAAGCATGCAAGCAGCTTTTGGCTGCTTTTAGAGCACTGAAATTAGAATTTGTCAGTGTTGCCATGACAATAAATTTACTTTTCATCCTTCATCTGAGACAGTTGGCCAAGTTTTTCTTTCTGTGGCAGCTGGATTGAGCCAATATTAGCATGGAGAACAGAAAAACATAATAACCGAGGGAAGGGGAAATAATTAACTTCATTGACATTTGTGCAGATGCTTCAGTTCAATTAAGATTCAATGGCGTGTGCTATAATCAAAATGTATTCTAAATGAGCAGAAGTATAGCTACAGCCTTTTATTGGTCTTTGCCCACAATGGAAAAAGACATTTAATTAAATTTGATTTAATTTGATTTAATTTACAAAAAGATATTAAGTTCGTTCATTTGTCAGATTTATATGTAGTTGAAAGCAATCAGTAAATTTACTTTTTTTTCTCCTATTCATAACCTTGAAACCATGTACAAAATGCATAGAACAATCCCAGATGCACAGTGTGTCTTTGGTGTGTTGCTTAATCAGACATTTGAAAAAGCGCCGTGTGTCCTCATCCAAAATGCATGTTGATATTCAGAACTCTGGTTTGTCTCCTCTGTATCTTGTTCCAGGTTTCCAGGTTAGCAGGAGTCTTGGTGAAGAATGGGGTACGCAAAGGAGACCTGGTGGTCATCTACATGCCCATGGTGCCCCAGGCCATGTTCACCATGCTGGCATGTGCTCGGATCGGTGCCCCACACAGCCTCATCTTTGGCGGCTTTGCTTCCAAAGAGCTTTCTGTCCGCATCAATCATGCCAAGGTTAGAAAATGTTATTATTCACCTTCTGGTTGAGATTTATCTTTTCTTGAGCCTTGATAACAGAACTGTATGATCTCATTGTCACTCTTAACTACCCTCGCCACTCATTGAAAACTACAGACAGACTGACTTGAAGACTCTTTGTATTTATGTACTTCAAATACATTACAATTTTCTTTCAGTTAGTAATGTGCGTCATCCATCCTGCAAAAGATATCTGAAACACTGAAAGCAAGAATCTGACATTTTGACAGGGAATGTTCCTGACAATATTGATCTCTGCCGAGTGACGTGTTTATATGAATATAAATCTGAAGAAATACTAGTATTGCCACCAGCTACTTGATCACATGTTCAAACTGTCTTTGTTGAATGAATGATCCTTGTTTAGCACTGTCATACACATTGCAATGCCCTGCAATGGTCACTGTTGCAAAATGAGCTAACAATGACTGAGTGTGTCGCATTTAGAGGCCATCTGCTTCAAAGTTGTGGCCTATGAAAGTACGTGCCTCAAATTTCAAACTCTAAAAAGTCATAGGAATTGCCATTTACGCTCTAGGAACACCTCAGATGTGTGGTAAGCCGGCTATTTACTATGCAACTGCTATCACATGCATGTTAAAAAGGCTTCTGTGAAGTGAACTGCGTTTGACTCGACACTGGAGTGCTGCCACAGGCAACAGGCTCATACACGCAAACACCCTGTTAAAAAATGCAGCAAAACAAATTCTCAAGTATGTATGACGGGAGCACTGGCTGCAGTTTCTGATAGAGCTATAAAACATGATGCTGTAAGTGCTTGACATTTTTTACACAATCAAAATTCTCACTTGATCTCTTGTGTTTTTCCAGCCCAAGCTGATGGTTACTGCCTCATTTGGCATCGAGCCAGGCAGACGAGTGGAGTACATCCCTCTAGTGGAGAAGGCCTTGGAGCTGAGCTCTCACAGGCCCTCTAAAGTTCTCATCTACAACAGGCCTAACATGGTAAGAAGCACAACTCACCCTAAAGCTAAATTTGACCATGTGGTCTCATTTCCTACACTGCTGGTGATGTGACAGAATGTAAACGTATCTGAAATATCGCAGCCAGCCATAAGTAAAGCTGATTAGTTCGGTCTCGGTGTGGCTGCTGTCGGGAGAAAAGGATTTCCCGAAGGCAAGGGGTTGCAGTTTTTAACCTATAAGAAAGCATTTAATCGTTGAACTGAATCTAAAGCGTTGGATTTTTAAAGGATTACTGCCCAGGATTGGTCAAATATATATGAATGGTATAATAGTCTTACAAATCCTGCCTCCAAATCAGAAGATGAAATGATGTATAGCTGGTGCAAGTAGATGAGACAGAGCGAAAAATGTGTCTAGTATGTGTGAAGCTGAGGGCTGGAGGTTGGTGCATGTTATAGGCAGCCTGGTGTAATTGCAGTTTGGAGGAAGTCTGAGCTGTATAGAAAAATTACGCATTAATTTGGCGACAGAAAATTGAAAGTTGTTTCACATATACACAGGGATAAAAGAAAAACACTGTTTGTGGTTTCTAAACTTGATTGCACGGTGTTGCAGTTGTTCCTTTCAATTTTCTTGTCTGGCCTCCGTGTCTAAGTCAGTTCAGTTTTGTAATCAGTTATGCCATGTACCTCTCTCTGGCTTTGTTGTGCTCTAAAATTAACATTACATGAGTTATTCTATCTGGTTTGATCTCTTCAGTCTTATCTATCAGCGTTTTCTCTGGTGAATTAAGTGGTTGCTGTCAGGGTTTTTGCAAAATGTATGGAGGATATATACAGTACATGATGGACATGAAACTGTTAGCAGTGAAGCCAGTGAAATAGTTTTCATAGGAAATCCACTGGAAACTGAAACCCTTAAAATCATGTGAAACACCACTTTGAAGGTGGTTGCAGCTGCTTCATCATATCCCGCGTTCAGTAAGCCAGAGGTTGTGGGTTTTTTTCAACACGGCGTCTAACATGAAAGCCTTGTTAAATCAGCCAAGCTTTGCTCTGGCTTTGCTTTAGTATGAGTAAAAAAAGAAAAAAAGATGCATTTCAGATATCTGAAGGTTTTATGTGATGTCTGTCCTCTGCCTCAAGAATCTGTGACACTGAACGATTTTCTGTGAACCAAAGAAAAGAAATGACCAGGACTTTTTTTCTTCAGCCTCCTGGAATGATTAAATGTTCATAAATTTAAGTATCAAAGAGATTCACTTAGATTTGACATGAGACAGATGTCGGCAACAGAAGATGTAAAGGTCTTCAACTGCGACCTGAAACGACCTGTGATAGCGACTACAAGAGATTGTAATGACAGATGAGAGTTAAAACAGTTTCAACAGAAAAGTTTAGTGTAGAAATATTATATAACTGTGTAAAATATATATTTATTCCTTCTGAAGGAAGATTTTATTTATATCCCCAAGTCACTTTTTCGACCCAAAGTAAAAAAAAAAAAAAAGTTTTGAAAACTACAAACCCCGTGAGTCAATGGATTTGATTAATAACTCATAGATGAAA
Source organism: Seriola dumerili (assembly GCF_002260705.1). Classification (NCBI taxonomy): domain Eukaryota; kingdom Metazoa; phylum Chordata; class Actinopteri; order Carangiformes; family Carangidae; genus Seriola; species Seriola dumerili. The sequence goes on from NW_019174393.1 coordinate 4,103,613, forward strand.
TTTGGAGCTGCAGAGCAGTAACACATTCCTTTTAGAGTAGTTTAATCAGAATGCAAATAAAACTGAATTCCTAATTTTTTTGTGTTTTAAGGAGAAAGTGTCGCTGAGTCCGGAGTTGAGTCTGGACTGGGATGAAGAGATGGCCACTGCTCAGCCACATGACTGCGTTTCCGTTCCCTCCAACCATCCCCTCTATGTCCTCTACACCTCTGGGACCACTGGAACTCCAAAGGTACTGGCATCTCAGAGTTGTGATATGCAGCAAAATGGGAATCACACACTTGCAGACTTCATGTAATCATATATTGTCACATAGACGGGTAATAGGATTTTGTGTTTGTCTGAATGCTGTCAGGTTCTGTGCGGAGCTTTCGTGTGACTCATCTGCTCTTTGACTCTGCAAAACAATCCAAGCTCCATCCAAACACCATCGCCATGACATAAATAAGACAGAGCTTTTCCACAGCAGGAGCTGGAGCTGATGCAGGAGGAATTGCCTACAGGCAGTTTCAAATGGAAAAACCCTGGCTCCTTTCAAATAGCATCATTTTGTCTTTGGCCAACAGATGATATAAAATTTCCAACTGCTGGCTACTTCCTGAACTTAATGGTGCCATTATTTCCAGCTTTTTTTCTCTGCAAGCTTCTGTGAATTTCTCAGTTATGCCTGTAGGGAGACTATAACTTTGAGGAAAGAAACTGTTTAATTGTGGACATTAGGACACACTCTGTGCAAAAATATTTATGCAGCACCATTAATTAATGAAAGCAACTGGAATTATAAATGTAAAGTACCGTACTCTTGTGTGGAGCAGGGGTGAAGGGGCTGTGTTTAGACTGATATTAAACCCCTGCTTCGTTGCCTTAGCACAATACCTGTCACTAGTCTTGATCTTTTGCTTATCTTGTCCCCCAGGGTGTTGTGCGAGACACTGCAGGCTACGCTGTGATGCTGAAATGGACCATGTCAAATATTTATGGACTCAGTCCCGGAGATGTAAGGCAATAAAGCATTCTCTTCTGAGTTAGAGCTGTGCTTGAGAACAAAGAGCATGCAGGCAGCGACGAGAGAGATTGTTCTCTGCTTGAAAGAAGATTTATATAAACTGAAGAGTCATAAGTTGAGAAATTAGTAATTATTATGAAGGATGATGTTCTCTCTGCTTGTTAAATAGTATAACAGAAGTTTGTGTCCAGGTGACATTGTTCACATTTTCACCTTTAACCATTTGCAGGTTTGGTGGGCAGCGTCAGACCTGGGCTGGGTGGTCGGCCATTCATATATCTGCTACGCTCCTCTTCTCCATGGCAACAGCACGATTCTCTATGAGGTATGTCCCTGCAGACAAGATTTAGTATCTCAAAAGAACTACAGCAGTATTGCAAACATCAATAAAAAAAAGGCCAGAAATGTGCAATAAAACCTGAGTTGTACAACTTACAAAGCTGCATAAGTCAGGTTTTAATGTCAGGTGGGTATGAGCCTGTGCTGGCCCCGCATGATGAATATGTCCATATTTGGTTTATGCCTCCCAAGTGAATGTGGACTGGGTGAACTGTTTGACCCTGCTGCCATGTTTGACTCTGGCTGCTACGGTCCACTGTCATGAGATTCCAACTCTTCACTCCCTTTCTTTTTTCTTTACTTAATCACAGTCAGTGTGTTACCTGCACATCCCACACTGGTGATAGAAAGACATTTCAGCTAACAGAAAATATATTTTTTTAACATTAAAAGCAGCAACTGTGTTGAATTTATCCATTTCTAGTATTTAAATGTAATTATCACAACATAAAATCAGGACCTAATACCTTAAGCACAAAGGCCCTCTGCTGAGCATGTCATTCTTATGTGGCAAGATGAATGGTAAGGGAATAAACAACAAGCTCTTATTAAGTATTTTCTGAACAGGCACTTCTGATTATTACAGATAATTTGGCTTTGTATTCTGAGCCTGCTACCCATTGGCTACTGGAGTACAGTCTCTGTGCAAGCTGTTTATGATGTGGAGGGCAATTAGCATATAAGACAATCTGCAGATCAAGGCAAAGAGGGATGAGTGTGTCGAGTGGTTGAACTTTGCATTTAGGTTTTATATTATATTGTAGTTATACAGTAGTTTCTTATGTTGAGTGTCACTCATTACTCATTACATTAACACTCTGATTTTTCTCTCACCCGCGGGAAATGGCTGTATTGGGCAAATCAATTAATTAATCTGTGTTTGACTACAGCCACGCTGGTTGTGTCACGTAGCTTTTGTTTTAGCAGCCTGTCTATCTTGAGACACGATGCTGCCAATCTGTTATCTTCCCTCTGATCAATACACAGACACAAATATTTATCCAGAGCAAAAATGACAGCCAGAACTCACTGCTGCTGTTTACCATCCTCATTCATCCGCAAGTTGTCTTCTTGCTGTAGGGCCGGACTAGTTGAATACAAGAAACACTGTGGAAATTTATGTTGGAGGCATTTGCCCGCAGGCGTCTTTTACCTTCATCTTTTCGCCAAACAATGCTCCAATAGCGCAACTGTGTTTTTTTTTTTTTTTTTTCTAAGTCCATGGATTTCTAGGCCCATCTGTCTAGAAGGCAGCCTTCCAGTGTGCATCTCCATTTTAAACAGCTGCTCTATGAATATTCATGTTTTGTAGTTTCCAGCTGAAGTGAATTTGCTTTGTGAAACATTGTGGAAGTCTTGTTGTAATGTTTCTGAGCTTCCACTATCTGCAGTCTGTCCTGTGATTTGTACGCCTGCACCAACTAACTAGCTGTGGCTTTACTCTCTGTTTACAGGGTAAGCCTGTCGGGACTCCAGACCCTGGAGCTTTCTTCCGCGTACTGTCTGAACACGGAGCCTCCTCCATGTTCACAGCGCCCACTGCCATCCGAGCCATTCGCCAGCAGGACCCACACGCTGAAATCGGGAAAAAATACCCGCTGTCCAGGTAAACGGAAAACACCTCACACAATAAGAAGTCAAACTGTTTTATAGTAATTGCTGTAGAATGAAATGGAAGGAATGTGCCAGAGTTATTCATACTGGAATGATTAGTTAATTAATTGATTGAAAATTCAAAAATTTCCCAATTCTAGCTTCTTAATTGTCAGAATATCCTGCTTTTCTCTCTTAAAACATTGTAATTTAAAAATCTTTGGGCTTTGGACTGTTAGTTGGACAAACTACTACTACTTTGGCTTCTGATATTTTATAGACTAAACCAATAATTGATTTATTGAAAACGAATAAACTGATTGTTCATGAAAGAAATCAGCAGCCTTCATAGAGATTTAAAAACCATCAGATAAATGGAAGCCAAAAACTTGTTCCAATAAGAAAGTTTTGGGTCAAACTTTCAGCTAATTTGACAAGATCTCGTATCGCTCATATCGTGACCATTTCCCGATGCATCAACTGAAACACAGTGCAAACACTTTTGGGAAATGACACGAGAACAGTGAAGACTAGTTTATCTGGACTCAAACCTTTAACTGCAGGATGTGACAGGAGCTCAGAAAAGCCAGGAAAGATGAGTTGAAGTATCCCCTGGCTGACAAAGGTCCAAACAGCCTGTCCAGCCTCTCATTAGTCTCCGGACCATCTGTTGATGCACAGCCCTCTCCCACCTCCACCGCTCACAGTTTGTACGCTTAGCTCGAACCGCTCGGGTGTTAATCAGGACGGATAACGAGCGACGGCAGGTCACTGCGGTCCACTTGTATTAAATCATACAACGTGAACTTGTTTTTCCTCGGCTGCTGTCTCACTGGTCAGCTAAAGGTCCTCTGTAGCTCAGAGTTAAAAACAAACATTTTTCATGGCATTAGTTTGGCCCAGAGAGTCGAAATTATTGAGTTCATCGCAATTGTTAATTGTTTGGAGGAGTACACGGAAACTCGGACCTAAGGGGCTGTGGTGTCAGGTCACCACTTTCATTCTGTTCAGCAGTCTGAAAATGCCTCTAAGCACACAATCATAAAGCAATTCTGAGTGCGCATGACCTACGACCCCAGTGAATCATTCAGTAACTGTGGCATTGTGTGCTGAATTTGACGATCCTCGGTTCTTCGCTGTGTTGAATGCATAGCACCTCTTTTAAACGCTGTTCCTTGCAGAGGGAGATTATTTTCGACAGTATCGTTCACCTGAAATATTTGTGGCGTCTCTTCTCTCAGTTTTGGCCGCCGCCACAATCAGTCATTGAATTGACACGCTCTTTCTGTGTATACTGTCTTGTTCTTAATGTGTCTTTTCCCCTTGGAGGAGGCAGGCTGGTGAAAGATTACAGCGTTTCCCTTTGGCGCTGAGAAAAAAAAAAAAAAGGGGGTGTCAGTGGGACACAGTGACAGAAATATCAAGGCAGCAGTGAAACATGGCTTCATTTTAGCACAGGGCGGTTCAATGTCTGGTCAAAACTTTCCTTATAACTCTAATGTACTTTCCATTTTTCAGCTGCAAAAAGAGATTTTATGGCATTTTGAGAATCTAATATTTTAATGGAATTTAAAAGGTTTGAGTGTAGAGGACCAGTTAATGGCAATTTGTGGGTCACTTCTTGTGTCTGTCTAGAAATGTCTCATTTGCTACATGAGTGAGAGGAAAACATGAAGTATCAAGATAATTGAGTCTTTCTTTGAAGAGGCCTTGAACTTTTTTTTCTTGGTGTTGGTAAATCATCCAACTTTCTACATTGCACTCAATTCACAGGCCAGACTGAATTCTCTACGCTCGTGTATAGATGCATATGAGAGATTCAACCAAGCATTCAGTGTTTGTGACAATACTGCCTGATGGATCCAGCTCTAGTCTGTGCATTGTGCCCCTTCGTATGTCAATAATAATAAAGCTGCCTTTTAATTAAAAGTGTGTTGATGGAAGTAGTAAAATCTTTCAGAGTCTAAATCTTTTATTATCAAACGCATAATTTCATGCTTGAGAGACCTCCCAACGATAATTTGATGCAGCTCAAACACCCTGTCTGGGCTTCATTGACACTGTGACACATTTCCTCCCTCTGGGGCCCGCTCAACTGTAATAGCCCTGGACCCTTATCAGTGTGCTGGAGCCGTATGACTCGTCACTGTGGATGTTGAAAACTAAATTGAAAGTCTGGCTGCGAGGCTGTCGAAAGCTGTGATGGCAGCGGTGCTCTGTGTAAATGCGGCATGACAAAGGTGCCGAGATTCTGTCAGCGGCGTTTTCTTAAAGACAGGAGAACTAACTGAATGCTGAGAGCCTCACTCATAAACGAGTGACAAAGTGCACGACTCCAGTTGATGCGCAGTCGAGGCTGGTGGTGCTTTCACCTTGTCAGCGGTTAAGTAAGCTGGAGAATACCCTGGTCTGTTTATCATGACTTTATTTCACTTATCACATGATGCAGTTGCATTTCCATATGATGCAGTTAGAGCCCTACACACAACAGATCATACTCTCAGACTTTTTTTGAGTTTACGCTCTAGTTTGGGCGAGTAAATGTCCATCTGTGCAGAGGATCTCAAAGCCACCAACTTCAGCTGTATTCTCCTTCGCTTGTTCTCACATCAACTTTGCCACACTGACCTCACAGAATCAGCTTAAAGCATATTAGCATCTAGACCTGACAAAAGGCCACCATGTAGATAACCTTAACCACTAAGAGTAAGATGTTTTTAGCTTTATTGGCTCCAAGGCTCCAAGGTTGTACTGTAGAGATTAGAGGGGTCTTATCTTTACAAACCAGCAGAGAAATATTTTTTTATTGTTTAGTCAGGGTTGATGTTTTAAACTGTTTGTACTCCACATGCATGGTCTCAAACTCTGGATCCTTTTTGTGAAGTGTGTAAAGCTGTGAGAAAAATAACACCGGAGTCTTAGTAGTCTAAGTGCTATTTTGACCATTGGTTTGATCACACCGGCGTGATCAGTGGCTGCTGAAAATTAATATGTCCTGGCCTCAGATTGGACAGTGTTACCATTGTGTGTGTGTGTGTGTGTGTGTGTGTGTGTGTGTGAGAGAGAGAGAGAGAGAGAGAGAGAGAGAGAGAGTGTGTATCTTTTCTTACTTTGTTTTATAGCACTGCATCGTTGTATCTTACCGTCACCAGTAACCTACAGGGGATGGCAGGAATTTAACAGGTGGTAGATTTGTTGGTTTAAATGTGGAACAGTTAAGCCTTTGTTTGTCCTCATGCTGTATGTGTGAGAAAAAGTTTGCGTTGAAACAGATGTCGCTTAGCTAACAGATAATTATCATCCTACATTTATCCAGGGAACACAAAATGTTAGGCTAAGAGGGAAGGAGGTATTTTCATTTGAGCAGTGTTGGGAATAACTAACAAACTGCTGAGAACTGACGCTTTAAGCCATGTAGGTGTAATCTGGAATAACTCGCACATCACCATCACTTAAGTTTGATATGTTGTCCTTGATTCTTTGAGAATGGTTTTAGAAAGGGGGAGGGTAGGTTTTCTAAAGAGCTTAAAACATATGACGATTGTTTATACTTGTGTTACTATCTCGGTGTACATGCAGTCCTTGAGCTTGGGCAGCAGCCAAACCATCGCCCTTCCTCTCTTTCTGAGGTCACGGAGAATCCAAACTTGTACTTCCACTGAACTCCTTTTGAAAACCTGCAAAACAGAGGTCCTTGAATAACTACAAGCATGGTGGTGGGAGGGTAATGTGTTGAACATAAGGTCATTGCCAGTACAGTGAGTCAATCATCCACTTATTACACATGATATTATATAGCTCAGAGAACATATCTGGCAGCTGAATGGAGCAACATTGTTAATGCAGAGGCTTCATGAAGGTGCCTGGGCGTACTCTCTTCATACTTGATACAGCCTTGTTTAAAGGTCAACTGACAGCGGAGTTTTAAAGGCCAATATGATAGTGATAGGTTGGAGCAGGAGGGCTGATTAATCAGATGATATCACGCCCAAAACAAAAGTTATCATCACACAAGAGTTCTTGGTAATTAGACGTATATTTGGGGAAAAATGCAAAAGCACCATAATTGAGCAGACACAACTAAAGCAACCATAATGTTATTTAAAAAGTGAATTACCCCTTATCCCTCAGTGACAGCTGTGTGGTGATAGGCTGTGTCACAACATTTTGACTGTCTGCTTATTTACTTGCATCCTCCTGTTTTTATGGAGGTGTAGCCGATGTTCCGCAAACACAGTGTGTCAGAGGAGCAGAAAAGCCCGACTGCACAAAATCCCTTGGACTATACGACAATCAAGTTTGAGACTAGTGCTTGAAAAACAGAATAGAATATTATCCAGGGAGAGAGCAGAGATGGAGAAAGATGTGATTCGGTGGCGAGAGAGTGACATGATGAAAATTCTCTCGCCTTTTACAAAAGGTAGTGTGCAACTTCAATTTTGATTGGAGTTGGAAGGTCATTTCGCCACCGCGGAGGATGGAGACCCATGGCTGATGACCAGCAGTCGTTTGTGGGAAAATGTAGTGATTAGACTAGTACCTACGGCTGCACAGTGGCCTGGACTTACAGGGGGTTATGGTTCCCCTCACAGCCTCGTAGCGAGCAACCAGCAGTGGTTTGAATTAGGTATGAGCAACCATGGACAGCCATCAGAGAGCGTTTGGAAGAGAATGATGGGTGAGAAATTGGGGAGGCTGAAGAAAGAAACTGCAGCGTTTTGGGTCACTTATAGGGCATGGAGGGAGAGTTTCATGAAGCCAGGGAGTAGCAGTCGTCCAGACTAGAGGAAACTAAAGTTTTGCCAAGAAGGGACGAGTAAGGGAGTGTCAGATTTGAGACATTCAGATGTCCTTGCAAGAATTTTTGCCTCCAGGTACACATCGATTTGGGGTCTCATCAATAGTGACTGAGAGGCCATCTAGAGGGCACGATTTTCCTGGGGGGGGGGGGAGCAGCTTAGTCTGGCCAAGAGTGTTTATTGCAGGAAGTCTTCCAGTGAACATCCAACTTGAAATGCATGCAAGTTTCAGAGGAAGGAAAAAGTGTAATTTGGCGTTTTCTTCCATTACATTTAAAGCAAGAGGCTAAGGACTCAACACACACAAAGATTCACCTCTATCGACTGATGAGTGTGACCGTGAGGAGGAAAAACCATCATCGGCAGACGCAAAGATCTTTTGGTCAGCGAGCGTGGCGAGAACTGTCTGCTTAACAGTGTCAGAGGCAGTGGAGAGGATGCCTCAGTCACAGCTAGGAGCACAGGGACAGTGAAATGGGAGCGTGGTGCCAATTTGCAAAACACTCCAAGCAAAGAGGTAAATCAGGAGCTCGCAGTCTGGGTTTCTCATATCGATACTCCTCGCTAAATTCCTATTGGATGTGGGTCAATTGAGACAACTGTTTGACATTGTAAAGTCTTTAAGAAGCTTAAAGGTTTGAGCTTGTGAACACTCACTTGGTGAAAAAAAATGTTAAAAAGTATATTTTGCTTGCAAAGATTTTGACTTGTCCTGACCATTCCTGCAAGGGAGCAGATATGTCATGTTTGCTTAAAGTGATTGACAGGTGTGCTCTGTGTCCTTGCAGCATGCGGTCGTTATTCTTGGCGGGAGAGCGATGTGATGTGGAGACGCTGGAATGGGCAAAGAGGAGCTTTGGGGTTCCTGTCCTGGACCACTGGTGGCAGACCGGTAGGAAGGAGTTTCGCTTTCTAAAAGGCAGAAATCAGACACGGATCTGAATCTCAGAACCTTGTTGATATAGTGAATTTGAAGCTGCACTAGGAAAAAAAAAATAGATGCACCTGTCTTACCAGATTTCATACATTTTCCCTAGTTGCTTGTTGGGCAGGAAGTAGCAAATGAAATACAAAGCGACTCCTAAATATCCGTGTCGAGCTGTGCAGTGAAAGCTAGACCAGCGTGTTCTGTTCTCCGGCCTCTTTTGTCTGTTGGGTGTAAAGCATCGCAGAACAGCCAGGCTGGCGTATAAAAGCACACAGTGTCCAGTTCATGGACTTAATATCACAGGATTTCCTTGTGCTTGATGTTAAAATTGTTCTAACATTTATCCCTCACCATATCATATGCGTGAAGCTGCATAGTGCTGTTTTAATTATTTCAGTTTTGTAGGTTGAGAAGCACTTTACCCTCAAACTTTAGGGATTAAGGTCTTATGATATAGATACCGAGAAAGTGTTTCAAGGACCTCAAGTACTTTATTAGCCTGAACTGTATATGATGTATTTAATTTAACTTGATCTTTAAGACGCAGTCTCGTCTTAAACTTATCAGTGTGAGAAGATTACAAATGTGGTCTTTGCTGCACTTTATTAGCCCATTGACATTAACTTGGCCTTGAGAAGAGGCATAACTCCAGAAAATCCCTATTCCCTGAAAGCCTGCTGTCATTATGGAGCACATTTTATCATGCTTCCCACTTTGATTAATCCCTTCTGTGTTTTTTTCTATAGTAGACCAAGGGATTAGTCTACAATACAAAAACTACTGGAGTAATTATGATGTTAAAGACCCCCTTAGTTCAAATTTCCAAGCGTCTCTGGGAGCCGATCATCACACAAAGTGACGTGTCATCTTTCCCACCAGGTGTGCAGACAGATCACCGGATATCTCTTTGGAGAAAAGACATTGTTGCTTCTATTTGATATGTCAAAACTGACAAATTTTAAAGGGGTCAGGTGGGAAGTCTCCCAGAGAGCAACTGGCCACAGTCCTGGGCAGCACAAGGGATTTGATTGGCATCGCCATTCATCGAGTTGACTAATGTTTAATTGACTTTGCGGCCTTGTGGGGCACTGAGTGACTGTGATGTGAGGACTAAGTTGTGTGCTTAGTGAAGAGATAAAGGGAGAGAAAACAATCACGGGTACGTTGTCCATCAGCTCAGGAGTGGAAGTTGAAATTGCTTTCCCACTGAAGCATGCCTTAAATCTGACTATTTGATGTGGAGTCATTACTGTCTCCTTCCAAACTTTTTTTTTTTTTTTTTTTGGGAGAGTTGGGAGTCCAAATACACAAAACCAGGATCACCCAACCGTGTGTGATAATGTCGATTTCTCACTTCAACACAATTACAGTATTTTGTGGGTATTCAGTCTTAGTGCAGAGGGGCTTTCATTTAACTCTGTCTACTCCTTAAAAATTCCATTAACACAGTCAATATCTCAATACCACAGTGTACCGGTGCACTTTAGATTAATATCATGCTCACGGAGGCCGAGTCATGATCTTCATTTTAAAGGTTTGCTAGGTCGTGCTCTTTAACTCACAGTCCAGTGGTTGTATATTTGACAAGCGAGGGGAAGTTTGCAGCTGTTGTCCAGAAACTCCCTCTCCTCACCTCACAATTTAACTATTATTCATTACAGCTGTTGTGGGTCTGAATGATAAGAAATGTAATTGGAATGCATTGTTTCCCAGGCCTTGGTTTCTAATGGTTCTTGAATGGGTTAGACCCTATTAGCCTCTTGGATTGGAGGCTTGAGTCCAGGCAGCGTGCCATCACGCCAATGTCGTGCCTCCTCCCCCTCTCAGTTTTATTGCTGCCCTCCCCAAGTAATAGTGAGCAATGACAAATGTGCCAGGGACAGCAATAGAGCACAATTGGCTGTCTCTTTGTTTTGTAATGTCCTGCCTGCGCAAACGGAAGATCAATGCCGAACAAGACGACATCTCTGTGTTAAATATGGAATCGATACTGTTGTCGGGTTGTTGGAAATGCATCGACCTTGAGTTTGTATAGGCGGCACACTCTGATCCAAGAGAAGATTAGCCCACTTGGCTGATTGGTCTGTCCAGGCTCAACGGTAGTGTGAACAGCTCAATACTGCAATATTTCAGAAATGTGATTGATCAATTCAGTCTCTTGAGTTTGAATTGCTGATCCCACTGCAGGCTACATGCCGATTCCCAGTTCAAAGGCCATACATTTTTGGTGGGAAACTTGGCCATATTTACTGTTTTAAGACGGCGGACTACATAGATGCACCGATAGTTTTGGTCTTTGTGAAACTACACGAGCCACAGGTTCGGTCTGGTTTGCAGTGACACCTTCCTGACTGGTGCCCATCCAGCCTCTGAATTAGGACACAGCAGTTTAGCAGTGGGCTTATACAGTGAAAATCAATTTTGTTGAAGTTCAATCATGGCAGTGAATTCTTTCTCTGCTGTATTACTGTGCTCAGTTGAAACACGCATACACTGGTCTTTTGTTGCATAAGGCTTTTGGTAGAGCATTTACTATTCGCATGAGCAGTGTGGGAGTTGGAGGGTTTAGAATGAGCAGCCGTGCACACAGGTAAACACAAGATTATGACATTTGCAAGCCTTTTGGTGCTGTGTGATTTAGTTGTTTACACTGTTATGTATATTACATCCCAAAGCTCTCTACCTGTAGCTCTGGCTTCGGTTGTGTGGGACTGGCAGTGCAGGTGGTTGGACTAGAACAAAGTTTCACCCTTCCTGGATGTGTTGAACAGAGCTGCTGATTCACAGCTTTCTCTCTGTAGCCTCAGTGTTTGTTAGATAACATTTAATTCTACTTGAACACCCGGGAGTTTTTAGCACAGTAAGGTTTGGATCTCGCTTCCTTTCTCTCCCTCACACACACACATACACACACACACACACACACACCAAACAAAATCCTGCCACACTTTGTGGCTACCCGAGTCAGGTGATTTATTGAGTTTGGAGAAAAACCTCTGGCGCCCTCTTGATTTCTGTCTAGATGTGTAAATCCCATTGGATTCTTCACCCCCTGCTAAACTCAATAACTGGCAGCTGGCGGCCAGGGCTGCAATCCAAATGTGTTCTCCACTTTTTCACGGTAGAGTGGGTCACTCCACTTCTCACTTGCTTTCTCTTTGTGTGTCTCAGGCAGTTTGACTTCCAATGTGTGGGTGGAAGAGATGGATGGGGGGGGAAAAATATACTATGCCATGTTATACATATTCATTAAAACAACCATAGTTTGTAATTTCTTTCTGAAGTTACAGAAGAAACCAAGCAACTTTTCACAGTTAATTTATCTTAAGCTCACCTGCTTTTTCCAGCAACACCTTTTTCTCATCCGAATTGTTGCAGCGGTCACAGTCGGCTGGAGGTATATATCTTTTTAACACCCAAACCAACAATTAATTTATCATACCCAGAGGTGTTGCCATAGCCTGATATAACTTATGCATGTGTGCATAGAACTTGTAGTATAAAAATGGATGACAAATATTACGTCATTCTTTCAATATCAGCATGAATTCGTGATTTTAGCCTCTTCTTGCTCGAGGGGGACTTTGATCACTTAGTGACAAATCCTTGGGTGTTTTCAAAAACCCTCATGCAGTGTGATCCTATAATGCTGGGTATGATATATTGACAGCATCTATCAAATGGCAGTAAAAAAAAAAAAAAGTGTACACAGTGCCCAAGAAAAGTGTGTGTATACGGTTTCCTCCTGCCTGTACTGAGTTCCTGACTCACCCTGCTGGGAGTGTCATGCTGCACCGTAATAACTGTCTCCTTGAAGACAGAACATCGATCAAGCAACTTTTAGCAATGCCAGTGCCTTGACAACTCCTCTTCATCTTCCCCTTCTCAGCAAAAGAGATGCAACTTGGCCATTGGAAAGCAGTTTAGCATTCAAGGCTTGTTTACTCCAAAATGAGCATCACAGAAAGGAGAGACGGACTCCTCCTTGAGAAGCTCATTATAGTCAAAACACCTAAAAAGCAAAGTTTGTTTGCATCTTCTGCCTTCGAGCTGAGAGGCAAGTCATTTTTCAAACTTGTGACGGTGTCTTTTTAAGTCACTGTCTCACACAGTTTTCATCTATAAATATTGATAGATCCGTCCTTCCACTTATACAGCAGGGCTTTGATTTTTATAGTCACCTGCAAAATGGATCACCACTCCAGTTGTTCATTAATATTTCCAGCTCTGTGTGTGTAATCCTACAATGTTATATTCAGCAGCTCAAAGCTCAAATCGATGGCGAAAAAAACAGGCACCATGAGCAATGATGGGAAGAGTAGTTCAAGAGAACGGCAAGCCAGAATTTTAAAGTAGTGTAATTTCCCTAACATGTCTAGATTTATTAAAGGTCCCATATTGTATAAAGTGATATTTCCTTGTGTTTTTTCATTTATAAAGCAGGTCTAGCTTCTATATTAATACTGTGAAAGTATCAAAGCGCTCAGTCCACAGAGAAATGCTCACAGCCTGTATTCAGAGACTCTGTCTTAAAACGAGCTGCCAGGACTTCCTTAACTTTGTGATGTCACAGCAAAGCAGTCACCGCTCTCAGCCATGCCCGAAGCCCCACCCACCTGGACCGACCATTCAACCCTCTGAGATTTGGTTTACCTGAAATCTGCTATATATATTTTCTTATACGATCACTCAGAAGAGAGGATCAGAACGATTTGATGTTGGTCTTTGTGATGGTGAACAATTGTTTGAATGTAGCTTTTGGTTTGGGGTGACCTTGAGAGTGAATACCTAGAGGAAGTGGGAAAGTACATTACAAATGTTTGTGTGAGATGAAAAAGTTACTCAAGGTTATTTTCAAATGTATAAATGTTTTATTGTTGGAAGGAAGGAAAACAAGGATCCTCTGAGATGTAGCACAGAAAATCAAGGTTACTCCTTTTGGCTTTCACACCTCTGAGTAGGTGAGGCTGTTTAGTTCACTGTACGCAGAATGAATCGGATAAATTAACAATGAATAAAATAAAATATTGGTCACTGGATTTTATTTTTGATGACGTGCTTTAAAGCCACTACTCCAGACGCTTCGCTCTAACAGACTTTTAAAGTGTGTCCTCCTGCTGCTCAGTGAAAAGCTGCTGTATCATCACTGTAGAACTCTTTATTTATCAAACAGAGCATGTTTTTTTCCAGCTCCTGGTTGAAAAATGCATAATCCAATTCATTATCTTTGACATCATCCCCCTATAGTGGAAACAGTTCATTGCCAGGCGGATAGCTCTGAAAAGATTAAAAACAGCTTGGGGTTTTGGTTCGTATCATCCTCCCATCCATCCCCTGGAGGCTTCCCCTACCTTGCAGCCAGCTGTGTATCACTGCTGATTGGTAAACAGTCGCATCACACAACAGAGCCGGCGGCGCTCTCTCCTTCCTAGCGGAGCTCTCGTTAGATCTGCAGAAGAGCCCGGTTGGAAAAATTAAAGGAGCTGACACAAAACAGGCAGTTTGCTGTGCTGGTGTCATGGAGAGAGGCAGCGTCCTGTGTTGAAGCATGTCTTTCAGGGGCATTTCTGTACAATGTATATCCAGATCAATAATTTAGCATAACACCTGCTGGTATTTGATTTGTCAAACATACTTTTTCTTTTCTTTTTTTTATCATAAATCGAGTGCAGAACCAATTTTACACATTCTTTACTGGAAATATTTATTTGTGCTTAATGAGCTCACGGATGAGAATCAAACTAATTTGACCAATTTAGTTTGTGATTAGTTTTTACCCTGGAGAACGTGGCAAGATGAGTTTCCTGATACAGAGCAGAAGTGATTTGGTGCGCTCGTTATTCCCATGTGCAGTGGACGCAATCATTTCTCAGACTGCCGCCGTAATCTGATGTACTGATTCACCCCGTCTCATCAGCCCAGACGTGACACCTCATTCCTTTTTCTCACCTGCACACTCTAACCACTGCACACTAACCCTCTCCTCCAGCTCCATCTCTCCCCCTTTACCTTCACCGCCTTTATATTATTTGTTTATATGCTTCTTTCACATGCACACACACCTACACATATACATATATAATTTTTCACATTTCATGTTGCAGCCTCTTGCTAAAATTGTAAGCCATAATGTGTAACGAACTACCCGCAGAGCTCAGAGACAGGATTGTGTCTGGGGAAGGCTACAAAAAAAGATTTCTGCTGCATTGAATGTTCCCGAGAGCACAGAGGCCGCCATAATTCTTAGATGGGAGAAACTTCCAGAAGGACAACCATCACTGACCGATCTGGACTTTATGGCTGAGTGGCCAGAGGGAAGCCTGTGCTCAGTGAAAGTACCTAAAGGAATCTCAGACTGTGAGAAACAAGATTCTGTGTTTGGCCTCAGTTCTAAGCGTCATATCTGGAGGAAACCAGGCACCGCTCATCTCTTGCCCAATTCTATCCCAACAGTGATGGCAGCATCATGCATCAGCGGCAGGGACACTGGTCAGGGTTGAGGGAAAGCTTCACCTTCCAACAGGATGACAACCCTCAGCACACAGCCAAGACATCACAGGAGTGGCTTAGCGACAACCCTTAACCAGAGCCCTGACATGAACCCAATTAAACATCTATGGAGAGACCTGAAAATGACCACCATTGATGGTCCCTTTCCAACCTGATGGAGCTTGAGAGGCTCTGCAGAGAAGAATGGCAGAAAATCCCCAAATCCAGGTGTGCAAAACCCAAAGAGACTGAGGCTGCCAAAGCTGCTTCAACAAAGTACTGAGTAAAGGGTCTGAATACTTATGTCAATGTGATATTTCAGTTTTTCCTTTTTAATAAATCATCAAAAAAAAATCTAAAATTCAAGTTTTTGCTTTGGAGTACTGAGTGGAGATGTATGAGGGAAATGAGCCTGCTACACAACAAAATGTGCAAAAAGTGAAGGTATCTGAATGCACTGTAAATTAATACCCCCTACTAACCCACACTCACCCAACACACACATGCACACATGCTTATCCCGTCACCCTTGAGCCACCTGAAGCCAGCGGCAGCCCGGCTCACTTTCACTTATGTGCATATGAAAAAAAAAAATGCCTGCCATTTTGAAGCCTGATAATAATCTGTGGCGCTATTTTAAGCCCAAGTGCCATTGGCAGAGGATGGAGGGGGGTGATGAGGGTTGCTGATGTCACTGGTGTTGCCTGGCAACAAATGTGTGTTTCCAGTTGGCAGGGTTTGGCTGCTTCACCAGTGAGCGAATGGACTTATAGTAGTGTTTTAGGTATTTGTGTGTCTCTCTGGCGCTGCCTGACTGTCTCTCTCAGTTTGTCTTTGTTTCTCTGACTCTCTCTGACAGACAGCAGATGCCTTTATACACAGAATGGAATTATCTTTTAAAAAAAAAGAAAAAAAAAGAAGTGAACTGGGCCTCCTCAAAGCATTTGTCTTGTAAAATAAATTGTAGAATGGACAGTTTCTCCCTCTGGCCTTTGCCAAATGCAGCGCTAACACAGGGTTGTTTTTTCCACACACATCCTCCCCTTGTTGGAAAATAGTCAGACTTTCAGACGGTCTGTGAACAGACCTTTACAGCCTCTTTGAAAACAACACTGAAGAAAAACAGGCTTTTAAGAGCCCAGCCTTCAGTAACTCAGCAGACAGAAGGCACTACACTACACTACACTGGATCGGGGGTTAATAAGGGTTCTTAACCTGAAACTGAAGAGCTCAACAGGAATATAACCTCTGCAGCGTGGATTTTAAATTTGAATATACCAGCACCTGCAGGATATCTTTTACATGAGGTTAGCTTATTAACTTCTCTGTTGCACCCCAATCATACCTGAGTCTGTGCTTTTACTTTGGTGCAGAATATAAAGCATTGTAAATGATGCAGAGAAGTAGGTTTTGCGATGGCTTATTTTAAAGTTAACAGTTGACAAAAGAGGTTTCGTTTGGAACTTGCAGTCATTGTTGAAGTCGGATTATTTTAGAAAAAGATATCAGTGGAAAAAAGGATTGAATAATTTGAGCTGTATTTATGTCAAGTACTCATATCGAAGGTGTGAATTCTCACTCTTGAGGTTTAACTTCAGCTGTTTTTATATTTTAACACATTCAGAAAAGAGGCACCATCCAACATGTGTCCAGTGTGTAAATTACCTTCTGTAATCTTTTTTAGCAGGGATGAGGTACACATCAAAATCACATTTCTGCTTTGTGCAGTAAACGGTGTCTGTTCGTAACTCTTCATAATTTGCACATATAATGTGCCATTTCAATTCATATATGCAAATTGATTTCCAGCAAGTGACACAAGCAGAATGATGCTACATTCCCCCACTGTACAGCTGGAAACCTACACTATATGTATGTATAGTGTGTGGATACACTGTCAATATTCTGTTGTGTGCTTTTGGTCTGAGGCTGTTTTTATGCAGTGATGCAGATGATGTGTGTGTGTGTGTGTTTCCAACTTTGTGGCAACAGGTTGGGGAAGGTCTCTTCCTGTTTTAACATGACAGTACCCTGTGCTGCGCCATTTAAAAAAAAAAAAAAAAAAAAAAAAAAGGTTCTACGGGTTTGTTGTGGAAGAACTTGCCTGGTCTTTACAGAACTCTGACCTCAGCCCCATCCAACATCTTCATCAATAATTTAAGTGCTGCGACCCCGACCTTATTGCCTGACATCTGCAACTTCACAGGTGTTCTTCCGGCTGAAGGAGAGCAAATCCCCACCTCTAGGTTAAAGGCTTAAAGTAGAATTGTAAAAGAGCCCTCGCCTCATTGGTATTCCTTCCCACCACTTATCTGCGTATAGACTGGTCCCTCAGCTTCTCCTTTAAAAACACAACAGAAAACCAACACAAATCAGAATACGTCTCTTTTCAGTAAATTGTTCCTGAGTCGTGTCACCCTCGTGCTCAGTTGCCCACCTTTGGGAGATGTGTGGGAACGTTGGCTTTGTGCCTCGTGTCATTCAACAACGAGCACCCTAAAAAAAAAAAAAAAAAAAAAAAAAAAAAAAAAGAAGCTGCCGTCGTTCACTCGGCCTCATTAGATGGCTGCAGAAACAGTAGCGCAGATGTTGTGGCTCATGTAATTACATCTCCGAGAGCCGAGATGCCATGTTTGTGTTACCTTGTTGTTTACTGGGTGGGTGGGGGGGGGGGGGGCTGCTGCTGCTGTCATCGCCTCCCTAACCTGGGAATTCGTCTGGCATTCATTCCTAGCCATTGTAGCATTTGTCTGCTGAGGTTTCTGAGGCACAAGACGGAGGTCTTTCATTAGCAAGTTAAGTAGTGAATTTGTATGCATAAACTTAGCTCTGAGGGAATGAGCCGAGCTGTCTGAAAAGTGATAAGGGAGGCAATGTTTTTAGCTGATGGAATGAAATTGTCCCTTGAAGAGTCTAAATGGGAGAGCACGTGCAGATGTGTGTGTGCGTGCACGTTATACTTGATTGCTCATCTTTCTTTCATGTCTGTCTGGTGGGTGGCATCAGCAACCTTTTTGCAGTTGCTGCAACATGTTCTTATTCCCCACGCATTTTACATTCCCTCCTCTGTCTTGTTATTTTCCTTCATTTTCACATTCAGCCCAATCAGAAGGGCTTGGCTAACCAACCCTTTGGGTTCTACCTGTGTGTGTGTGTGTGTGTGTGTGTGTGTGTGTGGCTCCTCAGCAGACTGCCAATTGTGGTCTTAGTCTGAGCAGCCTAAGCTACATTGTCCAACACAGACCTAATCGCAGAACGCAGAACTAATCCCACAGGTTTGTAGTAAGATTGAGCTCTCACTCATTCGTGGACCCAAATTCTTAGAGGAAAAAGCCGGAAAAAAAAAACAGACAATGCCCACTTGTCTTTAAAGTGAGACACATTTTGTTTTGATGTGAGAATTTCTGCTGTAAAGGTATTATTCATGAATTCCTATTCTTTCAAAATTTCAGTGTTTTCACAACCATTTTATATGAGATGCTACTGCATGAGGTAGATGAAGTCCTGGCTTTCTCTGAAGCAAGAAAAATTGAAACATGTATTATGAAATAAATCAATGTGGGAAAAAAATTTTTATATTTCAGTCTGTTCAAGCAGCTTGCAATCTATTCTCTCTGTATGTCTGTTCTCATCCTGTCATCCTCCTACGCCACACTGTCTTTTCAGATGACCTCGGGTCGACTATCTTGTTTAGCTCCTGACCGAGTTACCCCAGCAACCACACATCGCCAGGACAACCATGAGCTCTACTGTGCATATATATGATGTACAGAAAGCACCCCCTCGGCTATTTCTGACATGGTTTTTGTTTACTGCGCCTGAGACATTAAGTGACAAGCGTTTCTTTGTAGGTGAGAATTGGCGTCCCTTTCTAACCCTCCAAATGTCTCTGTGACAGACTGAAGAACTCGTGCACATTTGTGCTCCGAGGTGAACATTAATGCAGGTTAGGAAAATATAATAAGAAACTATATCCATAAAGCACTTCACTTAAGGATTTTATAAAGTACTTTATGAAAAGAAATAAAACCAGATGAGGCAAAAAGAACATGAGCACAGAGGAAGTAAAAAAAATAAGATCAAATAAATGAAACGGTCTAAATAAAATCCTGTCAAACGAGGAGAAGGATGTAGGGACCTGCCATCAGGCACCAGGTGCAAGCGGCAACATTTACCTGACACCTAATTTAAACTTTTCAATGTGGCAGCTACATTCAACAGTCTGTCAGATAAATGGCCGCCTTCAAATCAGGTTTTACTCACTTACTCATGAATATTTGGACAGTAACACACTTCCTGTTGTATTTTGGTTCGTAGCCCAGTACAATGAATTTTATAGGAAAATATTAAATGATGATTTTCAGATTTAAACCTGCATTAACAGTTTATCACTTTGGGGCAGTGGATACAGGCTGTAAAGTAAGGGAAACATCTGTCCTTTTAGCAGCTAAATGCTCCAATATGTTCATTCACGCTAACTGTTATTACACATAGTGCAAGATAATTCAACTCAGAAATTAAAGCTGAAATATGGCGATTTATCGTCACAATCGCTGATTGTTTTCAAATGCAGAATAATGGAGTTATTGAAAAATGTGTGGATGTCAAAACACATACTGACTACTCTGCGTTTAAGCTCTCATCTTGGTTTCATTTTGGTTTTATTGTCTCTTTTTGTTTAATAATGTTGTGAGATGACACTGTCTCCTACTGTCTCCAGGAAATTTGTCTGTCCTTCTAAAAGTATCCTCCAGCGCGTGTTGCCTCTGTGCAGCCTTTGCCTGAGTTACCTGAGTGAACTCGCTGTATTCCGTAGAGGGATTTGTAGATGCTGTAGTGTTGAACGCAGCTCTGTTACTACCGCCTGGTGAAATGCTCACATTGCAGACGTAACGAGTGGCTGCTTTCGCTTTCCATTTTGAAATATTTCCATTCTGCAGACATTTAGCCACATCCTGCCACAAATTGTGCTCAACACAACACCCTTGTGACAGGTGATGTTAAGAAAAAAAAAGAAAGGATCGGGCTTAAGTTCGTGCTCAATACAGCCAATACAGATCAGTTAAAAATTGCCTTGATCTGCCTGGATACCGATCTTTGAAATCAGGTCCGGACATCCCTATTAATATGTATAGTTATAGCTGTACCATTGCCGCTTTCCAGATTATGAATTACTAAAGGGAACTAAACAAATGTTCTAGTTGGTCTACACTCGTAACTCTGATGTATTTTCTATTTGTAATTCTGTGAATCAGCATATTTTGCATTGATGCAAAAAGATAACACTTGAGTAATGACCGTGCTGCTCTCTCATATTTCATTTTGTAACATTGATCACGCCCATTGTCGCCCTTCAGCCAGTATCTTTTGTGCACACCCTACAGATGGAGAGGAAGCGCAGGGTTACATTGTTATAGGAGAAGACAGCTATTTCATCTGTGTAAGAAAGAAGAAGGGGATCTGCAGAGAGAGGAAAAGACAGAGAGCAGGATCAGAGAGCCATCTTTGTTTTCCTGAACAGCAGTTTCCCTCCAAGCAGCTCATAATGAGCTCGGCTGTTCAATAGCACCTTCTCAGCTGAAAAGGCGCCACCGAATCGCCCATTCCTGCTATTCCAACACATCCTCCAAACAACCCCCCTCCCCACCCGCAACCCATTCATCACACTCAAAATGCCTCTCACTAGCCAAGCTCATCTCCAACAGGTCGAAGGAAGATTGATTTGTTTGTGTACAGAGGCAAAGAGAGCGCGAGGGAGCAAGAAGGAGCAAACGAAAAGGGAAAGACTGAGGTGGGAGTAGGGGGAAGACTGATACTTACGTGTGTATGTGTGTGTTTGCCAAACACTCACATCAGTAGTCAGTCAGACACGCAGATAGGCAGCCACACAGCTTGAGTATGGATACGTGTGTGTGTGTGTGTGTGTGTGTGTGTGAGAGATCATCTCAAGCCCCCAAACAATGTTTTTACTCCTCCTCTCTCTCTTCTAGTGTTCATTCACCTGTCTCCACAGCCTGTGCTGTCTACCTTTCTCATCCGGCATATTTAATCTTCTCTGCTCAGTGTGACCAGAATAGCAGCAATGGATCTACTTTTGTCTGTTTTAGCTCCAGGAAGGTTATTTTTCTAACTTGACCCTTAAATAGATATGTTTTGGACAGATAACCCCTCTGATGAGATGTTGTCCCCATGGGAAGATGCTCATTTTTGATACTGTTGAGTTATTTAAGTGGAGTTGATCACAGTGCTGAATGTCAATAGCCGTACTTCCACCTCAACATCTGAAAACACTTGCTTAATTTGCTGCAGCTCCTGTAGCATGTTCAAAATGTCAGACTGTCAGAAATGTCTCCAGATAAACGTCATGTTTTAGAGCTGTTCTAATCATTTTTGTATGTGCTCTCTCTGAGCTGCAGGGTGGAAGAATGTAAACAGGCAACAGCTGCTGTGCTATGATCTATTATGCCGTCGCATTCGGGGCCAAGGAGCGAACCTTTAGGAGTTATCGGTAAACATCTGACTCAGCTTTAAAAAGCCGAGTTATGTTTCTTGTCATCTTTGCCGTCCTTCATGTAAATGCGAGGACAGAATGTTTTAGTGATGCAGCTAATTATCATTTAGAAAATCTTTGCTTTTGTAAAGGTTTAATTTCATGCCTGAGAGCAGCACAGCCAGTCCTGTCTTCCTGTATGCCTTGTAAAATGTCAAGGTCCAATTATACTGTCTTTTTTCATTTGTGTTTTTGAATTTACTCTCTGGGCCTGAATCGCCGCCAGCGGGCTCCGCGGCTCCAGCTGTAAACAGCCAGGTTTAAACACTCCCCTCGTGCTGACACGGTTCAGTGGTCGTGGCGAGCTTTAATTGACGTGCAATTCCGTCAAGCTTTTAAAGGACCCTTACAGCGTCCTTCAGGGTCAGACTGATATATTGGTTGGCCCAGTACTGGCTCGTTATTAACACTGGATAGGACTATGTCTAGGTTCATTATCATGTAGTTTGATTAGCTATTGATCATTTAACTTTATATTAATATGTAAATAAGGTTCACTTGATTTTTAATTTTTGCATAAGGCAAAAGAGCCATAACTTATAACTGATCATTCAAATGTTCCACCAATCACAAAGTATATCAAAACTGAATTTGAAACTCCACGCCAAGAAACTTATTAGCTTCTGTTTTACAAGTTACAGTATTTCCCCTTTGCTCTGCTTCCGTTGGGATTATGTGATGGCCATAAATGTAGTGCAAGGAGAAGTGTGTTGCTACACACCTGAGGGGAAAGCAAAGGGCAACAGGGGGTCTGTCATCACCCTGTCGTGACCCTGCTCTCTGACAAGGTGAGTGGGACTAACAGCCCCCCTGAAGGCATAAAAAATCTTTTCTTTTTTTTTTCTTTTTTTCCATCATTGTTGCTGAGCACCGTCTTTACTGACACTGATGGGGCTTTGAACCCTGCAGGGAGTGGCTAACCTGCCACTGATGAATGAGGCGTACGTGGTTGCCAGTTCAGAGGCCGCTGCGGTTGGCTGATGTGTTAAACTCTACAACCCCCCCCCAATCTTCATTTGCTAACTTAATCCCTTCCTCAACCAACAGCAACCTCCTGCTCCTGAGCTCATGTCTTTGAAGCCTGCTGTGCTGGAGTTGGAAGCAGGTCTATATCTGTTTGCACTTGTTTGATTAGTAGTAGAGGGAAGACACTGTCTGTATCCACTTCAGGAAGTCCTTGCTGAACTGGAAGCTCAGCAAGGTGCTGCGGATGATTTGTGTCTGGGTCCACGTTGATCTCGTGTCCCTCACATCTTTCTCGGGGACATCATGTTCTGAACATCCTGCTCTTCCTTTTTCCGAAAAGAACTCTGTGGGGATCTCATGGATTGAGGCTCCTTATCCCAAAATCTGACACTGCCTCAAGCATGTTGAAATTTAATGCTACCTCAGGGGCACATTTGACTAGTAATACCCTTTATTTCTATGAGTGGCACTCCGATTTGTCCCTTTAATTGTGGTGATCAGGTTCTCACTGCAGCCCAGTCTTTCTATCTAGATGACAGGTATGTAACCCTGGTAAAGTCTAATGCTACTGCAGCTTCCCCTCAAGGTTTAATGAGGACTCTACGCTGCCTCAAATCACTGTTGTATTGAATGAGCCTGCTGCTGCCGTGAATGTTTTGCCACTGGCTTTTGCCCTCTCAGAAGACAAGGCACTTCTCCCACCGGCAACGCACCTGACTGCATATCTTAGAAGACTCAATGACCGAGACTGTTTACTTCCTCCATGTGCAATAAATGATCTAATTCTGCTTTAGTGCTCCTTGCTGCATACATTTGCATATTAACAAGAAAATGGCATGACACTCTTAGGTTGCAGTAACCTAAGAACAATACAGAAACATCAGATTTACACTGCATGCACTCCCTGCTAGATGATCTGATTACCTTTTTGAACGGCTTGTGCGTACATTTGCATATTAGTGAATAAAACTGCAGCACATGAGGTAATTAATCTGCCTCTTGTTTGTAAAATAAATAAGAATCACTAATCCCACGGGATGACTGTTTCTGAAATGCCATCAAAGATCTAGTATTTAATTGAACAGCAAATTAAAGTCCATAAGATGCAAACAGCATGAACCAATAAAGAAAAACCACAAGCAAACAGGCAAAAATGATGGGAATCATGATGCTGGAGGTTATTTTTTGTCGTCTGTCACCTACTGTGTGAATGTAAGGTGATACATCAGCTGTGTTGTAAAAGAGAAACATGATGGACAGATGGAAGTGTTCAGCTGCATCATTGTTCTTATGTTTATGCCGATTAAACCCACAGACGCCCACAGACTGGAGCATTTCTTCACAGCGTTTTCAAACTTAAGTTTAAACATAGAAGACAGATGCTGATCCTGGGCCCCCTGTCTGCTGCCGTGTGATTACAGATGTAATCTTGCTTACTGAGCTGCATCGATTCTGTTATTCATTCACTGGGTGGGCGAGTAGGGGGCTGACAAACAGGCGAGTCTTTGCTGTAAAGTGGAGCACAGTTGAGCGGTGGAGTCGGGGAGAGCCCATAGGAGCTGTCATAGTTTTTGCATAATGTAGGTTAATGCTGCTTACAGGAGGAATGCAACCCAATACCACACAAGCTCCTTTGATCAGCCCACCACTGGAAGATTTAGCTTTTGCATATAGCACAGAAAATCCAGAAAACAATAAGGTTGTGTCATAATTGTCGTATTACGCCACAGATTCGCGGCTCATGTGTTTGGCTTTAACTTCAGGGACCTCCCACACAGATATGACTTTTTAAGAATCTCTTTGTCTGTGTCTCTCTCATCAGAAACTGGCTCAGCCATCACCTCCTCGTGTATTGGTCTGGGGAACTCACTCACGCCACCTGCAGGCCAGGCGGGCAAACCTGTTCCAGGTTACAATGGTAAGAGGTAGAGCTGTCGATCCCATATCCCAGCTATAATACACACTTAACACAAACCAGCGTTTTCCTGTGCATAAACAGGAACATCTTGCATGTGTATTTCTATCTTTCTCGTTATTTTAATGTGTTTAAGTTAAATTTGCTGTCACTCAGTTACAGATATCTAAAGATAAACCAAAACAGAAAAGGATAAAACTTGTAATTCCCTGCACAGTGTTTAATATTTTTGCCAGCGGGTGATACACCACCTCTGAATATAAACTGTGTGCGCTTCCCTTTCCACTAGTCGCAGTGATCGATGATGACTTGCAGGAGGTGAAGCCAAGAACCCTGGGAAATATTGTGGTGAGGTAAGCTGAGTGTGTTTACAATCGTGTGAGCTGCTTATCTTCTTCTGTCACTTGCTCGCACATTTTACAATGTGAAATAAAAGCATTTTTCACACTGATCAAATTTAAACTTCAATCCTTCAGTCATTAATTTTAATAATTCACTTTTGGGTAAATTCCAAACCTCACTCAGTGTTTTTTTTTTTTTTTGCTGAGGTTGTAGAAGGCAATTGGTGTGTTTTTAGGTAAGACAGCTGCTTTAGTAAAAGCTCCAGCAGTCAAACCCCCCCCCCAGACCTTTGTGCTGCCTTATTGTCCAGCCTGCTACCTATCTGTTATCACTCTCCAACTCTGTTCCCTTGTTCTTTGGAACTGCTGGTTTTGACTCTGTGCCAACAAGGGGGATTTCCAAAGAATCCACATATAGAGTGCATCCAGGGATAAGGACAGGTAGAGCTGTAAACAGACAGGAACAGCTGTGTTACTGTACTTCGTTCCAGTCGCCATGAAGTCTGTGCCAGTCCCGTTCTTTCAAAAGCTATACAACAGCTTCATAAGGTCATATTCAGTATTTACAGAGAGTGTGGTTGCTGGGAGCAGAGGACATAATGACCTGTAATGTGTTAGAGCTCTGAAATATTGTGTTAATGCATTTTATTAGTTTATTGATTTATTGATTTTAGTCACACATTTATTGTTTCAAGTGGAGCTTTTTGTGCAGAAGATGAGCATGCAAGCAAGCAGCCAAACTGGTGCATTAGTAGCACAGCTTATATCATATATGTTTTTCTTTGCAGATTTTGCTGCAGCAGAAAGGATGTTTTTTTTTTTTATCACCCCTGTCCAACAGCTAATCAGCATCAGAAATAAGATATTTTTTTTGTTGTATATTTGAATATTCTGCTTGTAGTGGAATGAATCTATGCAGAAGCACGTTTTGGGTTCAGACCTGGGAAATGGAACTGTCTTGGTTAAGACACTAATCGAGAAGCGGGATTGCTTGTAGTCCCTTGATAAACAAAGACTGAGTGACTTTGCAACCCTGTCTGCCCTGTGCGTGAGTGTGTGTGTTTGGGTCTCTTTGTGCAGTTGAGGCGTGGTGAAGTCTAGTACAGCCTGGCAGTGTTTAGACTAACTGCAGTGAAGTGAAACAAAGAAATATCCATCTTCACAAGTATTAATGGCTTTAGCAAGTAAAATCTGATACGCTGCACATCAACATAATTGATTTATTGTGTTATAGACTCACCTTTAGTTTTGCTAATATATCAGAAGTGGAGTTAAATAGTTAAAAGAGTTATATTGGAATTTAACTTTTCCTGAAATGAAATGAAATTTGTACTTCTCCCCTCAGACTACCTTTACCACCTGGAGCAGCGTTGTCACTCTGGCAGAACCACGATCTGTTCAAGGAGCTCTATTTCACTAAGTTCCCAGTAAGTTGTGTCATCATTTCTAAACAATTTATACATGAAATAACTTATAGTGAAAGAAAAGCTTGAATTTGATCTAAGAACAGTTGTATTTCATTGAAGATTTGCTCAATAAAGTGTTTATGACACTGGATAAAACATGGAAGTGGAATGGGTAGTGAGAAGTCCATGGTAAAAGGTGGCCCTCTAGTGTTGAAAACCTTCATTGCAGCCTGAGGACCTGAATTAAAAAAACTGACCTCATGAATTACAATTTATGAAGCCATAGACTGTGACCTTCTCCAGCTACTACATCACGCTGTAACATAGCAACAACCCTCCTCCTTGCTGTTTCACCATCAGGGTTACTATGACACCATGGATGCAGGATATGTGGATGAGGAGGGCTTCCTTTACATTATGTCCCGGTCTGATGATGTCATCAACGTGGCAGGTCACAGGCTGTCTGCTGGAGCTTTGGAGGAGGTAGGAGAGCGATAAGAGAGGAGGTGACATGACTGTTTCCCCAGCGCTTCTTTGTGGTATCCTCACGTATGTATATATATATATATATGTGTTTTGCAGTCAGTGCTGCAGCACCCTGCAGTGGGAGACTGTGCTGTGGTTGGTCTGGAGGACACTCTAAAGGGTCACATTCCCTTGGCCCTGTGTGTGCTCAAGAATGGTGAGGCATGTCAAATGTATGGTGTAGCATTAAAGTAAGATAGCACTCACCAGTATTGTTTTCCACAGTTTTTTTTTGTATTATAAACACTTTTTAAAATTACTATAATCATTTTTTGTGTTGAAATGAAAATTATTCTCCAGGTGGCATTAAAACTGTGTGTGTTTTGTTTAAATGTATGTGCCTGTTTGCCTGTTTGTCTCAGGTGTGCAGAAAAATGAAGAGGAGATCATAAATGAGATGGTGAAGCTTGTGAGAAACAGCATCGGACCCGTTGCTGCCTTCAGGAGAGTGCTTTTTGTCAGAGGACTGCCGAAGACGCGCTCTGGCAAGATCCCTCGCTCCTCTTTAGCCAACCTGGTCAATGGCAAGCCCTACAAGGTACAACACAACCCTTAGGGAAATATTTTGTGCATTATTATGTTTTTAAAAAGTTAAGTGTTGCAGAATAAAATGTTTTTTTTTGTCCCCTGTGCAAAGTTGCTCATTTACATTTCCAGTAGCTCAGAAGAGAGTAAAGCTATTTTTGCAATTCAGAATGTGAGTAATGATGGTGCATTAGCAGGCCCTGCACTCATTAAATACAACTGAGAGCTCATTTGGGATTTCATCTCTTTATAGTTACCAACTCAGTTTTCTGCTGATCAGGTGCCAACGATCCCATAAGAGAACATGACAAATTGAGAAACACTACGCCTTAATGTAGTAGTTCTGTTTACAGGTGTAAACACAGGGTTTGCATGGAGACATCGTTAGACCACTGAAATGTAAGACCTCTTTGTATTATACAAGGTTTTAGGCACATTATATATCATGTAAACATACAACGACGACAACAACAACAGTCTACCGAGCCGCTCCGGTTTCCCTCCTGCTTGGGAATTGCAGGGAAGAGGATGAGCGCTACCTTACTATACTGTGACATTTCTTTTTAAACTTTTTTTGCCTTACCATAGTTTGTCGTTTTTTGACCTTTTATGCCTTATTATACTATGACGTTTCATGCCTTACTATACTATGAAGTTTTTTGACATTTTTTTGCCTTACTAGTATGTCGTTTTTTGGCATTATATCCCTTATTATACTATGCTGTTTTATGCCTTACTTTTTATGCCTTACTGTACTATTATGTTTTTTCAGATTTTTTTGCCCTATTATAGTATGTCGTTTTTTGTGACGTTTTTTCAAAAAATTTTTGCCTTATTATTCTATCATTTTATACCTTACTATACTATGTCGTTTTTTTGGCGTTATATGCCTTATTATACAATGGCCTTTTATGCCTTACTATACTATGACATTTTTTTTTTTTTTTGCCTTACTATACTATGATGTTTTTTCCAATTTTTTTACCTTACTATATTATGTCGTTTTTTTGTGACGTTTTTTCAAACTTTGCCTTTCTATGCTATGTCATTTTATGCCTTACTATACTATGTCATTTTTTGGTGTTTTATGCCTTATGATGTTTTTGGTGTTTTATGCCTTATGTTTTTTTTCAAATTTTTTACCCTACTATTCTATGCTTTTTTTTTTTTTGCGTTAATATGCCTTATTATACTATGGCGTTTTATGCCTTATGTTGTTTTTTGGCATTTTTTTTTACCTTACTATACTATGAAATTTTTTTTTTTTACTTTTTTGCCTTACTATAGTATGTGCTTTTATGCCTCATTATACAATGGCATTTTATGCCTTACTATACTATGATATATTTTTTTTATTTTTATGCCTTATTATACTATGTCGTTTTTTAACATTTTTATGCCTTTTATGACTTTTTTTTCAAATATTTTTGACTTACTACTCTGTCGTTTTTTGGCGTTACATGCCTTATTATATAATGACGTTTTATGCCTTACTATACTGTGATGTTTTTTGACAATTTTTTGCCTTACTTTTATGCCTTACTATACTATGACTTTTTCAAATATTTTTGACCTACTATACTATGACTTTTTTTTGGCATTTTATGCCTTATTATACTATGTCGTTTTTTGACTTTTTTTTTGCCTTACTATACTATGACGTTTTATGCCTTACTATACATATATATATATATTTTTTTTTTCATATATTTTTGACTTACTAATCTATGTCGTTTTTTGGCGTTACATGCCTTATTATATAATGGCGCTTTATGCCTTACTATACTATGGCGTTTTTAAAAAAAATTTTGCCTTACTATACTATGGCGTTTTTAAAAAAAATTTTGCCTTACTATACTATGGCGTTTTTAAAAAAAATTTTGCCTTACTATACTATGGCGTTTTTAAAAAAAATTTTGCCTTACTATACTATGGCGTTTTTAAAAAAAATTTTGCCTTACTATACTATGGCGTTTTTAAAAAAAATTTTGCCTTACTATACTATGGCGTTTTTAAAAAAAATTTTGCCTTACTATACTATGGCGTTTTTAAAAAAAATTTTGCCTTACTATACTATGGCGTTTTTAAAAAAAATTTTGCCTTACTATACTATGGCGTTTTTAAAAAAAATTTTGCCTTACTATACTATGGCGTTTTTAAAAAAAATTTTGCCTTACTATACTATGGCGTTTTTAAAAAAAATTTTGCCTTACTATACTATGGCGTTTTATGCCTTACTATACATATATATATATTTTTTTTTTCATATATTTTTGACTTACTAATCTATGTCGTTTTTTGGCGTTACATGCCTTATTATATAATGGCGCTTTATGCCTTACTATACTATGATGTTTTTTGACATTTTTTTGCCTTACTATAGTATGACGTTTTTTGGCCTTTCATGCCTTACTATACTGTCGTTTTTTGGCGTTACATGCCTTATTATATAATGGCGCTTTATGCCTTACTATACTATGATGTTTATATAATGGCGTTTTATGCCTTACTATACTATGATGTTTTTTGACATTTTTTTGCCTTACTATAGTATGACGTTTTTTGGCCTTTCATGCCTTACTATACTATGACTTTTTCAAATATTTTTGACCTACTATACTATGTCGTTTTTATTGGCATTTTGTGCCTTATTATACTATGTCGTTTTTTGACATTTTTTTTGCCTTACTATACTATAACGTTTATGCCTTACTATACTATGACGTTTTTAAAAAAAATTTTGCCTTACTATACTATGTCATTTTTTGGTGTTATTTGCCTTACTATACTATGACTTTTTTTTTCAAATATTTTTGACTTACTATTCTATGTCGTCTTTTGGCGTTACATGCCTTATTATATAATAGCGTTTTATGCCTTACTATAGTATGATGTTTTTTGACATTTTTTTGCCTTACCATAGTATGTCGTTTTTTGGCGTTTTATGCCTTACTATACTATGATGTTTTTTGACATTTTTTTGCCTTACTATAGTATGAAATTTTTAAAAAAAAATTTTGCCTTACTATAGTATGTCGTTTTTTGGCCTATTATGCCTTACTATACTATGACTTTTTTTTCAAATATTTTTGACTTACTATTCTGTGTCGTTTTTTGGCGTTACATGCCTTATTATATAATGGCGTTTTATGCCTTACTATACTATGATGTTTTTTGACATTTTTTTGCCTTACTATACTATGACGTTTTATGCCTTACTATACTATGACGTTTTCAAAAAAAAATTTGCCTTACTATACTATGACTTTTTTTTTCAAATATTTTTGACTTACTATTCTATGTCGTTTTTTGGCCTATTATGCCTTACTATACTATGACGTTTTTTAAAAAATTTTTGCCTTACTATTCTATGTCGTTTTTTGGCCTATTATGCCTTACTATACTATGACGTTTTTTAAAAAATTTTTGCCTTACTATTCTATGTCGTTTTTTGGCATTACATGCCTTACTATACTATGACTTTTTTTGACATTTCTTTTGCCTTACTATACTATGATGTTTTATGCCTTACTATACTATGACGTTTTTAAAAAAATTTTTGCCTTACTATTCTATGTCGTTTTTTGGCGTTATATGCCTTATTATATAATGGCCTTTTATGCCTTACTATAATATGATGTTTTTTGACATTTTTTTGCCTTACTATACTATGTCGTTTTTTGGCCTTTTATGCCTTACTATACTATGACTTTTTTTTCAAATATTTTTGACCTACTATTCTATGTCGTTTTTTGGCATTACATGCCTTACTATACTATGACTTTTTTTGACATTTCTTTTGCCTTACTATACTATGATGTTTTATGCCTTACTATACTATGACGTTTTTAAAAAAATTTTTGCCTTACTATTCTATGTCGTTTTTTGGCGTTACATGCCTTATTATATAATGGCCTTTTATGCCTTACTATCCTATGATGTTTTTTGACATTTTTTTGCCTTACTATGGTATGTCGTTTTTTAGGCATTTTATGCCTTACTATACTATGACTTTTTTTGACATTTTTTTTGCCTTACTATACTATGACGTTTTATGCCTTACTATACTATGACGTTTTATGCCTTACTATACTATGACGTTTTATGCCTTACTATACTATGACGTTTTATGCCTTACGTTTTTTGACGTTTTTAAAAAAAATTTTGCCTTACTATACTATGTCATTTTTTGGCCTTTTATGCCTTACTATACTATGACGTTTTATGCCTTACGTTTTTTGACGTTTTTAAAAAAAATTTTGCCTTACTATACTATGTCATTTTTTGGCCTTTTATGCCTTACTATACTATGACGTTTTATGCCTTACGTTTTTTGACGTTTTTAAAAAAAATTTTGCCTTACTATACTATGTCATTTTTTGGCCTTTTATGCCTTACTATACTATGACGTTTTATGCCTTACGTTTTTTGACGTTTTTAAAAAAAATTTTGCCTTACTATACTATGTCATTTTTTGGCCTTTTATGCCTTACTATACTATGACGTTTTATGCCTTACGTTTTTTGACGTTTTTAAAAAAAATTTTGCCTTACTATACTATGTCATTTTTTGGCCTTTTATGCCTTACTATACTATGACGTTTTATGCCTTACGTTTTTTGACGTTTTTAAAAAAAATTTTGCCTTACTATACTATGTCATTTTTTGGCCTTTTATGCCTTACTATACTATGACTTTTTTTGACATTTTTTTTGCCTTACTATACTATGACGTTTTATGCCTTACGTTTTTTGACGTTTTTAAAAAAAATTTTGCCTTACTATACTATGTCATTTTTTGGCCTTTTATGCCTTACTATACTATGACTTTTTTTTGGCATATTATGCCTTACTATACTATGATGTTTTTGACATTTTTTTGCCTTATTATAGTATGTCGTTTTTTGGCCTATTATGCCTTACTATACTATGATGTTTTTGACATTTTTTTGCCTTATTATAGTATGTCGTTTTTTGGCCTATTATGCCTTACTATACTATGATGTTTTTGACATTTTTTTGCCTTATTATAGTATGTCGTTTTTTGGCCTATTATGCCTTACTATACTATGATGTTTTTGACATTTTTTTGCCTTATTATAGTATGTCGTTTTTTGGCCTATTATGCCTTACTATACTATGATGTTTTTGACATTTTTTTGCCTTATTATAGTATGTCGTTTTTTGGCCTATTATGCCTTACTATACTATGATGTTTTTGACATTTTTTTGCCTTATTATAGTATGTCGTTTTTTGGCCTATTATGCCTTACTATACTATGATGTTTTTGACATTTTTTTGCCTTATTATAGTATGTCGTTTTTTGGCCTATTATGCCTTACTATACTATGATGTTTTTGACATTTTTTTGCCTTATTATAGTATGTCGTTTTTTGGCCTATTATGCCTTACTATACTATGATGTTTTTGACATTTTTTTGCCTTATTATAGTATGTCGTTTTTTGGCCTATTATGCCTTACTATACTATGATGTTTTTGACATTTTTTTGCCTTATTATAGTATGTCGTTTTTTGGCCTATTATGCCTTACTATACTATGATGTTTTTGACATTTTTTTGCCTTATTATAGTATGTCGTTTTTTGGCCTATTATGCCTTACTATACTATGATGTTTTTGACATTTTTTTGCCTTATTATAGTATGTCGTTTTTTGGCCTATTATGCCTTACTATACTATGATGTTTTTGACATTTTTTTGCCTTATTATAGTATGTCGTTTTTTGGCCTATTATGCCTTACTATACTATGATGTTTTT
The DNA here is from genome assembly GCF_002260705.1 of Seriola dumerili. Classification (NCBI taxonomy): domain Eukaryota; kingdom Metazoa; phylum Chordata; class Actinopteri; order Carangiformes; family Carangidae; genus Seriola; species Seriola dumerili. Next base: position 4,136,773 of record NW_019174393.1, read on the forward strand.
GACATTTTTTTGCCTTATTATAGTATGTCGTTTTTTGGCCTATTATGCCTTACTATACTATGATGTTTTTGACATTTTTTTGCCTTATTATAGTATGTCGTTTTTTGGCCTATTATGCCTTACTATACTATGATGTTTTTGACATTTTTTTGCCTTATTATAGTATGTCGTTTTTTGGCCTATTATGCCTTACTATACTATGATGTTTTTGACATTTTTTTGCCTTATTATAGTATGTCGTTTTTTGGCCTATTATGCCTTACTATACTATGATGTTTTTGACATTTTTTTGCCTTATTATAGTATGTCGTTTTTTGGCCTATTATGCCTTACTATACTATGATGTTTTTGACATTTTTTTGCCTTATTATAGTATGTCGTTTTTTGGCCTATTATGCCTTACTATACTATGATGTTTTTGACATTTTTTTGCCTTATTATAGTATGTCGTTTTTTGGCCTATTATGCCTTACTATACTATGATGTTTTTGACATTTTTTTGCCTTATTATAGTATGTCGTTTTTTGGCCTATTATGCCTTACTATACTATGATGTTTTTGACATTTTTTTGCCTTATTATAGTATGTCGTTTTTTGGCCTATTATGCCTTACTATACTATGACTTTTTTTTCAACTTTTTTTGACTTACTATTCTGTGTCGTTTTTTGGCGTTACATGCCTTATTATATAATGGCGTTTTATGCCTTACTATACTATGATGTTTTTTGACATTTTTTTGCCTTACTATACCATGACGTTTTATGCCTTACTATACTATGACGTTTTTAAAAAAAATTTTGCCTTACTATACTATATCATTTTTTGGCCTTTTATGCCTTACTATACTATGACGTTTTTAAAAAAAATTTTGCCTTACTATACTATATCATTTTTTGGCCTTTTATGCCTTACTATACTATGACGTTTTTAAAAAAAATTTTGCCTTACTATACTATATCATTTTTTGGCCTTTTATGCCTTACTATACTATGACGTTTTTAAAAAAAATTTTGCCTTACTATACTATATCATTTTTTGGCCTTTTATGCCTTACTATACTATGACGTTTTTAAAAAAAATTTTGCCTTACTATACTATATCATTTTTTGGCCTTTTATGCCTTACTATACTATGACGTTTTTAAAAAAAATTTTGCCTTACTATACTATATCATTTTTTGGCCTTTTATGCCTTACTATACTATGACTTTTTTTGACATTTTTTTTGCCTTACTATACTATGACGTTTTACGCCTTACTATACTATGACGTTTTACGCCTTACTATACTATGACGTTTTACGCCTTACTATACTATGACGTTTTACGCCTTACTATACTATGACGTTTTACGCCTTACTATACTATGACGTTTTACGCCTTACTATACTATGACGTTTTACGCCTTACTATACTATGACGTTTTACGCCTTACTATACTATGACGTTTTACGCCTTACTATACTATGACGTTTTACGCCTTACTATACTATGACGTTTTACGCCTTACTATACTATGACGTTTTACGCCTTACTATACTATGACGTTTTACGCCTTACTATACTATGACGTTTTACGCCTTACTATACTATGACGTTTTACGCCTTACTATACTATGACGTTTTACGCCTTACTATACTATGACGTTTTACGCCTTACTATACTATGACGTTTTACGCCTTACTATACTATGACGTTTTACGCCTTACTATACTATGACGTTTTACGCCTTACTATACTATGACGTTTTACGCCTTACTATACTATGACGTTTTACGCCTTACTATACTATGACGTTTTACGCCTTACTATACTATGACGTTTTACGCCTTACTATACTATGACGTTTTACGCCTTACTATACTATGACGTTTTACGCCTTACTATACTATGACGTTTTACGCCTTACTATACTATGACGTTTTACGCCTTACTATACTATGACGTTTTACGCCTTACTATACTATGACGTTTTACGCCTTACTATACTATGACGTTTTACGCCTTACTATACTATGACGTTTTACGCCTTACTATACTATGACGTTTTACGCCTTACTATACTATGACGTTTTACGCCTTACTATACTATGACGTTTTACGCCTTACTATACTATGACGTTTTACGCCTTACTATACTATGACGTTTTACGCCTTACTATACTATGACGTTTTACGCCTTACTATACTATGACGTTTTACGCCTTACTATACTATGACGTTTTACGCCTTACTATACTATGACGTTTTACGCCTTACTATACTATGACGTTTTACGCCTTACTATACTATGACGTTTTACGCCTTACTATACTATGACGTTTTACGCCTTACTATACTATGACGTTTTACGCCTTACTATACTATGACGTTTTACGCCTTACTATACTATGACGTTTTACGCCTTACTATACTATGACGTTTTACGCCTTACTATACTATGACGTTTTACGCCTTACTATACTATGACGTTTTACGCCTTACTATACTATGACGTTTTACGCCTTACTATACTATGACGTTTTACGCCTTACTATACTATGACGTTTTACGCCTTACTATACTATGACGTTTTACGCCTTACTATACTATGACGTTTTACGCCTTACTATACTATGACGTTTTACGCCTTACTATACTATGACGTTTTACGCCTTACTATACTATGACGTTTTACGCCTTACTATACTATGACGTTTTACGCCTTACTATACTATGACGTTTTTTAAAAAAATTTTGCCTTACTATACTATGACTGTTTTTTCAAATATTTTTGACCTACTATTCTATGTTGTTTTTTGGTGTTACATGTCTTATTATATAATGACATATTTTTGCCTTACTATATTATGACGTTTTTAAAAAAATTTTTGCCTTACTATAGTATGTCGTTTTTTGGCCTATTATGCCTTACTATACTATGACTTTTTTTGACATTTTTTTTGCCTTACAATACTATGACGTTTTATGCCTTACTATACTATGACGTTTTTAAAAAAAATTTTGCCTTACTATTCTACGTCGTTTTTTGGCGTTGTATGCCTTATTATATAATGGCGTTTTTGCCTTACTATACAATGATGTTTTTAAAAAATGTTTTGCCTTACTGTACAATGTTGTTCTTTGGCATTATATAGCTTATTATACTGTGGTGTTTTTTGACATCTTTTTGCCTTACGTATGACATTTTTTTTAATTTTCATGACTCACTAATTTAGCCTTGTATTGCTTTTGTCGAAGCATTATGACAGCAGTGTTTCTCGCCGCAGATTACTCCAACCATTGAGGACCCAGAGGTGTTCAAAGACATCGAGAGCCAGGTAGAAAAAGTTCTGAGACCTCACGCAGCCTGAACGCATCAGTGGGGACGACTGAGGAAACTTGGGCAAACACAAAAGTAGAAGTTAGTTCTCAGTCTTCTTTTCTATATCACACTGAAAGCACATTTACATCAGTAAGTTTTATCTTTGTTCCTCTGCCAAATCCATGAAACAGAATTAGTGCTTTCCAATTCTAATGATGAAATTAAGTCTATTTGAATGTAGTCTGAACAATACTGTGAAACTATACTGCACAACAAGCTATGTAGATTCATAATTAATTAATTGAAGCAATGTACAGCTGCTGTTTATATAACATCAGGATGAATGTAAATAAAGACCACTCATTCACTGACATTTTTTTTTATTGACAATGAAAATTTGTTTGCTCACCACTTAGTTTTGACCAAAGTACAAGAAGTAATAAATAAAAAAACAAAACAAAACAAATGAACACAAAATAAAATGATTCGTTGTTCGTGCAAATTGAAGATGTAAAAACAAAATTAAAAGCGTAAGACTTGTTTTGAGTCGTCCATCAGAAATAACTAAAAGACAGATAACAGGGCTGTACAATAGGTTACCCTGGAAACTCTGACGGAAACAAAGAGTTAACAGTTACACCAATGTAAGTCACAGCAAGAAACAGGTTTTTGTCATTAAAAGTCACCTCACTTCAACATGGTCATATACACTCTACGCACACTATGAGCTAAAGCAGTCTGTCTTTCAGTTATTTCCTCTGTTCTGTTGACGTGGTGTCTGAAGGATGAGGGGGAGAAGGCCAGCTTGGCTGAGTGTGTTTTTGTCCTTTTTGTGTTAGATGTATCTCCTGACAAAACATACAGTACAACAAGTGACAGGTTCTACGAACGACCTCCTGCTTTTTTTTTTCTTTTGTTCTCTGAGAAGAAGTTTTGTGCAACTTCGAGAGAGCAACAGCATCTCTTTGTTTTGTCCTTGGCTACTGAATAGTCCGTTGAGTTGATGCGGTTGTATCAAAGTGCTTGTCGTGTCGTTCCAGTGCGTTGATGCATCCTCTTTAAAATGCTCCTTTTTTTATGATAGCGAGTCCATAAGAAAGGATAATGAAGTTTGTTGGTGTCAGAAATGGGGCTCGAAGTGGTTTTTGTTAACCACTAGAGGGCAGGTTTTCACACAACATCCAGAGTCTCTTCCTCTCTATATGGTGCAGCACAGGTTCATCATCATAATCATCAGCACAATGAAAAAATAAAACCATATGTACAAAATGATCTAGGGGGAGCAGGATAATATGGAGACAGTTTAAAGAGCAGCATATATTAATCTATGGTCCACTAAATGAGGTGGCAGGGACATTTTTTTTGCACAAACTCTGAATAACTTTTTTTTTATACATAGATGTGTGTGTATATATTAAAAAATGGCATATTTATATTAATTTACAGATAACCTACACATCTCCTGTAGAAGAAATACACAGTACGTTATGCTTTGACAAGTTACTGTACATGTAAAAGGTAGAAATGGTGACAACGGGGGGGCAGCCTGCAGGACAGTTTAGCACCGGCATCTGGTGCCTACATTATAGGGAACAGAGCAGGGAGGGAGGGGGGGGCTGGGGTCAGAGAGGAGAGCAGGGCTTCTTGGCAGTGCGTGTCGTCAGAATGGTTTGTTCCTCGGCAGGGTGGCCCGTCCAGCAGCTCCATTCAGAACTGTACCTGAAGGGAAACACAACGATGAGGTTTTAATGAGAGTCTTGAAATCTTGAGTCAGTAGAAGTTTTTAAAGAAAAAAGCTGAATTATCAAAAGCTAAGAAGGCAATTTAAACTGTGACTAAGTCTATAAAAAGTGCTTATAAAAAGTATTCACCCTGCCCTTTGGAAGTTTTCATTCTTTGTTGTGCAACACTGAATTACAACAGAATTTAATGGGGCTTTTTGGACTTCACTCAACACAAAAGGCCCTTTAAATACAAAATACGTCTTATGAATACTTTTTTTTATTGAGTCTATCGTTAAGACCAGAGTGCTGTGAATATGTGAAATGAAAGTACATTGAAAAAATCAAATGACTTTTATATGCATCTAGAGCAGAACTAGAATTATGATTTTCTAAATACAACGCAGCATAACATTTATGAGTCTGAATCGAAGGAAGGCAGAAGGTTACAAAGGTGTTTTTTTTTTTTGTTTTCTGTGTCAATCTTGTGTGTATTTGTTCTTTGTGGCAACTGCTTGCACCAGGTGAAGTCACTGCATTTTATCATTATTATCTGTCTATTCTTCCTCTAACCTCTGCACTTCTTACATCCTTGGAGACGTGTAATGATAGTGGTATTGGACTAAAGGGTTTGTGGCCTGATGTGCTCCTTGCAGCCAGATGCCTAAACTGGCAAATACAGATGTACTGCAGTCGGGTTTTGAACAATTGTGATTAGAAAGAAACCTTTCAAGACTGGGATTTATCATTCATGTAAATGCACTTTATATTTCTTTGTCTTAGCCATCTGGGCTCCTTATGCTAAACAACACATGCAAAGCAAAACTGAACCTTCTCTGCAGCTTCTGGCATCTGGTTGCCACTTAAATTGTGAGGGAATTTCACTACAACACAGATGCAGAGAGACAGTGCAGTCAGACAGCGTACAGCATCAAATCAAAGCAAACACTTATGAGGAATGACACTTGTTCATTGCACCTGGCAGTACAAGGAAAGAAAACTAGGGCAGGCTCACTTTGTAATCTGTAAAGTTTGGATAACTCTCACAATGTCTACTTTTAGGAGCCTTGATCATGTAAATGAACTTTGTAAACTAATCTGTTTAAGATACTGCAGGTCTCATTCATTTGAAGCAGGTTTCCAAAGCTTGGACCATGAGTGACTCATCTTTTCCTGGACCGACATTAAAGTGGGAGACATCAGTACGAGAGTGTCTCCCATCACCTTATCACAGCTACCTGGCAAAAACACCGCAGAGACTCGCCAAGCCGATGAGACAAACACACTTATCTTGGGAAACATTTGGCCCCACTTCTCTTTAATCCAATATCTGTTTTAAGTACTTCTGAGGAAAGCTGTGTATTTGACAGAGCGAGAGTCTGTGTAATGTTACATACAGTGTACAGTTTAAGGTCCCTCTCTTCCTCCTCCTCTCAGCAGGAGTAGGTTCTCACCGTGGAGCTGTCCAGCCGCTGCACCGCAGAGGGTCCGACTGTAGGGGGAGACAGCGAGAGAGAGAGCTCTTTAAGTCTGAGTGTTGAGGCTCTTACCACATCAGATGGACCCAGAGTGAGAGGGAAACCTTCCTCCACTTGGTTACCACCCCAAACAAAAAATAATGCCACAAGATGAGACGTCCTCAACGGGTATGAGTGAGATCACAGAAACATTTCTTCCACACCACAGAGATTACTTGATAGTGTCACCTCGGAAGAGAAAGCCGTGGATCACACACACACACACACACACTCAAAGGAACGTTTAGTTTTGAGTGGACACCACCAGCAACAAGATTGGAGTGTAGTGTGGACGTCACGGACCAGGGAGCACAGAGAGTCGAGACAGAGGAACACAGGAAGGCTGTGTCAGTGTCAATGGGAACACCTTGTTAGAGGAGAACACTGGCTCAAATCGGTGCAGTGTCAGATGATCTCCAGACATGTATCACAACTCACGTGGCGTAATTTGTAAAGACACGGTCGCTAATACACTCTGCATCCCCTTAAAGGATGATTCTAGTTTCTCATAACTTGAGTTTGATCATTTATTCTTGACACTGGAAACAGCAGTAGACAAAACCACCTTAAATCAAGATCCATTTATTCACTTATTCTGGAGCTTTCGTCCATATCATCTGGTCTTTATTATCAGATTGAGTTAACTGTCGTCATTGGACTAAAAGTTTTCAAACTTTCCATGATTCTTGTCCATCAATGTTAGTAACAAACTGAGCTTGACGGTTCAGTATTGACAGTGGAAATGATGTCTAGAGGTGATCACCATCATGCAAAGTTTCAACATCTACAGTCAAACTCAACCTACTGCTGAAGTCTGTGGCTGAAAGCTCCAGAACAAGTGAAGGAATGGATCTTGACTTTAGATCGTTATGTCAGCTTGAGTTTTATTTTGTGCAGATCTGGTCATTGTTCCTACTGGTATTAACAACTTTGAATTTACCAAAGTTAATAACAGAGATCTGGGAAGGCGACAACATCAATAGAAGTTAGCAAGGGGCAAAAATAAATGAGCAGTGAGACAATTATACAGGTTTTAAACACAGCCTGTGGTTCGCCAAACTTACTTGGAAGAACAAACTAAGGCAGTTGGTAAAATTTATATCCAAATTGACCGTTGTAAATGTCCATCACAGTTATCCTGTGTAGCCAGGATTCTTGCAGACACTCACTTGAGTTAATTTTACCTCCAAATGAAGTGATTTAGATAACTTGTGTCTGACTGCTCGTGTTTCTTGCCCAGTTAGCCTTTGTTGAAGCAATGTTGCTGTGTTCCCAGATCTTAGCAAGTTCTTTATCAGAACAAATTGAAATGATGCCCAGAACTACTCAAATTAATCAAATAAGAACTAAGTTGTAATAACGTAGGATTATCCTTTAACAAAAGCCCGTTTCAGCCAGCGTCCTCTTTTAACAGCAGGGGGATAAGGAACGACACAAACTGCCAGTTTGAGTTCTCGAAACATCCAAGACACGACCTATGTAAACCTCCTGATTCAGGCCAACTTACATAGCACCGCTCAGCCACCTTTTGTTTTGCTGCTTAGTTTCTGTAACTTCAAGGGTTACACCAGCAAGCATGGGTCCTAATCCATAACTTGACCCCCCCAGCTTTTACCACCAGGGTGACTAGACACAATGACTATTTTGCAACTCTGCAAAACAACACCCTTGGAGTTGGATATTAGAGAGATTTAAGAGTAGTAGAGTAAAAGAGAAGAAAGGTGAGGGTGAGAGGCCACAAAGAAAAGGAGAGATACAGCAGGACAGTGGTTGGCAGAGACCATGTGAAGAGGAGGGAGTACAGGTAGAATATTAATAATACACGCAGGGCTAACAAGCCCAGAACCTTCATTGGGGCATATCTGACCTTGATACCAATCCAAATACATGTCGTCAGGACTGTCATCCAGCGCCTCATAGAGGACTGCAGAGCAGCCGTCACAGAGTCGGAGAGAACAAGAGACATGGTCACAAAACAGCACGGAGCAGCGACTCCTGCGCTCAGCTGTGGTTTTCTTTCATCTATCTGCGCAGCCGGTGGATTTAACCTTTGTTTGCGTTTGAAGGCCACACTTCACATACATATCTGCCTTTAACACAACTCATGTACAAATAAGATAAAACATATCGATTAGCGTGGAAAAACAAAAACAATCTGCCGGTGGGCGAACTGTGAAATAAGGTGGAGAGGCAGGCACTCACCCTCAGGTGGCAGCCTCCGGGAATGACCGGACGTTGCGGTGAGACGGAAACCAGCAGGGAGAGTCTCTGCTGATCCGGGCATCATACTGATACCGTGAACGTCTCGGGGCGGGAACTGCCTCCTCCACGATGGACCTCGGAAGTCTTTGTCGTCACACTGACGGACAGAAAATATAATATTGTTCACTCGTTCTCAGACATAAACACGAAACGACTGTTGAGTTACAATAAGCTTCATCAGCGTATTATCTTCGTCTGTGTTTCTGGGCACACGTGTCATCACTTAAAGGGAAGGTGACACGTTCCTTTGACTTAAAGGTGAAGTTGTTTTCCATTAAAAGCAAGTACTTTCCTCTAAAAATGGTCATTGCACAAAAATAAAAATAAATAAGAATAAAAATCCCATATCTAGGCAGGTGTTGAACAGTCTTTGGTTTTATTATTGATGTTAACTATGAGTACGTTTACTATCTCTGGTTTAAAAACCTTTATACGACTCATTTTGAGATACTGGGAAATCTGGGTCACTGTATTATAAGAGAGAAGCAAACTAGGATTTCAGCATCTTTCACACTGGACAAGAATAATTTAGAAAAAAAGGACGTGCGCACCCTCTAATCATGAATAAATGTATCATAATCACATACTTAGAAATGGATGAAAAATTACTCAGTCTGAGAGATTTAAATATATAATTTATCCCGTCAGTGAGAGCTAATAAATTCTGTTTACCCATTTTGAATTAATGAGGTTGGTGAACATGTAATTGTTGCGAATACTCTGAAACGACCGACACGAGCTTCGTCTGTTGTGACGTTTCACCTCACAGTGGTATGAGGTCAGTATTGTAGGTGATAGTCGCTGCTCACCTCATCCAGTCGCCTGTCGGTGCCCAGGGCCAGCAGATTGTTGTACTCTCGCTCCAGAATCTGACGTGCCTGAGGACAGAAAGGAAGAAAAAAAAAAACACATGATTTTCATAAGTGCAGTTATTTTTAGCAGCATGGTAACAGGAGCAGCTGATATATAAAGTTATTCGCGCTGCATATCCATTTTACCCGAGTATAGATGAGCAGTGAAAATTCACACGGCAACCTGCCAGAGTGACAGTTGGCAAATCTGCATGTTCTGATTTTAGATTCCACCAGCTTTTGAGGGCTGACACCGACATACCTCTATTTTTGGACGGAAGGCGGTGACAGATGATATTTCTGCCCATATTCAGCACCTTTTAAATTTGGCTGTGTCAATGCCAAAAGAAACTTCAAAAAAAAAAAAATTATTATTCAGTGGTATTTAGAGCAGGATGATGCTGCTCCTGCCAAACCTTTACATTAGCCCTGCAGTCCAAAGTTAAAACACGTTAAAACAGTTTGCTTGCTGTCTAATGAATTAATACTGCGATGGGCTGTGTTGGTGTACCTGAGTGTTTTGGTTGGGGATCTGGAGGAGCAGCGCCAGGCTGCTGTAGTCAAAGTTGTCATCGAGGGCGACCAGAGCTCCGTGCACGCCGCTCTCCAGAAGGATGTTGGCGTAGTCCCTCAGGCCTATGCTCTGCACCCAACGGATGACCCGCTCATTACTCCACACCAGCACGTCTGCAGACACAAGCATAAAAATGCCATTTTAATCTTTATCTCAAATCTTTGTTTTATTTCTTATATTGATTTGGTTTGTTATTGTGTTGTTTTGATTTCCGGTGTATACTTGCCTCTCATTTCATGCTGGCTTTGCTCCCTGCGTCTCTCCAGCTCCTTCCTGTCATAGTTGAGCTTCTTCAGACACATGATTCCATACTGTAAACTTGTTCTGGTGTCAGAAAACACACACACACACACACACACACACACACACACACACACGCACACACACACACACACACACACACACAGTCATGTGATTGGACACACTTTCCATACCTTTTAAAAAAAAGGTATGTCTTATCGTCAGCATGAGGCAGGTGAGGTGAGTCCAGTACCTGTGGAAGCTGTCCACCATTTTGAGGTGCACCCTCAGGTCCTTCTTGGTGAGGTGGTCCAGCATGCGGGCATCCACCAGGCACTCCATGAAGTAGCTGCGGTACTGAGGTAGTCCTAGACTGGGCAGCCACTCGTTCCCTATCCACTCATGGTTCATATCGCCATAAGCTAGAGTCTGAGGAGAGACGTCAGTCAGCGAGCGCTACCCTTTCATTTGCTTCACTGATGATTGTGCATTTTCATATTGGCTGCGAGAGTGAATTCACTTACTTGTGCCCAGCTCCCCTCTTCAGACTCTGACTTCTGATTGGAACAAGGAAAAGAAAAGAGAAAGTATCATCTGATTGTGCAGCTGCAATCAAAATCTCCCTTACAATACAAGTGGCAAGTAATGCTAAACCAAACTGATCACACAGTGCAAGAATGCATACTGAATTTATGATCCAACTGAACAAGGGTAATAAACAATTTAAACAGTGCCTCTTTTATTTGCTCCTCTCGCGATCAAGTGTCAAATACATCCTGCAAAATATGTTCGTTACCCAGCGTTGAGTTTGGTTGAACTGGTGGTGCTCCCACATCTAAGTGGAAGCCATAAGAAGGAAGAAAGTTTCTTCTTCCCAACCCCTCTGCTACATTTTGACAAATCAAAAGAAAACCACAGGCAGCTTTCAAGACACGGTAAAAGGTTTGTGGGAGTAACTGTTGAGCAAGTAAAAAGGGAAAGAAAAGCTGAAACCTAAATGGCATGTGAATTAGTCTCTGGGGGGGGGGGGCTCTTACTCTTTTACTCTCAGATGTGGCCTCACCTGACAGTTCGCCTTTACTTGGGAAATGGATTACTAATGGGCTAAAAATGCCTTCCTGAAAAAATGGTAGAAGATCAGCTTTTAGCTTCGTACTTCCTGGAGCCAGATGGGAGGAAGAGTATATCTGCTGTATGTTGATCTCTCTAAGATGCAAACAGCCTTCACAATAAAGCCTTAAAATTGGATAATAGCCCATATGTGGAGACATGAGTGGCTCGAGATCAGCTTCTTACCTTAATTACATAAAGAAAAACCTGTCAGCTACAACCCCACAAATACTCACCCACAGCTAGTAACAGCCGGACAATGATGTAGAGGCTTGAACCTCACTGCACATCAGATCTCTACAAGTTTTGTTTTTAGTTCTGCATGTAGTAATGCTGCATTTCACATCCAGCTTCTTCTAACCCACTGATGTGCCAACCTGAGCCGGTGAGGTTTGAGTGGTGTTTTATTAACAGTGTCACAGGTTTATAAAAAAAAAAAAAGCTTCCATCATGAGCTTTGATAATGGAGATGAACCGTGTCGAACCTTCACCAGCTGCCAAAAGCTTAAAGCTGAACACACAGAGCTTGTATGTATCATTAAAGAACAGGCTTCTCCAACTGAATTCTTGCTTAAAGTTAGTGTTGACGAGGAGGTTCACAGATCAGGGAGGAGGTTACCTGACGCATGCCTTCTCCATCAGTCACCACCTCGGTCTCGCTTCACTCACTCCATGTGATACGCTCTCTCACACACTCATACACACATGACTGATAGAGAAAGAGAGGGGGGGGTGGGGTGGGGGGGTGAAGGACACAAGGGAGACTGACCGTTTTGGAAGGGGCTGCCAGGGTCTCCATCTCCTCATGGGTCACCCATACATTGCCTGATGGCTACAAGGGGCGGAGCCCGAGAGAGAGAGCGGCAGCGGGGTTGGTAGTAGAGGTCCGGTAGGAGGGGCAAGCAGTGTTAAAGAAGAAGAGCAGCACCACTGTAAGCCAATAGTGTTATAGCATCACAGTCAGATGATGAACTGGCCCCCAAACCCGCCAGGGGGTCAAAGGGCGTACACAGAGGACAAAAACACAAACAGTACAGCACAGAAACATCCCAACTCTAGCATAACACGTATAGAAATAAAGACAGTCGCCATGCACAATGAGGAAGACTGAATAAATTAGTACCATAACCATCAACAGACACATAAACCCCACATTACACATCCCTCTCCGGCTATATTCTAGCTGTAAAGGGTCAATTCACTCAAATTACAAAAATAAAAACTTATCTCTAGTGGTGGCTGGCCATGCCATCATATTCATATATGGCTTAAGGTTTTGATTTTCTTGATTAACCGATTGTTAAAGTCATAAAGCAGTGAAAGGTCGTCCAGTCCACTAAACCAAAAGATGTCTAATATACTATCAGATAAGACATTAAAAAACAAATCAACAGCAATGTCTCTCTACACAACACACTTTTACTAGGGAGTACTTCTTCAGTAGAAAAAATAAAAACAGTGGTAGACACTTGTCTCATTGGGGTGGAGGCAAAACTCTCAAGACAGATATCTCCAAACTTATCTGCATGGCTGCGAACCACTAGAGATAAATTAACTTATGTTTTTTTGTGATTTGTGTGAACAACCTTTTAAATGCTTATTTTACTATAATTGTCCATTTTGATGCATTGTTGTTGTGTCACTGCAGCAGCAGTGATTGTTGTGCAGGCACAGCAGCAGGTCAAGCTGTCATGATACAAACAGCATAAAGACTCTGGACTCCCAGCAGCGGACCCCTGCTTCACTGCATGTTTGAGGGGGGTGGGGGTCAAGTTTTAATATTGGAAGTAAAATGGCCAATTCCCTCAATTATCTACTCGACATACACGTCCAGCTGTGTTTACAGGGTCAGTTGACCCCCTCTGTTTAGTGCGTAGTGGGGGGGTTTAACTAAGTGTGACAACAGGCAGAAGGCCCGTCGCAGTCGGGGAAGGGGAGAGTTTGTGATCGGACGCGTGAATTTGCATGCTTTATAATGAGAATTTCATGAGGTGTGGAAGTGGAGCCAAGTGGTAAAAGAGAGGGTGGGTTAACGGGGGGGGTATAAGAGTACCAGCACAGTTATTTCACAACAGGAGAAAAAGTGCAAGAGCTTATGACGGTTGCATGCAGAAAAAGTGTTTAATGTATGTTCTCCGATATGTTTAAATACAACAGCTCATGTTTGTATGATGTATGGTCTGCACTGTTGGTATATTCAGTATAAAGCATATTAGTCCTTGCTCTGCAGTGTGAACAGTCGCTATCATTAAGGAACAACAGACTCCTTAGAGACCATATGCAATTACCATGACAACAGGGAGCTATGAAAGCGACTGGTGTGAAATAACTGGAGAGCTAAATTACAGTACACACTGCTGCTGGTGCTTGTTTTACAAAGCAGGCCGTCACTGACTCCCACTGTCATATTCACTTATCACAAAGACTGTAGGATTTTAATTTGGTGCCGTATAAAAGAAATACATCACCGACAAATGTTGCCGGGAGTGATTACGTGGTAACGGCTGTGTGTGCTTGTCGTCACCCACCTACACACGTGTCACCCATGTGTGGAGGAGTAAGCGGCAGTGAGGATGCTCAGTCATAAAAACATTTGTCAGAGCTGCTTTGAAGGCAGAAATGTTGTAATTACTTTTATTAAACATTACCTGCCTGTTAGCTTAGCTTAGCATAAAGACAGGAAAGAGGGGGGGAAACAGCTAGCGTGGCTCTTTCAAAAGGCAACATAATCCTACTAAATATTATGATACGACTTCTTTTTTCAAGTATCTTTGCTACTTTTTACTGCTCTCTGAAAAGATTTCATCGATCGTTTGTTCAAACAACTCAGAGTTCTAGTTCTTTGCCGTTATTTCTTAATATATCTTAAAGTCAGACACTGAACACCTGTCTCCGTTTTAATAAAGGTTGATCGACTGGACGCACCAGAGACGAAGATGAATAAGCCCTGGATTTTATCCTTGACAAAGTCTGACATATTGTCCTTTAATAAATATATTTGAACATTGTATAACAATAAGTGATCTTTCGAGGTGCTGGTAGGACAGAAAAACCTTTGGACAGAGTCAGTTCAGCTGTTTCCCCATTTCCACTCTTTATGCTATGCTAAGCTAGTTGGCTGCTGGGTTTAGAGTGAACAGACAGATATGGGAGTGGTACCAATCTTCTCATCTAACTCTTGGTAAAAAAAAATTCTTCCTTGAAATATTCAAATTGTAATCCTGGCTTTGAAAAAAAAAAAAAAAACTGTCAGACTACTTCTTCCTCCACATGAGCTCTGCTTCCAGCAAATGTTTGCACGACTGAAACTCCCCTCTGCGTCGTTTTCTGTATGACTCACGGTTCTGGAGGTGGGCGGGGCCGAGGGGCTGGTGAGGGAGACCATTTCCTGGATGGCCAGGCGAAGCTTGAGCCGGTGCAGAGGGTTGCTGATGCCGATCTCCCTCTGGATCTCGGTGTCGGAGAGGGCCGACATGATGGCGCCGCTCTTCACGTTGGCACGGCACGCCGCCACGTACCACGCCGGCATCCCCAACCACAGCTGTACCACACAAAGAGCAGGATTGTTGAGTTTAGAGAACTAGACTCATTTTACCAACTCATTCCTGGCTTTTAACCACTTGTTATTTCTTCTATTTTTTTAATCACCATCCTGAATTTCAGCAGAGAATTTATTCTCTTGGTAGCCAATATGCTGTTTCACATTCATTTTCCATCTTGCAGTGAATATAATTTGGCAGGAAACTGTGAAGTCTTGTTATTTGGCTTTAAAGTAGACAAATCTAACAGCATGAAATGTTAGCACAAAAATAGTCAAAGCTCAGCAGCTCAAAAAAATATAACTATCAGTCCCAATAATCCCATTTGACTCTTTCCTTAATTGGAACATTGTGGTGGGGGATTAGTGGGGTCATGGAGTGACTAGTGGCTGCACATTTTCCACTAGACATCAGGGGGCAGCAGTGTTTCTATATTTTGCCTTTTCCCAACATGTGCAGTTACATCAGTAATAGTTTAAGTATTTGATTTATGATCACTGCTTTAGGTCCTAAATATTAAGACTCATTATTGGAAATGAGGTCATAGCTTAATAAATTACTCATAATGGATTTAAGCAACAATGTGAAAAGGCTGTAATAGCTGTACATCAAAGGGTATTTTGATCAGGCAGACAAATACCATTCATCTTTAAGAGGATGGATGACATTCATGCATGGGCTAATTAAACTGATTAAATTTAGTTTATGTTTTTGCAATAATCTACATGCTATTTA
This sequence comes from Seriola dumerili, assembly GCF_002260705.1. Lineage (NCBI taxonomy): Eukaryota > Metazoa > Chordata > Actinopteri > Carangiformes > Carangidae > Seriola > Seriola dumerili. The sequence goes on from NW_019174393.1 coordinate 4,152,626, forward strand.
AGTAAATCAGTGCTTATCTCTTGGGCACATGTGGGTGAAAACGTTTGAAAGTCTCATCAGTGACCATTTACCTCCAGCCAGGCTACAACTGTCGGGCCGTCCCATTGGGCGAAAGGTAAACCCTTTCTCCTGGCCTCCTCCAATAGCTCGTGTCTGAGGACGGGAACAGAGGAGACCCAGTGTGAACACATGCACTTCAACATCATAATAAAACACATTTGCACATTTTGCTCACTCTGATAACAACACCATACCCTCTTTAACTCTCTCACATCCTCATTCCTGCACACTGCTTTCCACAAATCACCTGCAGTTAAACAGGGTGGGTCTGTGAGCGTGCGTGCATGTGTGTGTGTGTAGTACATGAGAAGGAGAGTACTCACACACCAGTTCAGCCTGTACACAAAGAGTGTTGTATAGGATATTGTTTTATCATTCATCTCTGGGCTGCCAGAGACAAGCACACAACTGTAGCTACACTCAGAGACACACACTCATACACACAGGCTTTGTATTGTTAAGCTTGTGAGGACATTGATCCTCATGTTAACATTTTCCTACAGTATTTGTAATGTTACATTTCTGCTGCATCAGTCAGCAGGAAATCTCAACTGCAAAACATATTTCAGTGAAATTTAGAGGAAGTTTGGGTTTTGGCCAAAGAGCAAGTCACTGGTTTTTGGTGTGGACAGCAACACAACATGGCTTCGTTCATAACTTCTTAAGTGTGACGCATAGAAGAGAGGGAACAGATTTTCCATATCCATTTCCTAATCTTTAACAGTGTAAAGAGACTATTTGTAAGTTTTCTCTGTGGTTTCTTGCTGGGAGCGGGTGGTGGTGATTGTGGCTTGACAAGAGCTTCAGCCGTCTTTGAGTTTACAAGACAAGAGGTTATAATACATCCTGTAAGCAGCGCTACAGCTATGTAGCAATAGAAAAACTTACAAATAGCTCCTTTACTGTTTAAAGATCATTCCTGACCATGAAACAGCAGTTAGCAAACCAATCTCACAACAAGGTCCAGTTAGTAGCCGTCTTGGAGAAAAGTTTGTCCAAATACAAATGCATTTTGAAAGTTTTGCGCACACAGGGGATGCTCCAGCAACATATTATATATATACCCATAACGCAAGACTTGATATTTGGCACAAGGTCAAAAATATTCCTGAACAGTATTTTAGGTGTTCTCTCACTGTGTGCAAACTGAAAATGTCTAAGTAATTGATGAAAGTAACACATTTAGTGGATGTGCATCCTTGGCTGAGGTACTGTGTGTCCTCTCTGAGTGCACGCACACGCACACACACACACACACACACACACACACACACACACACACACACACACACACACACCCACTGCACTGCAGTACCTGCTCAGTGAAGCTAATCTGAGCACAATGGCCCAGCTCATTCCAGTTCAGCCACACAGAATTTACTCTGCTGAGGTTTTTATTATTATTATTATTATTATTATTGATGCCGTTTTTGAATCATGAAAAAAGTAACTTTTCATTACATTTTCTGGGCTGTGCCTCGTAGTTTTTGTTTAGCAGGTGTTGAAAGTCGAACCTGGGAGGGTTTGACTGGTGACATGTTTGGCCTACGTCCACACTACTACGTTTTAGTTTTAAAACACATCAATTTTGTTTTCGCCTGGCGACCTCACTACTGTTTCCAGTGACTAAAACGGAACTTTTGGAAACGCTGCTGATCACGTTTCCCGGGAAAAAAAAAAACGAAAGACGCCGGGTCGCTCCCTGATTGGTTCTTATCAGCCTCGACTACAAGTGGCGAAAGCAACATGGAAAATGAAATAAAAGCGTTACCGACCTTATTGCCTTTGCTACCAGCGGTTGTGCAGTTAAATTCTGCATTTAAACGCTGCAGCTGCCTTTGCTGTTCCTCGTTCGTTAGCATTTTTTTTTTTGCAACTACTCAACTGCAGAGAAGACAATCTGCTTCCTGTTTACAGCGGCTCGCGCATGTCCAGTGTACTTGATTGATTCTGATCACGCGGCAGAAATGAAGCCAACACGGAAGTAGCAAAAAAGCTGCACTTCTTCGAACGGCCGCTTGAGGCTGGCTCCAGGTAAATCCCCATAGACTACAATGTTAAAATGCCCAACTTTCCAGCAGAAATAAACATGTTTACGACCTGGTACAAAAAAAATCTGTTCCTCCATGACAACTGTATGGGAGGCGTACCACTTTGAGTAACAGGTGGGTGAGGGTATGCTTGCCACAAGCAAACGCGCTAAAGTCTCAGCTCAACAAGCACCCCCTTTGCCCATTTTTGGATTAACCGGGACTTCGGTCAGGTACTGGCAAGATGGCGACGTTGGAACAGCTCACTCTGAGCTTCAAAACCGCTCTTCAGAAACATTACTGAGGCTACGTCCATCTTTATTTACAGCCTATGATTCTGATACAGGGCTAAAATGCTTGTCTGGACGGAGATGGTTTCGTTTGAAAACACTGTTGTAAGACTAAAATGTAATAGTGTGGACTTTGAGAGGCGCCAGTGTCGACCTATTTAGCTCAGTGTGCTGTAAATTGAACCTTATGGACCAGTCGTGCACACAGCTATTTTGTGTTGTGCTGGATCCTCCCCCACTTGGGGAGACACAAGCCTAGAAAAACACCTGGCAAACAGGGGACACACTTTTACTAACACCCACACACACACACACACACACACAGAAAACAGAACAAAACAATGCACTTCTTTTTCTATTTAGTGAACACATTTCATAACAAAAAACTGAATCAACAACCCATTCCCTGAGTATGTTGTCAAAGAACTTGACAAATGGAAAGAGTGGGCTTTGTCATAACATGATACATGTAGCACTCTCGGCGTTGAGGGCCTCAGTGCAGTGAAAGGGCACTTATAACACAGCTTACATGGCACACAAAAGCCTACAGAGGAAATGTGTTCATCCAAACGCAACCAGGTACATTCACTGTCTTATCTATTCAGCACATGGGGGGGAGATAGCTCATGTTTTTTATGTTCAGGTCAGGTCTAATGCATGGAGGTAATACATCCACTGAACATAGCTGGGGGAGAAGGGAAGTAAGGAAACAGTTATGAAGAAATCATACAAACAAAAAGAACATTTGACATTCCCATAACCAGATATTGCAGCTGGTTATTTCACACAAATAGATAGAGACACATATAAAAAGGAGAGGAAGACATTCCAGGTAGAAAAATTAGGCCCCAGTTTTAGCGGCGGCACATTCTCTGTCCAGCCATGGATGCAGCTGCCATTGAACTGTAAGAAGGGGGGAAGAAACGTCTTCAGATGGTAAATGAAACAAAAAGAAAGAAAGAAAGCAATGGTGCTGTTAACAGCCATGAAGGATAGAGAGATAAATAGATAAAGAGACGTCAGCTTTGGCACTGGTCGTTCAGGAGAGGACGGATGGTGGACAGACAGGAGAAGATGGCAAGACAGGGCAATATGGCTGAGACAATGGTCATATCCAGGAGGTCAGTTATACATCCTCACAACTTACCCGCTTTTGTTAGAGTCAGAGGATGATGAGAGGGAGAGGAAGGGTAAGAGAGGAGAGAGTCATAGAGTAGAAGAAGAGAGAGAGAGAGAGAGAGAGAGAGAGAGCGACGGGGAGACAAAAGTACACAAATGTTAATGAGTTAAATAGGCAATAACGGCTCTAAACAAAGACACTCGCTCTCACACACACACACGTCCACACACATATAACTCACAATGGAGGGCATTCGTTTACAGGAGCATCTGTAGACCAGTCAAAAAAAAAAACATGTTGTCTTCTACAATGCAGTCCTGACCACATCTCGTGCAGCAGAGGAAATGAGAAATGCACTGAAACACAGCAAGACCCCCTCCATGGCCTTACATTCAAATGCTCAGTTACATTCAGATACTTGTCGTTACCTCTTGAAGAAAAAAAAAGGAACAAAACAAAACAAACACACCAACAATGAGACCACAGCGGTATTGATCGATCAAGATGCTGAAATGGAAATAGTGCAGGCAGCTTAATGGCATGCAGTGTGGAGGAGGAGGAGGAGGCGTCAAGATGCAAGGTGGTGGTGAGGCCTTAAATCCCGGACACTGCTATGAAGAAGTCGGTGCAGTGGAAGAGAAACAACACATTTGTCAACATACAACGAACAATACTCTCTATTGACCGACTAACATGGGAGGCAAAGTTATTCGTCATGACAACTCAATGTGCACTTCGAGCAAATGACATTCATCATTTGGCGCCGGGGCATGGCAAATGCACGCACACACACACACACACACACATATACACGCACACATACATATACAGTCTGCAACACTCCTGATTTGCGAGGGGTTCCCCCTTTCTTTTCCTGGAGGGCAGGACACACCCAGTTCTGACAGTCAGTGTAATCTATGGGTGGTGTGTGTTTGGAAAAGCCATCTATAGCTTCCAAATTGACAAAGTAGCTTTGTGAGATTAATTGGCTTTTCAGCCCGAATCAATAGTCTGACTTTGGCTCTGCGTCTGAATACAGTGAGGCTGATCTCTGCTCCTGGATACTGATCCAGCCTCTGCTTTCTATCGATCCTGCCCTCAGTTTGGGTTATGGTATTACAAACAGTACAGTGCAGTGCAAGCCATGCTTCCATACAGGAAGAGAGCTAAAGGCAAACACAGGAGGTGGAGGCTGTAGCTGTGGCCTGTGTGTTGAAGGTCAGATTGGACTGTATTCACTGCAGTGAGTGTAAATTCTGAAGTCTGGTTCTAAAAACAGCCAGATGACTTCCAAACACAACCATTCTTCTAAATGTGACTATGAACTTAACACGGCCATGTGTACTAGCAGGTATTTTAAAAAGGACACTCTTGGCTGCATATGAAGAGACCCTCTTAAGGGTCTACAGCCGGGGTGAACTACTCTGACGACTAGTGAGGGGGGGGGGCCCTTTAATAAAAGCTTACTTCTTTTTCAACCTGCGGTCCTTCTCAGCCTGAGTTCCCAGCTTGCCCACTCCCATGTCCTGGCCCGCCATGTCTGCATCCATCATGGTCGCTGGTGAGGATGGAGGAACACAAAAACACAAAACACTAAAATACTAACAACGATAATAGCAGCTACAGGATTTTAAAGCTGTGATGACCTCTTTTTACTGAACGGCAAAATTCAAAACAAATTTCAAATGACTGATAAAAACAGATTATTTTATAATGACAGCAATTTTTTGTATTATTATATTGCTATACTCCTTTCCTGGTTCATCAGGTTATTCAGTGTTATTCATTGCATTAGCTGTGTGCCGATTTCTATAATAAAGTAATCCTTTTCCCCAATCAAAGTATGCAGAATCATAGTATTACTATACACATTATTGTAGATGTAGTACTATCCTGAGTTTTAGTTTCCATACCAACAACATGTTTCCGAGCACCGCTCACCTTGTGGATCTACCATGACCTGTCTGTGTGCGAGATGCGCCAGTCGGCCTTTCTCCTTCTTGCCGAACAGCCGCCCGATGGAGGATTTGATGCCCTTCTTCTTTGGCTGCTTGTGGAGGGAGTCTTGGCTGCTGGCTACGCTGCTCAAGGCGCTGGCCTCGGCCTCCAGAGAGGCCACGATCCTGACGACACAACATGCCCAGAAATTTCAGATTTCCACTTCTTGACATTTCTTAGTGGTGGATTCAGCCATATAAAGCTCTGTACATTAATAAGAATCGCCATCTCGCTTTATATTTAACACCTTTCTTCGCTCTGGTCTCACTCTTAAAAGGCAAAGTCAATTTACTGTCAGTGCTCTATGCTGGCAGCTTACCCCAAAGATTATTTATTTATGCCAATTACTGAGGCTAATATCTAATATTTTTAAGCTTTGAGTTTGATAAAGTATCCAGGATTATCTCCAGAGTGCTGAAAAATAATTCATGGCAAAATTGCAGCTGAATTCGAAGCGCTAAGTGGGCAGTAAACCATCTTATTTCCATCCAAAGCAAGAACAGGCAGAGCTAAGACTGAAGATCAGTACATCAAGCAACACTTTAAGAAGAAAGAAGAGCATTCGCATCCAGGAGCGAAACAAAACACAGCTCCCCTGATGCAGCTGGTAAAAGCAGTGACATTACAGTGTCAGTGGTGAGAACATTCAACAAAACAATGCTGAAAGCAAAAGGATTAGTTATTCTTTAAAGAAATGTTTGCACAGCTGACACCTACCCTCGTGCGTCATTGTGCGAGGAGGCTGGCAGTGTGTGTGTCATTCGGACCGTGCGCGGCGTTGGAGGAGGGGACGTCTCACACTTGATGGTGGCCTTGTCCTCGCGGCCGTCCTCTTCCACTGCCGCTATCTGAGGCACACAAAGACGTGAGACTTAGATAACTAATGTCACTAATGTGTCGTTATAGCAGCTATGTTATAAACAGCAGGAATTCATGGTTAAATGATGTCACGCGAGAACGCCGTGCTGTGTGTACCTTTCTCCTGTGTTTCCTCAGATCACTGGGCTGCCGGATGCAGAAAAGGAAAAGACAGTTGTCAATATCCACGTGTTTAAGAATAAACACAAGCATGTTAAATAAACATACATCATTAGATGTTCATGAGCCCTTTCCAGAGGATCAATTCACAGATCAATACAGAGGGAACAGACGCGGATTGGTAAACAAATCATTTGATTAATCAATAAAATCTATTTCTATAAAAGCCACTGTGTATAAAAGACACATTTCACCCGTCTCTTGTTGTAGAGGATTGTTGGGGCAGATGAATGTATCTTCCTCTCGGTCGGCTCATCTGGAGCCTCGGGTCGACGTAGAGAGGGTGTAATATTGTCGATTCTGAGAGAAACTGAACGCCATCTCTTTGACACCTGGGTTGCATGATGACAGCTTGACAGAGCTTTCTCTGCACGCTAATTTGATGCAGCAAGTCTTCAAAAATTAATGCCCTCCCTAGCTACACATGCAGATGTGCTGTAAACCCCCCCCCCCCGACAGAACAGCTGCCTGACCTCTATTTCTTTCTTTTATTTATTTTTTTTGACAAACATTTTGTTCGTCACTCAGTGAAACAACCATTATCTACCAACTGGATTCATAAGCTGTGACGGACATATGGTCTCCTTTGCACAAAGGAATCTCTCTACATCTCTACGTACTTACAAAAGCGGCGCAACCTCTAAAAATAAATCTTAAATCCCCAAAAGTACACACTCAGACTCAGCTTATACTTGAACTCTAATCAAATGCTGCTGTGTGATACAAGTATAGTAAATCCCTTATATCCATAAAGAAATTTCTTGCTGTCAGTCACGACACTGCAGACTAAAATCAGAGACAGCTAATTATTTTTGCAGCTGGGCGCCGCGTAGAAAATCCATGTCACATCTCACAATCCGTCAGTGTGGTATCTCAGGCAACACTTAGACCCAGTGACATGATACATCTTGATACAAGAACAATCAGACCGCTGGATGTGGTCGTGACTCATCCAGCTGTTTGGAAGGACAGGAGGTGTAGATAGGAGTATGTTTGGGGGGGGGGGGGGTGTCAACAGGCCCGTAGAAGTGACGTACCAGTGTCATGACCCCCATGCGCTCCATGTCTCGGGCGGGGCTTCGGGGGTCGAGCTTAGGAGTGGAGTGTCCGCTGGGCGGGGAGGAGGAGGCCAGGGAGGAGGCGGTGGCCGAGGCAGTGATGGAGGCTCCGTGGTGGTGCATTCGGGCCAGGTTGAGCCCCTCGAGGCTGACGCTGGCCACGCGGTTCTCAATCTCCTCCGCCCGCAGCTCTGTGGACTCCTTCTCCTCCTGTATCAGCCTGGAGAGGAGGATGAGCGAGGAAAAGTCAGTGGTCGGTTTGTTTCTTCTTATAATATTATTGTAAATATCTTGCAGCGAAGACTTTGAACAGCAATGAAATTGGGATCATTCCCAGCTTAAACAAAAATGGTGCATCTCTTGGATTACTCAAAAGACAGGCCTGGTATCAGTAACACCGTTACAGAGTTCAGCCTTATCTATTGGTCTTTGGAGGTGGATTTCAGGAGATTTGCATAACTAATTCCATTAAAAACCTCCAGTACAAGGCAAACTAATTAAAGGCCAAAGTGTGGCGATAAAAAGGCTAAAAAGTCAGGGTCATTAGTTTGAAACATACCCAGGGTTTCTAACTTTGTAATTAGCTGCGAGCTCAACTCCTTGGATTCATGATCACTATCTGCCATCAGGTCTGAATGAACTCTTCCCAAAAGAAACGTGGCACTTTGTCCGTTGATGGCGATGTAAATGAGCAAAGACCAAAGACCAAAAAAAGGCCTTGAAATAAAAGGACCAAGTGAAAGTTGTGCCTGGAGCTATGAATACTTATCATCACAGGATAATTACAGCATTAACAAACAAGAGGCAGATCAAAGTTCCCCAAAAACAGTAAGTGCATGCAAGGACGGCGACAGAAGAGTGATTTACTGACATAGTTTGGTTAGAAGCAGCGTATTTAGCCATAGTTTAGCATATTTTGTCAGAAAATTTGAGTGTCTAGAACAGGTTTTTCCTGCTTCTGCAGTTTCTGACATTAACAGAGTGTGTTATTTGATACGCAAAAGACAGATTCTGGGTGGAATATGATTTAAGAAGCCAAGGATACGGTGGAGAAATAGGGCAAATTTAAGAAACTTCCCCAAAAAGCGAAATAATAGAGTTACCCATTGTGAACGGAGCATGATCCCACTACATAATATCAGAAACATTTGAAGTAATCTGCAAAAAAGGAATCCCAAAAGGCTCAGCTTTCCAGGACACCATCTTAAAAACACATCAAGTGCTAAGTGGATTTGGAGTAAAATGGATTAAGAAGACAATTAAAGTAAAGGAAGCAAATCAATACGTCTGGCAATCTGGCCTTTTATATTAAATTTATACTGTGACGGGCGTCAGGTACCGGATCTCCTTGTTGATGGCGTCCAGCTGCTCCTGCAGCATCATGGCCAGAGTCTGCGCGTCGGAGTGGCCGCTGGGCGAGAGCAGGTCCATGGAGCTGAACAGCGTTTCCCTGTCGTCATCGTCGATGTCCGACATCTCCGTGTCGCTCTCGAAGTGGTGACCTCCCAGAACCCCCAGCTGTTGTGAGCGCCATTCATGCTCCCCCAGCGACTTGGCCTGCGCAGGCACAGCGACAGGCTATGAATAACAGACTAAATATCATAACTTCTAATGTCTGGGGGGAGAGAGAAGAGTCCACAGACAACTGAAAATATGTTCTCTCATGTAATCAGAAGGCGCTCTTAGTTACTTTTCTCACCATATTTGTAAAAAAGGGACCATCCTCTGCATCTGTCTAACCTGGCGACAGGAAGTGTAGAAAAGGCCAGCGCACTCTCTGGATAGTAAAGTCAGACATCTCTGATTAAGTTCCTACCAGACACCCTGCAGTGGGCCAGTTCCCAGTTCACCAGCTTCTTGGTAGTTTTTACACCAACATCAGAACAAACACATTTTTTGTTTTGTGCTGCAAGTTGTTTTAGTTGGTGCCGCTCTCTAAGAATACATGTAAAATACAGTATATTGCCTTATTCTGTGTGGACTGCACTGTGACACATGACATCATTTACCCTTTGAAACAATACTTGTTGAAATAAAATATATTCAGACTCCAAAACTGTGCCCAGGAGCAGCCAGACCAAACTCTCCGCTCTGTGTCTGATACTTTTAAAAGGAGATGATAGGGGATTTATCCAGTTACTTAAGCCCATCTATACTCTCCTGGAGATAATATATGTCTCCTATTAACCCTGTATTAACCCCACACTAGATCTGATGATACAGCAGCGACTCAGCCTCGAGTCATGGCCATGTTTTCTCTCCCCACGTATAGTCTTAATACTATAATTCACTCGGAAGCGTCTTAAAACATATGGAATATAATGCAGGTTTGAAGGATTCTCAAAGGATGAGATGTTCATCGGATTTGAGCAACCTTAATAAAGGTTCATTATATTGCCATATAGGAGACTTTTAGCACTTAACACTGCACCACAGCTTCTTACTGGCTGCCCCAACATAAAATTTCAACATGTGATCTACCAGCAAATCACTCCCATAGACTTTAAAGTGAAGTTCTACTATTAGAAGAAGCGGTTTTTAAGAGCAGAAAGACAAAAAGGTGTAGACGGATCACACAACAGACTCACCTTGGTTTCACGCAGACCCATTCGACCTCTCCTCGGCCGGCGGATGACCTTGGCCGAGCGGTAGTGGTCCGACTGGGTCTCGGCCAAAGATCCCAACGAGAACCGAAGCTCAGCCGACGTGTCCAGATGAGACCTGAGGAACAACATTTGTAAAGTGACACTGCACCTAAAGCCACCGGCTCTGTGCGGCTAACGCTGGCAACATCTTCTGTGCCTCACATAATGAAGATAAAAGATATCCTACACCGTTAAAAACCTCCATGATACAAATCCTACACAGGGATTGTGCCTGAGCTGTGAAGCTGATTACAAAAGATGAGACAAATGTTATGGTAATGTTCACAGTTATGCAGACAGTCAACCAATCAAATCTTGTGTTTGGGTACCTCGAGCGTACCTAATAGTCACAGTGATGTGGGGAAAATGTGTACTTCTTGAAGGATCAGAGCCTGTTATGCATGCCTCTATGGCTGCAAATTGTTAGTCTGTGGAGGAGATTAAGGCTGCGACTGTCAACACATCAACACTGTAATGTTAGAACTTCATGCAGCATTAAAGGGAAGCCAGACAACATCCAAGAATAGATACGGAGAGGTCAGTGACACAAGTGCTTCTAACAATAGAGCAGAGCAAATTGTTGCAAATCATTGGTGACAGGAGCGCTACTGGAGAAGAGTATTTCTGTGTTCCCGCCTTTTATTTGCTTCCTGCTACACAAACTTAGCTTAGATCGGCTATAACCGGACGCATTTGCTGGATTTTAGCCTGTTAGCATCATCCAGCTAAGCGACTCTAGCTAAAACCAGTTCCCTAGTCAAGCATCCATGGCTTCCCTTCTTGTGTATGGGGCTCGATCGGCGCCGAACATATGTCCACATCTGCACTGTCTGCGACGACTGACTTTCATTATCTTGTTGCACTCCCTGTCGTATGACTGCGTTGCTATGTCGTCCTGATGTCTCACAACAACACGTGTGCATGTGGACTTCTTAGGTCTGTGTCTAAATACCTTGGTTTTATGCAGTTGCTTAATTACTCCCCACATCTCCAGCGAACTGAATCTAACTATTGGTTGGACCCATTTCTGAGGCGCACCAGACTGTGGAGCGGAGGGACTGTAAAACCTGCGATAAAACTTTATTTTCTTTGCACAGGTTGCTTGTTAATTTAATGGATAAATCCCATGTAATGTTTTTGCAGATTTTGTCCTGTTGGGAGTGAATAAGAGCAGCAGGTGATAATCCACCTAAAACAACTGACTGTTTGCTGAAACCCCTCCCCCAAAACACTGATAGCTTAGCGACTCTGAAGTAGGCAGGTGGGACCCCACATGCTTGAAGGTCTGGCAAACATTCAGTCAATTCAGTGAAGATATTTAGTCTCCAATGCTCTAAAGTCACATGTGGATTCATTACACAGATACTGCTGTCCTGCAGAAACTTATATAGTGTAGATCAAACACCTACGCCCACACACACACACACACACACACACACACACACACACACACACACACACACACACACACACACACGGCCAACCTACCTTGACAGGGTGGGTTCTGTGAGGGATCCTGCCCTCAATCTGAACTGGTCCAGCTCTGATCTCAGTTTCTCAATCTCCTCTGCAAGCTGCGTCTGGACGAAACAGTTGGACAACGCGTCATTACAGGACCGTCCCGGTCGTCATGTTAGTGCACGTCAACGCTGCGGAGTGGCACGGCTCGGAGCCGGTGGGGTTGATTAAATTCAAATAGCTGAATTCTAACTGACAGAGCGACACTTTCTAATGTCTTCTGTGCTGCTTATGAAATTCATCTCATTACCCCCCCCCCAGCCCCATGCGGGTGGCTTATGAATATTCAACAACAGAGGTTTATAAAAAATGAAACCAATGCCAACAACCAACCTCATTATTTTTCTATTATTAACTACTTAATTAAAGGCAACCTCATGTAAAATGATGAAAAAGATTTTTTTTTAAAAAGAGGTAATCATCATTTCTTCAGCTCTGCAACCTACTTTCTCCTGGATTGACTCCTCGTACTGTTTCCTGTAACCTTCCGAGTCTTGAATTAACATGTTCTGCAAAGAGAAGCAAAAAAAAAAAGGTGAGAAAATCCATCCCTGACGTTTCAACTGAAGAACTGACACTGATACGTTTCCATTGATCATATTTAACCTTCTCCTCCAGAGCTGCCATTCGCTCCTTCAGGTGCAGCTGGAGACGCTCGTTGGATTCTGTGAGGAGTCTGTCCACCGTGTCCGAGAGTCGCTTGTTGTGCTCTTCGTTCATCTTTTCTCTCTGCCGAGCCTGAACGAGTGAATTACACAATTAATCGTGTATTTCAAAGTCACATATAGTGGCTTCAAAAAATATTGTGCCAACTACAACCAAAGAGATTTATTTTGTTCTGATTGGATCATTTTTAAAGGGCTAAAAACACATAAAATTAGTAACCTTTGTGAAGTAGAAATTTACTTTTTTCAGCTTTCATGTCCTGTTAATAATGTCCCATGATCAATATTGACCTTGTGAACCCCAGGTTAGGCACCACTGCTTTAAAGGGGCATTATGGAGAACAAGAAATGTCTAGTCTTGGTGTGGATGTCGTAATTAGGGGTGTTGTTTTAGTGTCGTTGCATGAGGCTGGCATTATTCAAGTCTTTCCGAATTACCTCCTGCCGCCAGAATAAATAGAAAAAAAAAATGATTCACTGTCTTTCAATTCAATTTTTCTCATTCAGAGTTCAAATCAAGTTTGTATCTTACTATAATATTGTCTTCAGATTAGTTTTGTCAATCATGTCATGTTATGTGTTACGTATATGAACCCCAGCCAGCGCGTGTCAGCAGAGGTTTGTGTTGCAAAGAGGAAAATAAGTCCTAACTCCTAATTATAATGGATAAAATATGCAGGAAATAAACAACACTTAAAGTGACCTGTAAAGCAAATCATTCAAGATTCTGCTGAAATTTCAAAATAAAATGTACCTTAAATTTACCTTATGGTTTTGAAACTCTGATATGTTAACTCTCCACAATTTGTTTTTTTGTATTTATGTTGCATATTGATATAACTATGTTGTCTCCTGTCTTTGTTTCTTTTGACATCCACTGCGTGCCTCCATGTAGGGGAAACAAGGTTTTTTAAAAAAGTGATCATCATTTCTTCAGCTCTGAAACCTAATTCACAAAAATAGGTAAATAACTCCTACAACAGATTAAATATGCAGGATTTTTATTACTCACAACCAAAACAAAACTCAAAGTGACCTGTAATCTATAGTGAATCATTCAGGACTCAGCTGAAATTTCAGAATAAAATATTTCGTGCATATGGTCTTGAAACAAAAACTCTCAATTCCACCTCGAGGTTACAATTATATTTTCACACAGTTTATTATTTTTCTCTCTCAAACTGAGCATCTAGTATTTTAGGATGATTCTAAAAAGTGTGACCTTGAAGATGCTCATGAGAAGATTTTACAAACTACTCTATCAGCAGAGTGTGTCCAACAATGAGATGTGGTGAAGTTTGACTTGGTGATGCATGAGACAATACCCCATCAGTCACAGCCGCCTCAAGCTGTCAGGCTCATACAGGAGTGGCCGCCTGGCACGACGCCTCCGCACTGACTCACCCGTAGCAGCTCCTGGTTCTTCTCCTCCAGCTGGCATTCCAGGTGCCTCATTCGCTCCTCGATGCTCCCGTGACGCTCCTCCGCCTACGGATTGGATCACAGCATAGACAGAACAAAAAGAGGGCACGATGATCTGTGTGCTTGACGGCCGACAGGGCAACAGAGAAAAGCAGTGGCAACGACACAAGCCAAAGCCTCTACCCCAAACTCAAAGATGGAGATCTATCGTTTTAAGCGGAATTGGAGAGAGAGCTGGTTGAAACAAGGAGTGACAAGGAGAAAGATGGAAGAACGAGGCCACCAAAGGACAGAATGAAAGAGGAAGAGAGCTGCTCCAGCACTGCCAAGTATGAGCTCCAGCCAGAAGTGCCATGCAGCTGTCCTATGGCGGTAGAACAGCCAGAGCAGAATCCCAGTAAACAACGCTCGCCACAAAACACTAATAAGATAAATGAATGAAATCTGCTCTCTACAGGAGTTGGCAGTAGCTGTGATGCCCTGTGGGACTACCTTCCTAAGAATGGAGTTCATGTCTTGGAGTTTAGCTTCCATAACAAAGTGATAATCATCAGGGGAGGAAGAGGAGCTGGAGTCAGACTACGTGGCCGAGGAAGAGGAGAGGGACATGTTGAAACGTCATGACATGACACCATGTGCACACTTAAAATCTACAGATGAGGGCATCTGTGAGAATGTGTCAACAGTATGTGTGTGTGTTTACGGGCGCGTGTGTGATCTTCCTCCTACCTTGGTGAGGGCTGCTATCCTCTGGGCCAGTTCGGCCTCCACCTCCGGCAGCGTCTCGGCCTTCCTCATGGTCTGCTGAAGCTTCTGCTCCGCCAGCTCTAACCTCTCCTGTAGCTGCCTGTTCTTCTCCTCCATCTGCACACACACAACGTGAGCAGCAGGTCGTTCAGATTGATGAGATACCACATCCAGAACATTCTCAAATAAAAAAGAAGGTAGTAAACAACAATGGCAGGTACAAATAAATAAAGGCCAGTTCCTACAGCAATGTCTTTCAATTGAGTCAGTGCTGTCAGGAAAGGAGAGGAATTACAGCTGTAATACCACACTTACAACACACCAAGTGGCAACCTCCGGGCCTGAAAAATGAAGCCATCACTGAGGTGCCAAAAACTGCAGTTCCTCAAAGCGAGTGAATCCCCATAGACTCCCATATTAAAATGTCCAACTTTACAGGAGAGATAAAAATGTTTACATCCTGTTTTGGTCTCTATAGCTAATTTCCTCCTTCATGACAACTGTATGGGGGTGAATTTTTTTTTTTTTTTTTTTACACATTTTTTTACCCATATTTGGTTTAGCCAGGAGTTAGGGGCGGAGTCAGGCACTGCCAAAACGATGGCAGTGGAGCAGCTCACTCTGAGCTTCAGAAACCTATTGATGACGTCACGGAGGGACTCTGATAAAAAAATATTCATGTTATGTTGACTATCAGTTAATATATTTCATCATCTGATTTTTATCAATATTGATTTTGGCCCCAATAAACCTGTGGGCATGAATGATGACGATCAATGATGAATGAATTAATAATAATTATGCATGTGCACAACGTATTTGGAATAAAACTACTCATCATTTATTTTACCCAAGATTAAATACTTATTTTTTATTTTCTAACATGCCTCTGGATTAATCTCACCACCCACAAAGCAGCGAATAGTTCCTCCATCTTCTTTGCGCTGAATGAAAAACATGCTATGGAGACGCAGATAGGCATTATCCTGAATTAATCAAGACAGCGGGTAAACATGGAGAACATGTTGAACTTGCAATAACAAGATACGGCAGCAATAGTGAAATAAAAGTGTAGCAGATCAGAAAGCAGAGAATCTTCCTAGAATAATATGATAAAGCGAGGGAAAATTAGAAATAAAGGTCTGTTTAACTGGCATAACTTAAAGAGAGTTTATGATATTTGTGTTTTGCTGGCCTTCTCCTGACACATAATATAACAAAAGAGCAAAAGGTGCTTCTTTGAATGTGAATCTCTTTTCCCTGCTGAGGTCAGCAGAGCATCATCTCCTGGTGGAAAATAGAAGCACAGATATGCGTCTTTAGTGGGAGGCCTGGCTGCTGAAAGCTCTGGCAGGGTGCCTCAGCACCTTCTTCAAAATAGCACCAACAACAGAGTCAGAATAGCAGCAGTTCTGCACTCGCCAGGAGCGACTGTGGCAACTTTGACTCAGCACATACCGGTAATTGCCCTGATTAGTCATTCAGATACAGTACTGGCCATTATAAAGACGGAACCTACCATTCAGTGGAACTACCACTGAGCGACTTGTATTTCCCTGTTGCACGTCTCTGCCTTGCTCGGGGCTCTGATCAGTTTTAAGACTCTTTTTTTTTTTTTTTTTTTTTGGGGGGGGGGGGGGGGGGGGGGGGGGGGGGGGGGGGGGGGGGGGGGGGGGGGGGGGGGGCGGGCACGGCTTGGCAGCTTTCACCATCAGCGGCAGATGCTCTGCTCCCTAAAGCATCGGGCCTGGCAGCTCAATATACAATAATTAGACTGGAGAGGGCTGGAGCTGTGTTGCGTTGTGTTGTGTGTGTCTCACTGATATTTTCTGTCCGAACCCATATCACCATCCCATTGGTGTCTGCGATGACACTTGGGCGGTGGGGAAAGCATGACAGTGTGTTTTTGCTGCAATATCCTCCCTAGATGCCCTTTCATCCATCTTTTTTTTTTTGCCTTTTTGCTCGCCATTTCATCTCATCATCCCCCCCCCCCCCGCCTTCCTCAACAACTCATCTTCAAACATCAGCAGCCAGATCCCGGGGTTCGGCTGCTGGCACAACAGCAAGTAAACTCATTACACAGCCAGCCAGGAAGTGTGTTTGTGTGTGGTAGCAGGGGCTCAAATCCAAAGGCTTTAGGGGTTATTTCTGTACATTTGGAGAGCGCCTCTGGAGCCGTCATATGTTTACCTTGATGATGTGCTTATAGTTGGCTACGTACAAGCCAGAGACGTTGCTTGATGTCTCTTTCCTTTGCAGCAAAGTCGACAAACGCTGCTCGTGAGTCTCTATCATTACTTCTGCTCATATTAGTATGAAATTCTCTCCGTGCTTCTAGAGCTCAGCTGGTGCTGAAAGCCCGCGCTCATGTCAATCTTGTACAGTCCAGGCAATTTATCTAATTGGCTGCGATGAATCACAAAGAATCATTAAAAAGGAGAATAAATCTGGACCACCATTTGATCATATTGTACAGAATTACATCAATTATGAGGATGACATTGAGCCACGTGCATCAGCTCAGAGTAAACACTAATGTAAAACCATCAAAGTTCCTTCCCCCGGTGGTAATTTTTTCAAATAATTATTTGACATAATGTCAAGAGGTTTCTTCTCATTGCCAAACCTCTGTGGAGCGGCTCTGAAGGGCTCTGTTATATCTATCTTACACAAGCAGCTGCGTGCGCTGTTCATTCTCTTCCTGAATCCAGTTAGATTGTTGGGAAAAAAAAAAAATGCAGCTATGAATGGTTCATTTCAGCAGCCACCTGGACCTTAAGACCAACGACCCCCCCCCCCCAAAAAAAAAAAAAAAGCAAATCGCGGAGTTAGAAAATATAAAGTTGTCTCAGTATCAGTCACAAACCCTCCTCAGACTTCACAGACCTGTCTGAGGAACGCCTCCTTGTTGGCCAACTCGTTCTCCAGTTTGTCGTTGATGTCGTGCACCGAGGTGGACTCCCGTTGGGCGCTCAGGTAGCGTTTCTCCAGCGTGACGATCCGCTCTTCCATGTCCTCCTTCTGACACATGGCCTGCGCGGGAACACACACACACACACACGCACACACACACACGCACGCAAAGTCAAGTCAATTTTTATTTCTATAGCGTCAGATCTGAGCAGAAGTTATCTCAAAGCACTTTTCATATCGAGCAGAGGCGCTGTACTACGGAGAAGGTTCAACACATCCAGGATAACTTTTCCTTATCTGGCTTAACTGAACCTAACATTAGTCGTCCTGGACAACCTGTACGACAGAGCTGCTTATCAGCGGCTGTGTTAACCCTGCGTTTACCTATCTGGCCACGAGCGCGTTCGTGTGAAAAATCAACTGCAGCTCTAGTTTGTAAGAAGTATTTTGCAAAACATGAATTTAATATCTGCAAAGGCCTGATTCATATCGCTCCGTAATTTCATTACCAAACATGACTGATAGAAACTGTAATTAATGCAGAACTTTCACAAAATGTTTTCATAATTGTGTTTAGTGAAACATGAGTACGAGGGAAGCGCGTGTTATTGGTACAAAACTTCTTCAATGATTATGGATGCTGAAATTAAAGCGGCGTCTCTCTTCATCACGTCTAGAGGCCGTCACACAGTTATTAGAGGCTGGAATGTGAAAACAAAGCGGAGCTGTCAAAGTTGACAAAATTAAACTTTTGGCACCAGATTAACCCCATACATGACATGACAGCGGCATAATCCAGACCTTCAAGCAAACGCCCTCCCCTCCCTTCTACTTCTCCTGGCTGCAACATTATCTCTGAAAGCTCTGAGAGTTAATTTCCTGTATGGGGACGCAAACCTATGCAAACACACGTGGTTTCGAAAATGAATAAACCGCTGCTCTCAGTGGAAGGGTAATAACGTGACGGGCGGTCCGATAAGGCCACAGTCGCCGCCTGGGCCCTGCATCGGCGGCAAATCAATAGCAATTTCAGCCGAGGGCTACGGGAGATCCACTTATATTTGAATCCCGTCCACTTCACTGGCATTCACCTCACAGAGATGTATATTGAATGGGCTTATGATTGGCGCCGTTAATTGCCGGTTTATGACACAGACGTTAACATTTCACCAGAGAGAGTGGCTTTTAACTGGCTGGTTCTTTGCTTTACATGTCGACACGCCGTCCTGAAGCCGCTTAAGGAGCAACTAGTGGCAGATGCAGAGACAGCTGTTTATTTATTTATTTATTTATTTTTTTTTTTAAATGTGTCCTTGAAGTGTTTATATAACATCCTGGGCTCAATTTGCATGTGGCAAAATTTATAGGATTCACTTGCTTGTGTGTGATTGTTTGACTGTGAGGATGACATGTTAATAAAGGTTTCTATCGTTTGTTTAGGTGCTTAAATAAAGCAGCTTGCCTTGATTTGTGTGTGCACGTGTCTGTATACGTGTGTGTGTGTGTGTGTGTGTGTGTGTGTGTGTGTGTGTGTCAGAGATAAATACAGTCATAGAGAGGGAGGGAGAGTGGATGCAAATAGAGGCTTTTTTTTTAGCTTTTCTTTGATGTCTCTGTTGCAACTGTTATTCCCTTGCAAATGTGTGTGTCTGCTTCTCCCTGTCCCCAGTGTATGTTTATATGTGTGTGTGTGTGTGTGTGTGTGTGTGTGTGCGCATGTGTGTGTGCGTGCAGTAACCTCTTTGATGTCCCTCTGGTACTTGTTGTTCATCTCCTCCGACTTGATGAGGTCCTTGCGGGCGGTCTCCAGCTCCTGCTCCACCTCGGAGACCCGGGAGGAGAGGGAGGACATGCGCTCCTTCATCTGGGCCAGCTCGTAGTTCTGCTTCTCCAGCAGGTCCTGCAGCTCCACCACCTGGCTCGCCTCGTGGGCCGACTCCAGAGAGCCATTTGACAGACGCTGGAGAGGGAGGGGGGGATAGCATCATCAGCTTGAGTTTGACAGCAAAAATCTATCTAACCTCTTCTTAGAGACGTGACATAGTGAGGTTGTGGACCTGTTGGGGTTTTGTAAACCCGTATGAGCTGGACAGAATTTGGTGTAGTACCGTCAGGAGTAACTAAGAGCAAATCAAAAATCATGCGTCTTAAGAAACTTTGCCCTTTGCACCACTTTCTCACACAGATCTGTCTCTTTCAAAATGTCTTTTAACCTCATCGGTGCTAAAGGTTAAAGGCATCAAATTATGGAAACAAGTCAGTTTGGGGTTTGAAAGCAGGAAAAAAAACAGACACATTATCAAGATTGAAATTTAACTGGATGGAAAACAACTTTGTGATTTCCAGTCATGCCCCGGCTTCCTGCGGTGCGCTGAAGAGGGCCTTGACAAATCAGTCTCGCTCCCACTTCACATACTCCTTTCTCCTTCCGAGAGTTAGGCTCTATTATATTCAGGTTCAGGAGCTCAAGGCCGCGGCTCTTCCCCTTGTGCTTTGATTTTTTTTTTTTTTTTTTTTTTTTTTTTTTTTGGATGGTGGCAAAGACTGGTTGAGAGAATCACTTCAGACTCCATTGGAGAAATTGCTTTGACACTCGCATTAGTAATATGATTAGGTTATGCTGAGTTCTCACTCTGTGCAGCTCCCTGGGTCTCTGCATGAGGTAGATTAATGAGGGGGGGAACCGCAGAGATGCAACTTACACAGAGGTTCAGAGCCCAGAATAACATCAGAAAACAACTTGCTAAATAACAGTCCCACTGAGAGCCTGTTCTTTACACTCAAATGTATTTACTTTAAAGTAGGTGTAAAGAAAGACTGAGCTGAAGTGATCTCTTCATTCTCCATCTTTCTCCGCCTCTCTGCTGCATCAGGCCCAGCTGCCCGTCCTCGACCATCTCGTCTGCGAGGACGAACCCGACCGGGCTCCTCCCGCCTGCTGCCTGTGATCGATGATTCACCCCGAGCGGCGAAAACGACCTTCTAAATCACACCACTCATTTTCATACCGGCACCCCAGCACTGCGCCGCTCTCATGAAAAGGACAGACTTGCCCCTCAGATAACACAATATACAACCGTGTAACCGTGTACAACCCATTACAGTGCTGAGAAAATCTTCCATTCAACCCGCAGGAGTTTAGACTAAGCAACATGACCTTTTAAAAAAGGATCAGTTCAACCAAATTACCCAAAAGTCTAACGCCACTCAGATATAATGGAGGTGAACAGATCTTCTTTGTGGTTTTCACAATTACATTTTTACGTTTTTACCACAAACAGTAAAATTAGGACTAATCTCTACCAAAGAAATAGTTCCTTTGAAAATTGTTCACAGTCCGGTTGGTGGATTATTCAGAGAACAGGGAGATTTTTTTTTTTTTTTTTTTTTTTTGAAAAAAATTTTTTTTTTTTTTTTTTTTTTTTTTGGAAAGAACTGTTTTTTTTATTGTAATTTATTGATGGTGTGAACAGCACATAAAAATCCAATTAACCTTCACTCTACCTGAGGGGATTCAAGGGTTTTATGTGTCACATACACAAAACAGATGTGTCGTTAAAGGCGGTGTGACCTCTCTGAAGACTACTATAAATGTCACAGTTCACAATTTAAGGCAAAATGTACAATAAAATTTTGCTCGATCATGCTCGAGTACAAACATGCAAAAGTAAAGGGTAAAAAAAAAAATGCAGTTAAGTTGCTTTGCTGCCAGGTCTGGAGGATGTCAGCGCATGTGTTCTGGGAGTGATGGCCAATGCAACTGATCCACGCTGAATATTTCCTCAATGAAAAATTAAAAAGGTGAAGCCTTGTCTGTCAGAATGCAATAGCTGCTTATCAGGCAGATCCAGGCCAACGCTAAAGGTCTGAGAGCTCCGTGGGTCAATATGCACTTCAAGAGCCGCTCTTTCTTCCCTCCTCCTCTCTCTCTCTCCCTCCGCCTCCTTCATCACTTCTCACTGACCTCTCTCCACCTGTCACATTAGTGACAACCTGGGGATGCGTGAAAATCAGGTGGAGAGGATTGCGCCTCCGAGAAGAAGCGCAGCCTGTTCCTCGACGGCGGCCGCTGCTACGTCTCTTTCAGTCCCTCTGACTGCAGTGACATCGAATTAACTCGCCCTCGTTCTCGCAACAAGGTTAGTCACTTCACCACGAGAAATATACATCAAAGCAGTTTACACGCACATGTAATTTCCTCTGCAAACCTAAACACAACTAAAAACAACACGCGCTCATATTCGCTTCTTTTTATCTTCACAAAACAGGGCAGACGATAGCTGTCTCCTCATTAGCCCACCCCTCTGCACACACACTCTTCATCTTTTTTTTCCTCCCGACATCCTTCCCCCGGGGCCCCCCCCTCCCCCAGCAGACGAGCCAAGTAATAGCATCTCCATTGATCTACCCAGGTATCCTCTGTAAGATGTAGATGCTGCTGTCTGCATGTTAAAAAAGCATTTCCAGACTCCGCTGTGGCCTTTGGGTGTTGCCTGTTTCGGGCTCTGATGCTGCTGACACTGTTTTGGTGTAATCTACTGACCGTGGATGCTGCTACACCTCTGTCTTTAAATTAATAATCAGAGTGGGAATTTGTATTCAGCTATGCGGCTCCACGTGTGCCGCTGCATAATAAGAGAAGCCGAGGTCACAGCGAGAGCTTTCACCTGACTGCGGGTCACCTTCACAGTTCCTGCAGAGCTAAATGCATCATCAAAACCATTCAATTAAGACTTTTAACATTTTAAAAGTGTGTTTATACTGACAATTAAAACACCAGGGGGAAGTTAATGTGCAGGAATTATTTGTGTGATACCACGAAACAATGATCACTTCTGCTGTGATTGTGACACTGAAAATTTGAGGCTGATATCAGTGTTTACGAGATCAGTAAATATGTAAAATTGTAGAAATATTTTGATTAGCAACAGTTGAGGATAGCTGTCCTATGTATTGAAATATGACCCCTATTAGTTGTTACCTATTTTAGGATGGACTGGCTTGCATGTAATAAATGTTTGTCATTTAATTTCAAGACTTTAAGAGCTTGAAGAGCTTCAGCCATCGTTGCATTTACAAGACAAGAGGTTATAACACGTCCTCTGAGCAGCGCTACGTCGTCAAGGCAGACTGGAGGCTACGGTGAGTCGCTACCGGAAAGTGATGAGTCATGCCGGGGCTAGCTGGTTATCGCGCTAACTTCAGAAGAAGAAAAGACGCGATAGAGACAAGAGATAACATTGGCGTTGCTTTCCACCACTGGAGACAGCTCTTAGTGAGTAAAGGAATGAAGATTGATGCTGAACTCACAGCGTTTCTCCTAGACTGGTATGTAAACAGCTGCTAATGCTAACGTTAGCTATGTAGCGA
This sequence comes from Seriola dumerili, assembly GCF_002260705.1. NCBI lineage: Eukaryota > Metazoa > Chordata > Actinopteri > Carangiformes > Carangidae > Seriola > Seriola dumerili. Next base: position 4,175,503 of record NW_019174393.1, read on the forward strand.
TAGCAAAACCTACAAATAGCTCCTTTAAAGACAAATAATGCAGCATCTTTTAACTTGTATTTCTAACAGTTCATTGGTTGCATGAAGCCAAACGGGCTTAAATTCTTATTTTTAACTAGTTTTAAAGGATAGCTAGCCCTGTGTTAGCTAGATTTTTATGCTAGTTTCAAGAAAACCTCAATTTTTTCTTACCATATTAGCAGCATTTTGGTTTGCTTGCCCAGTTCACAGAGTATTCTGTTGTTTCTAGTAGTTTTTTCAGTGAGATGATATTTTTTAGAACTAAAAATAAAAAGGATTTAATGTTTCTCCCCAAAATTATACCTTATTCCTGGTAGAGTTGAACAGGCTAAAAGTATTTCTTATACTAGCTTGGTTCGGTTTTGTGCCCAATTAAAGTGACACTGAGCTTGACCACCGCCTTAACCTCCTTCGGGATGTGTGTGCGTGTACCGTAATTTATCAAGGTTGCTCACCTTGCCGTGGACCTTCTGTTGAGCTTCACTACCCTCCAGTATGTCCTCTCCTCCCTCTCCAGACGCCACTTTCCTCTGGATATGAGCATTCTGTTCCCGTAAGGCCACAATCTGCCGGAAGGAAAAAGAGGTTAGGAGCTGAAACACACACACAATGTCAGAAAACTTGCTTGTACATAGAAACACACAGAGTTAATGTTGGATGAAAAATAAGATCAGAAGATTAAGATTCAGTGCGTGGCCTTGCAACATTAGCCAAACAAAGCATCAATACATAACTGCATAAGTGTTTCCTCCTTATGTAATGCTAGTAAATTACAGTATGTCCCTTTCTAGGAATATCTGGAACATCACTTTAACTAACATTAAGTTGGAAACATGTGAGCGCTGATGCAAATCACTATAATTATCGTGTTCTGCGGACCTCGTGCCTCGTTTCACCACCTTAAACAACTGTCCTCGAGTCATAATCCTGTCAGAGGGGTGACCGACAACAACAATTAGGTTCTTGCCTTGACAGACACCATGTGATTATCACTCTCCTCATGACAGGGAAGAGAAAGGCAGATAGTGTACTTGGCTGCTACTTGCCCCTGAGACTTGGCGGTGCCCCAAGTAAAACAAGACTTTCCAGAACCTGAAACTCGTGGGAGTTAAGACAGTAATTTGCAGCACGCAAACTATTTAAAACGAGCGACAAAAAGTGTCGACCTCTTGAGCCACATTGAGACAATTGGACAACTCAATGAAGTGAGAAGTCTCTTGTTAAAGTTTTGGTTTATTGCACCTTTGGGCTCATTTTCATACCCACAAATTATGATCATGATGGACTTTTAAAACAGAAAGTCTGTCTCTTACAATACGTCTGGATAACCTTTGGGCTTGCTTAAAGGGGCTTTTCTCTGCTGCCGAACGTGGTTTCTTCAATATCATTGTTACAGATAGAAATAATCAAAGTTGTGTGAAAGTGGAATTTCCCTTAAGAAAAAGTCATCACATAAAAATATTTGCATTCACAGTAAATAAGTTCGCTGAACCCTGCCAGGATGTCTCAACTTATCCCACTCTGATTCCCTGCACTAGCAAAGAAAGAACTCCAAAACAACAAAAAAAAATACTACAGTAGATGTGTTGTGCTGTTGGCATGATGTGATTGGAGCTGCATCATGCTGCTTCTACTCTGTTGGTATTCAGAAGCTTTGGAAATACTTTAATCTCTCAATCACCCAGGACTCTCAAATCTGCATGTTTTTCAATGAAACTTCCCAGGCACACACTACAGTATTTATACAGTTTGCATCAAAAGGAGTTGTAATACAGTTACTGGAAAACAGTGAAGGAAGCCTGAGGACAATCAATGACAGGACGTTGATACAAGAAACAATGCTCTCAGCTGACTTTAACACAATCTGGTTTAAACTCATACGTGACACGACGTTAAAAGTTGATTTTTCTTTAAAGCACGGCCACAATGCAGGAACAGATGATTAATGGACGGGTTTTCTAACATTAAGCTTGGACTTTAACTCCGCAGCCTGAAACTTCGCCAGTAACAGCTTGGCTTCTTCTTCACTGAATCCGGAGAGCGTGTGTTCATTATTTTTAACGAGGGCATAATTATGCCTCCGTATGTTTCTGTACCATTATTCTGAGACCGTCTGTAACTTCTCCAGCTCAGAGATCAAACACCAAGACCTCCCCTGACATAATGGCACAACAAAAATGATGAATGGAGCTACTACAGATGCATCTCCACTTCTGAAATTACAGAAAGGACCGAGTTTGCCAGATGCAAAATGAACACAGCACCTATTATTTCCCTTTTGATGTTGCTGATTTACCTCCCATCAAAAAGGCAGCCATCTGATGGAGAAGAAGAGGCAGGACAAGAAGCGTGAGATGAGGCGCAGCATCACGATTTTCTTATCTTTCTCTAGCACTTGTGTGGTGAGAGGACTGTCTGAAGTAATGTGATGAAGGAGAGATTGGACAAATGTGAGGGAGAGTGTGTGGGGTTCTTAGAGTATAAAAGATTGATGTTGTCAAGGTGAGAGCTGGGGGCATTCAAGGCTCTCTGGTGCAATGCGCTTGAATTACAATCAATCACATGCTTTTGGAGCACATATGTGAATGTGAACACACACACACACACACACACACACACACATATTGGTGAAAAGGGCATTAATTTTGTGTGTTGAAATTTGCCTTGGGATTTCTTTGGCAAAGATGTGAGAGTTAGCGCACAGGATTAGAACAGGCACAATAAAGAGGAAACGTGTTTCCTCGGACCAAGTCTTCGATCTCACTTACTGCAGACCTGATTGGTCCCAAGGCAAAACTCCTCCTTGTTATCATGCTGATTTCTTACCGAGTCCTAAACGACTTGTTTTCTTGCAATAAAATTCTACCAATGGGGTGATATTGACCTTTTTCAAACAGCGACAGATTTGTGGTGCTGAGTATCGACACTTTAATGAACCGACAGAATTGGTTTGATACTATCAAGGATTGAAAAATGTCTCGTCATTTGACACCTAAGGACTAAATAAATAAATCTTGAAACGTTTCAGCCCAAGTTCGAACAGTTTTGCTCATTTCACATGAAAGATTTCTTTGTACAGGCTGAAACTCAGGAGGGGGAAAAGCTGATGTCACATGATGGCACCTATCAGGATATACAGTACTTGAGAAAAGATGTGGTGACAGTTGTGGGGCTGTTTGCTCATGTTGACAGGCGACTGTCAATCACGCTGAATTTTGAGTGTTGAACACTTGAAGGAGTTTTTTTTTCCTGAACATTGATCTTGATTGTTGCTTCATCGTGAATATTTTAGGCTAGAAAGTTTTCGAGGGCTTTAAAGAAAATATTTGTGGATTTCAAACTTAAATATGGTTAAGCCTAAATTTCCTATAGATTTAATGGGGTACAAACTTTGGCACTTTTACACTGCATTTTCCAAAATGTGTCACAGTCATGATTAATATCCATTGTCTCCTATAAATGAACAAATAAACAGCAAATAATAATTTACACTCTGTATTATTGTTTTTTCCAAATTGCAAATCACCAGCCGTTATCAGCATGTGGCCACTTAAACACCTGTGACTGCATGAGGTCAAAGGACGCCCATTTCATCAGGCATGGCTGTGCTGACTAAACCCCCGCAGGAGGTAGAAGGGACTCATACCAGACCTCCATCCCAAATCAATTACCGGTTTGCTGGCTCACGGCTCTGCCCGTCTCCCTGGAGCCTGTGAAGTGTGGACATTTCTATTCGGGAGAAACCGGTTTAACTGCCTCTTCCACCGCCTCGTGGTCTACAGTCTAGACAAGTGTGGCGCTAACCATTTACCAGGGACGGCCGTGTGGATGTACCGTACGCTGTGCAATGTGAGGATATTCCCCAAAGTGCTATGTGGTCCACTGATTTAACAGATCAGTTAAAACGTAGACTTTGTGCAAAAGCAGTAAAAGAAAAATGAAAGATCGCTTCGGGAACCAGCCTGTCACATTATTTTTTAACTGTTCCCTCCTTTTCTATCACTCTCTCTCTCTCTTTTTATCCAGATGCTTCACCTTCCTTCTAGCCCTGGATTCAGACCACGAGCAGCTCGAGCATCAACTCACCACTCAAACACATCATTACAGGTTGTCTGGTGAACCTCACTCTCCGTGTTTTTGTCTCCACACCTCGTCAGATGTGATTTGACCAACTACACTCCCATTAACACACACACACACACACACGACCTGCCTCTGCTTCCCACCTGCCATCTCTATTTCTGTATTCTGCCTCTCTTTGCCCTTCCTCTTCTCTCCTCTCCAGACAGATCTCGCTGTCTGTCCGTCCGTCCACCCACTCCACACACCTCCCGACCTCTCTCCGCCCTCCCTCCCCCCTTGTTCCACTTGTCTCCTTACCCACTTTTATTCTAGGCCTGAGTGTCAGACTGGCATGTCTGACAGGCTGTAAAGTGCCAGCCTGAGGGTTTTTCTCAGCTGGAACAAGACCATCTGCAGTGTGTGAGAGCTGCCCTGGCTCTGCTGCCAGCCTGAGCCTGGAGGTTGAGAGAAAGAGCGGTCCCTCTCCTGTCAGCGCTGCGCTTCAGCCAGTCATGTGCACTGTGTCTATTTTGTGCCGTTTCCTGTAAAGATGAGGGCGAAGGATGCCTGCAGATGTGCTGGTTGTTTTTTTTCTGGGTGTTTGAGTTGATACATAATTCAGGACATTTGTTAGATTTATATCCACAAGCAGTTGTTCTGTGAGATGGAACATGTTCCTCTACACAACATGTACAGGCTGCTACAGTATGTACGACACTGCCTTTAAATGGTGCTTCTTGTTATTGTTATTTTCTGACATTTTTATATTTTCCTGATGTTCTTTTATGTGAAGCACTTTAAAAAACAGCAGTTGTCTAAAACAATTTATTTCCTCTTCCCTTCCTCTTCTTTTTTTGTGAATCTGCTGATCTGGCAAACTGCTCCAGCAGTTGTTCCTAAAGGCACAAAAAAACTTGAATAGAATTGAATGGAAATGAATGAAAGCACTTCAAAGCTGTCTCAGTTGCTTTATTTGCAGTTTCTATGGATGATTAAACCCAATAGAAACACCAAATAAAACATTTTCATGTTAAAAATCGCTGTGTTTCTCCGGCACTGTTTGGTGGACACAAGACGTGTCAGAGGGGCTATGAGCCGAGCTGCTACTAATGTTTGCTAGTTTTCTCTCATAACTTATGATCCAGATGTTCAGGAGGTTTAAACTGCCAGCTGAATTATCCACAGATGTCTCTTCCTCTCCAAAACAAACTGACCCAGTGATTAAATCCAGTAAAAACAATGAATAAAGCAGTTTCAAGTTTAAAATCGGTGTTTCTCCGGCACGGTTTGGCGGACATCAGGGAGGGAATGGGAGTGGACGTTTGCTCAGCTTGTTTTTCTAATAATTTAAAATCAAGATATCGGATGACTAAAATCCTTCATCTGGTTAAAATACATTGTTAAAAATGACCAAAATCTGAAAACTGTATTGTAAGAATGTGGCTTAAAACTTAAAACAAAACGCTAACACAAACTCTTAAAATTATGTTCTGTGATCATGTTATTATCCATCCATGTCCTGATGAACAGAACAGCTGTGGCACCTCTTACCTCCTGATTGGCTGCTGTCAGCTCCTCCTCCAAGGCGGACACCCTCTCGAGTGACACTCGTAGTCTCTCTCTTACCTGAAAACCAAAACAACCAAACACATATCATGAACCTCCCACCTGCTCAAACATGTTTTTAACATGTGCAAGTTTCTGCGTGTGCTCTCAGCTGGACTCACACTGTAGTAAAAGGGCCAGGCAGGAAAAATACACCCACTTTTTCTCTACTACTGTTTAAATTCCAGTCTAGGCAGTCGAGGGGTTAACACAGCAAACAAAAAGCCCCACTGCTGCAGCAGAAGGAGCTGTCCTCTTTTCCTCCCTTAGCTTCACAATAACACTTTGCAGTGACTTCAAAGCAGCGTTATGAGGCTTTTATTGCTTTTAAAGCACCAGTTGTTGGGAGGAGATTCCCCTCCTACGCTCCTCTCTTCGTCTGTGAACACTCAGAGCTCACTTGTCCTCTCCCAGGCTTGTTGTGGCTGTGATGGAGCAATTACTTGCACCGCATGGTGACCGGGCACCACAGCCGCTGTGCCCCAATGGGATGCCAGATCTCAAGAGGAGGCTGATCCTGGATTAGAAGATAGGTGGGGTCTGAGTCGGGAGGCCCCCCCCCCCCTCTCGCCCTCACACGCACAAGACAGCTTTCATTCCCTTGCCATTGGATATGCTTTATAAATGTTGGCTTTTAGAGGCTGAATGGATTACAGGAGCGGTGGTGATATGACACGGGGGGCTAAGGTCATAAATTAGCTGGCTGTGAGGAGGTAGGAGAAACATGTGGAGGCTGAAACCAACAAATTATAGCAGCAAAACACAGACACAGAGGGTTCCCACACCTTCTTAAACATCACTTTTTTCTTTTTCTTTTTTTTAACCTTTCAAGGACTTTCAAGGCCATTCCCTCAAATTCAAGGACCCAACAGGGAATAGTATGAAACACTGATCAAGGTTAATAACTGTTACATCACTAAGACTATTTATAATGAGAATTAGCAGGCCTTACAGAAGTTTACAGAGGACAATTAAAAACAGAGAGAGGGGGGCTTGAATGTGTGAACACTTCTCAGTTGTGTTGTGTTACAGTGATGGCAGACTGTGGTCTCCTCTACACATGCAGACAGTGACATTCAGCCTATTTACTAACATTGAGTAAAAAAATATAAATAAATAAAAAAACTTGAATATACAAATTCAAGCACTTTCAATGGCCTATTTGTGTCTATTTTCCCAAACTTTCAAGGGTATCAAGGACCAGTGGGAACCCTGCTCAGATGACACAGCAGCTGCAATGTCTGTATCATTTGGTGTCAATGCATCAATATATTAAGATAACAACATTTTATGTTTGAATCTATGTTTGGATTTCTGTCACTTCCTGTTTTATTTTGTAGTGGTTTTCCTTGTGTCTCCTGATGTCTGTGTTTCCCTGTTTGGTTCGGCCGCATTTGGGTCCAGCTTACCACAAACCTCGACAAACAACACATGATTGACAGTGAATATACAGTTAATAGAAAGTATGTCACTGTCTGAATGATTCTACAGGACTACACCTACATGCTAATTAAGTTGGAAGGACTCATAGCACCTAAGACCAAGACAAAGCTAAGGGATTGATTGTTGATACCTTCTGTACACGCTGCTGAGGCATCGACCCCTTTGACAATAAAATGATGCGCTAATGGAGGCGGACTTACCTTCTCATCTAGGGCTTTGTGGTGTTCAAACAAGGATTTGAGGGCTTTGAGGACTTCAACTTCACTGGACACCCCCGAGGGAGACTGAGCCTGCCGCTTGACCACCGTCATGCGAAGCGACCGCTCGTGTCTGGACACCAGGCACTCCAGATGTTCCAGCAGTAGCTGAGGACACACGCGTTGGAGAAATCACATGAATATATCACATGCTGGACAAACACAGGCGTAATCTGGAGGAAGAGAGGCTCAGACAAGAGACTCAGCTTTAGATCCACTCAATCATGTGATGAGGTCATATTAAACTATTCCGAGAATAATCTGCACTCAAAGGATATTAAAATAATTACAATTAAGGATGAATGCTTCTTAAGACTTGCTGAAAGAGAAGAAAGCCTGATGAAGCATGTGCAAAATGCAAAAATAGATACATAAACAAATACATTAAAGCGCCCATAGGTGTGTTTTGTGTGTGTGACCACCCCTTTTATTATCACCACATATTATCACCTTCCATTATTGTGAAATAAGAGAATGTTTTAAAAATAATTTACAATAATAATGTGTATTTACTGTAATACCTCGTCATTGGAAAGTATCAACAATGATAGGGGGGGGGGCGGGGTGACTTCAGGAATACAAGATAACTACACAACAACGACAATAAGTGACAGTGAACGCCCCGTATGTGAGAATATCAGTTCATTTGCATGATTCATGGTTTCTTTGCACTGGTTCCATTGTAAGATCAGTGTGTAGCATCATCTGCTGATCGTTTGCCCACGTTACTCGTTGGTGCTGCGGCGGTTTTCGTGGTGACGCAGATCTCAACACTTCAATCCCTCTGAGAAAGTTGTTCAAGGACGTAGTATTATAACCCCTAAAATAAAGATCTCGTTAGAGGGTAAAGTTTCAGCTCACTGACTTCATCGCTGACCCAACTCCGCCTCCCTCGTCTAAACATCCTCCGCTGAGGCTGCAGCTGGATTAAATGTATTCTGTGGTCAACCACTGGCTAGGAAATCAAGTTACGACGGCTGTGTCTGCCGTCTCTCTACACAAGTTCTTACTGAGCATTATTGCACACTGGAAACCATTTAATGCAGGGGTCCCCAAACTACGGCCCGCGGGCCACATCCGGCCCGCCAAAGCAATTGGAGTGGCCCACTTAACGATCCCAGACAATCCCTCTAAACATCAACCAATTTTTATTAAATTGCATTTTCCTATCATAACATCATAACATATCCGTACTTAAAGGTTGGCATTCTAATTAAAATTGACCATAGTTATGAGCTATTTATAGTTAATAGTGGCTCAGCTTCACCTGCCTCACCACAATTGGGATATTCTGACGTGACTTTGATTCGTGACCGAGCCAGCGTTCAAGCTGCAAAGTTCTGAGGTGGGAATCTGTCACGAAGGTGGTTGTGTCCTGCATAAACTTCATCAGAGCAAACGGACTGAAACACAGGCAGTTCCAAGCCTTTCTCTCCGAGCTAGAATCAAGCCCACGGAGACGTGCTTACCACACTGAAGTCCGCTGGTTTAAGCCGGGGCAGAGAAAGCGTTTTTACGACCTGCTACCCAAAATCAATGCCTTTCTCCTGACAAAGGGAAAAACTGTCCCAGAGCTGATCGACACAGAATGGAAATGGGACCTCGCCTTTATTAACAGATGTGTCAGAAATTTTAAACGGCCTCAACTTGCAGCTCCAAGGCAAGGGAAAACTAATCTGACATGTATTCCCACATCAAAGTATTTGAAGCTTAAACTAGCGCTGCTTATTGGACAGGTGCAAAAACAAGACTTCACCCATCTCCCTGCTACTCGAAGCCTCTCAGCTTGAGAAACCGGCGGTCCCGTTCCCAACCGAGAAGTGGCAAGGACGCACTGGAAACACTGAGGCGGAGTTCGGTGTGCGGTTCCGTGAGCTTTCATGTCCACGTTAAAGAAATCTGCACATTCCAAAACCCTTTTGCTGCCGACATTAACGACACCCTGCCTTCTCTTCAATTTGAGCTGGCTGAGTTGCAGACCTGTGAGTGCTGAAAGACGTATTTCAGCACCAACAGTCTGATCAAGTACTATGCTGCCCTCCCAAATGAGACCTACACCCAACATAAGACAGCACGCAACAAAGATGTCCACAGTTTTTGGGAGCACATATATCTGTGAGCAAACTTTTTCACACATGAAGCTGATAAAAAATCCGACGAGATCAAGTCTCACAGATCAACACCTGCATCAGTCTCTGAGTACTGGCTGTAACTGGAATGGAACCTGACATCGATCTCCTCATCATGTCAGGAACAAGCCCACCAGCTCACACTGACATGCGTAAGCCTATCTCGATTTCAATAGAATAAGATATTAACAAATGTCAATTATAGTAATGCTGCTTTTTTTAGGCAACATGTTCTACCTGATTCTGACCACTATTCTGTATAATATTATTTCACTACCTGTAAAGACAGAACACTTACCGTTTGTTAACTCAACTGTAGCTGTTTACAAAAATCCACATCACACTCATTCTTACTTGAACATACATCAGTTTGTGTTTTATTCTAATTTTTTCTATAAACTACCGCCCCCCCACCCCCCCGGCACAGGCATTGCGCCCAGCAAGCAGAGCTAGCCGCCCGCCGGCCCGCCGGCACCCCCCCCCCCGCATTACCATCAGTTTGTGATGTTATTTTCTATAAAATAAATGGAGTATCTGTGGTACTTCAAATAAACACATGTGAAGACTTTTTATTACTTTTTTTTGCAAATCAACAGGTGGTGCCAAAGCCAAACGAAGGGCAGCTACAACAAATTATCATTGTAATCTCCACAATAATACTGGTTGTCACCCTGGCCCATATCATTTCCTGTTATAGACTAACCTCGGCCCCCCATCTCAGAAAGGAAAGTTGATGTGGCCCCCACTGAAAAAAGTTTGGGGACCGCTGATTTAATGTAAGAACACAGCAGCAGACAAAGATGGAGATGAGAGCAACAGGAGATTCAGTGTCAACTAAAACCTGCTTATCCAGTACCTTCACTTATATTATTCATCTTGACAGCTAAAGCATCACTAGCATCATTTGCAGGTGAGCTACAAGAAATACATACTTGGAGTTGCTAATTTGCTTTTCTCAAATTAACTATGAAATTAATGATTTTAAAGCCTGTCACACACCTTCTCTCTTGTTCACCACGCCAAGGACGAGCACTGTGTCTGAAAAAGGATGCTAGAATGGTTTGGGATCTTGCAGAAAATGTTGGGGATCTATTTGCAGGATATCTGCAGGTTGGAGCATCATCATCATCATCATCATCATCATCATGGGCTAACATTTCATATATGAAAATATAAGTGGTTGCTTAACCACACATGTTGTGTAGTTGCATCAAGTAAACCATACTCCTCCATTTACTATCCCAAAAACATCCTTGATGCAAAATCTAATCAATAGCATGAGGACTGAGCATCTAGCTTGCATCTGTTGCTATGGGAAACGGCACAGACTTTAAAGAGAAATAAGGACACAATCCATTATAGTTTTATTTTTTTCTCAGACTTCATGCGTTTAATTTTCCCGGCAGGATGTCGCAGACAGATTTTCACCAGAAGACATTTTAGCAGACAGAAGTGATCAAACTCTCTGCAGGAGGGTGGCGGCAACAGTTGCTGATCCTGCAGGAGCGTGTTTGGCTCCTGGGTTGAGAAAAAAAAAAAAGAGACCCCGTGCAGACCTCTGCTACAGCTCCCAGCAGTCATCATGTCCACATTCACATTCTCTTGCTCTCCTTTTTTTCCCCCCTCTTATCACCTCTCTGCACCATTTGAGTCGATTTGGTTGTGATGCTTCATCCCAAACAACCAATAAAGTTGACCTGTCTCTCCACTGTCATCACGTTACCCTGTCCTCAGTCGACCGACTGCCTGCACACGCCTTCAAAGATTTAATTATGTACAGTAAAAAAAAAATTAAAAAAAACCCTTCCACTGGCAAAAACTAAGCTTAATTAAAGTTTGCCTGGTAATTGCCCATCGGAGGATTTGAGGTGATAATAAAGTGAGAGAGTGAAAATGACTTTTTGACGGTTCCCCGTTTCTTGCGCCTCCTCTCTCTCTTTTAAGTCACTGTTGTGCTAAAATCTTCTCCCTCCACCCAGAGACTGATAGTGCGAGACTGTAAATACACACTTCATCAGCACTGGGCTCGGGGAACAGAGCCTTATCTGTCAACAGCAGAGTGTGCTTACTGCTTCAAAAGAAGGAAATATTTTTCACTGAAGATACAGGACTTCAGCCCCACAAAATTGAGCTGATCCGCTAATGTCTTTAGTTGTTTTATTTATTTTTTTGTTTCTTTTTTTTTTTTTTCAAAAATACTTTGAACCGGACACTGCAGGGCTTCAGTGCCATTTGGACTCAGTTTTTACTGTTGAGCAGCCATCCATGTGAAGTAGGTGGAAAAATGCTCAGGCAGAATGTGGGGAGCTAATGAGGTATGTCTGGGCATTGGGAACAGACAGTGTGCATGGTTGCTTCAGTGCTTCCACAGCCCTTAAAACCGTACCCACCAGATAGCTTAAGCTTCCTCGGGATGCTTTCTATCGCAGTCTGCAGCACGCTTTTTTTTTTTTTTTCTCTTTTTTGCAGCTGACATGTAAATTTGTGGGCAAGTTGTGAGACTTGTGGAATGCTTCTGGAGGTAATTATCACAACAACAGTTGCAATCGTCTTTCAATGCCCAGAGCCTTGAAGAATCACCATGTTAACTCATACAATACCAAGTTAACCATTTTAGATGAGATTAATTGGTGGCAGGGTAAAACATGAATGTCTCACAATGTGTATGTGTGTGTGTGTGTGTGTGTGTGTGTGTGTGCGGAAGCTGCCCTCACCCTGGTGTTGTTCCTCTCGGCTTTGAGCTCTGAGATCTCCTCCTCCTTCTCCAGCAGCTGCTCTCTGCAGGCGTTCAGCTCCTTGGTCAACGCAGCAAACTCCTGCACAACAACAACAATGAGAAAAAAGGGATAGAGATGGGTCATCATCACATTCAGCATCACACAATACTCTGCAACAGCCCTCCACTGCTTAAGGTAAGGTGATGCAATGCAACATGAAGCGGCAGCAGGGCTTGTTGGATGTTTGCTGGCTGTGAGCAACAGACAATGAAAATAAAACAAAGAGTAAACTGAAATCACAAAGAGCAACTTCTCCTACCACTTACTGATGCCACTGGTAACACATGAAGACTCATATGATAACATTACAATCTCACCTGTCCACCAAGCAGCAATCTGATAACTATATATGTGGTGATATCAAATTTATTACATAAACAAACATTAAAAGCCCTTAGGTTTGGTATTTATTATTATCATACAATTTCATACAATTTCTTGCTATGTATTGTCTGCCACTTATGCCAATATCAACACATTAGCCAATACATCAGACCAGCTGTTTACCGCACTAGCTCCAGTTTAATACCCCTTGCCTTATTCTTGTTAACACCATAAATGTAGACATGATGTATGTGCAGTATTTACACCATTTGCTGCATATAAAAATATCTCCCATGTACATATTTTCAACTTCTAAATCAATACTTCAATGAAACATGACACATCATCTCTTCTATACACAAATATGAGTTAGGTGAATTAGCAAAGCTGCTAAAGAACAAACAAAAAGAGAGAACTGTTAAGGGAAGCAGTGGGTTAAAACGATACAATAGTTTTAAGTTGGCATTAAAATATATTTAAGATTAACTACATTCTTCTACCACAGTCTACAAACTGTCAAACTGACAGAGGAAACAAGCAGGATATCCCTACAAACACACAATAAACCAAAAGCTATGTGTTTATTTTGAATTGCTATGGGAAAAAATAAATAAATAAAAAAGGTTACAATCACTAGCAATGACCCTGAAAATATTGCAATCTGTTAGTGACAGACACAGATGAAATAGGTGGTTTTTCGTCTAGGAAACACTACAACTCTGCAACTGCTCTACAACTGATGCTGTTATTGAGTTAAATGTCTGCAATAAAGGTATTCTATGAAAAAGTGGTCAGCCATACCATTACATCTGGGAAAAAAGGCTCAATCCATCGCACAATAAGGGGGTAAAGGACTGAGTGGTATAATGGTAATCTGTGGATGAAAGAGGATCTGCTCTATACAGCGGTGCAGGCACACAGCCAGGTGTAGTGGATTTACACCTACAGCACTAAAGCGACAGCACAAGGGAGGACAGAGAGGACCAGGGGTTTGTGTCGTCTGTGTGGTAGTAGTACTACAAACTGAGCTGAGGACTGAACTGAGCACTATGAACAACAGCTGAGTACGACAGACTGCGTGGCTGCTGTGTGTGACGAAGCAGCAGGTGTCGAGGCAGGTTGCACTTTTAGTCGTACAAATATTTTGCAGAGACGGCAATAAGCTCACAAGCTGAGTTAAGGTGCACTTTGTAGGAGGAAAATGAGGAAGAGGAAGTGAAGAAGAAAAAGGAGAGAAGAAGAAACGTAAGTTGCCCTTTCAAAATATGGGCTCCACCAAATGGCATATGATTCAAGGATTCAATTAAGTTTTTGAACTAACATTCAAAATAACACTAACTATGATGCACAATAGAGGTCAGACAGAGCACATATACCACAAATGTATGGTGGCCCAGATGGGTCAACACAATGCAGAGGCCACAACACAAATGCAAAAGCCACAACACAAATATAAAAGCCACAACATGAATATAAAAGCCACAACACGAACACAAAAGCCACAACACAAATACAAATACAAAAGCCACAATACGAATACAAAAGCCATAACACGAATATAAAAGCCACAACACAAATACAAAATTCATGAGAGGAATGCAAAAGCCACAACACAAATACAAATACAAAAGCCACAACACAAATGCAAAAGCCACAACACGAATGCAAAAGCCACAACACGAATGCAAAAGCCACAACACAAATATAAAAGCCTCAACACAAATACAAATACAAAAGCCACAACACGAATGCAAAAGCCACAACACGAATATAAAAGCCACAACACAAATACAAATACAAAAGCCACAACACGAATACAAAAGCCACAACACGAATACAAAAGCCACAACATGAATATAAAAGCCACAACACAAATACAAAAGCCACAACACAAATACAAAAGCCACAACATGAATTGAGCCACAATGGAAGTTGTGCAGTGTCGTTTTTGTATTTGTGTTGTGGCTTTTGCATTTGTGTAGTGGCTTCTGCATTGTGTTGACCTGTCTGGGCCACCATACTTATGGGATGCTGAACCGAGAACAAAGGGGCCAGTCGGAGAGTAAAACAGGAAGCAAAAGGAAGGCAAACTTTGGCTAACATGAGAACTAAGTCTGAAAACAGCGTGCCACTGCAGCGCCCTCCTCTCCGTCTGTCTCAGTCCATTTTTCTGCAGATGGATCCTAACAAAAGATTTAAATACGCCTGAACTACATTTATACAGCAATTACAGCCCCGGATCGCCCCTGCTGCTCCTCTCCCACACTCAATCCACGGAAAAAAAACAACAACAGTCTAACCAGCAGCACTGTTGTTTCTCTAAACACATTTTTTAACTCACAAACTCACTGTGAGCTATACGTTGATGGAGGAGAGGCAGCCTGTCAAACCTCCTCTGTCCCCGTCGTCCTGCTCTGAACCAGATCAGATGTTTATTTGGAGCGGGGTCACGTCAGGCAGGTACAAAAAAAAAAAAAACACATAACTGTCTCAGTCAGTGTGACTCCTGACTGATGGGAGGGGGTTGTGTTGCGTTTTTCTAATTTAGAACTGGTTGATGTGACACGATAACCAACGTGCTCGGTGTTTGATTTCAGAATAAAAGACAGGGGGAAAATGTGTGTGTATTTACTGCAGGAGTTCATACAACACATATAAGACACTGCTTCTCAACAGCACTGTGTTCAGTTTATTGATTTTGATTGATTTTTGTAATTACTCAAGTAGCTGATTGCCACAACAGTTAATCATCATTTAATTTGTTAAAGCAAAAAAATAAAGTCAAACATCTGCTTGTTCTGTCTTTCCTGTGTTTATACATTGTATTGTAACCAAACTTAAATCAAAATATACAGAAATAACGCTTTAATGAAAAACTTATGACTAATCACTACTTGCATCCCTATCATTATTACTTAATTTATACAGTACTGTAACAAAATTACGATGTGCTTAAGATAAAAATAATAAAATCAATTTCCAGAAGCTGTCAGATAAATAAGTCTATTGTCATTCAGAGTCTGTGCTCCATCTGCCCTTCAGGAGACAAGGACAATAACTCGGAGTTGCAGACAAACTCCAGGGAGTGTGGCAATATTGTGTCTCGTAGCTACAAAGGCGCAACAAATCCTTATAGACCTTATAGAGCGACAAATCCTCAGCACAAAGACGCCATGAAAATCCTCAAATCACTACTGACTATTGCTCTGTACTGGGAACGAAGCCTTTTTCAAAAAAGTCAAGTGGATTTAGCTCTGTGATAAGAAGAAAAAAGGTCTTAGATTTTAGGTCTGTGGTCACAACATGCGGCAGGGGAACATTGGCCTCTCGGTCCTGGCGGGGTGAGTGGTGTGGAGGCACAGCGCTGTCTCAGGTCTACGCTGGACCTGAACTGTGATGAGCTAATCAATCCGCAGTGTTCGGGATCAGAGCCTCTGGGATGTCAGCATCTTAAAAATTGCTGCAGGCGGCTGTAGCAACTCTGCACCTGGGAGTGAGGTGAGGTGTGATGCAGTTTCAGAGATACAGTGCGGAAAGCCCAGACAGTCAAGTCGGTCTAAAGGCTTCTGGCCTGTTACTTTGAGATCATAATGAAATCATTATGTCTGTGTCCTCATGACCATGACTTAATTATCTCGTAATGAATTAATATTTTGTGGTTCTCCTTTATTAGATCCACATGTACAATCTGATTCGATCTAATACAACAGCCAGGCAACCACAGTCATCTTTCTGCAAGCTGATGAAACAAAAAAAAAACTGATGCCGATTCAATTTTCCTGTGATTTTTAGACTGTTGTTTTAATGCGTTTCTAATGTTTTGTGCAGCCTAATTTAAAGATATGTCATGTGCAGAATATTAAACAGAACTTTGATAACATTACTCTGAGATTAATTCTATGTATCAGTACCTCACACAACCCCACGTCAAATCACCTGAACTGTCAATTTAAGTAGGAAAAATTAGTTTGATAATTTGTCTGAAATGAAAACACTTCCACTGATTTCAAATCAAAGATAACATGATGTCTGTATGAAGTGAGAGCACAACTTTCATGATGATTATAATGTATAAACACTAGGGCGGGAGGAACTTCAACCTGCTATTATCCTGCTTATATCTACACAAACTCTAAACTCTAATTCACACTCATTTACATAAGGCAAGAAGCGCAGCGTCAAACGGTCAGGGCAAATGACTCCGTTATATGTGAGGGCCTGCTGAGGTAACGACTAGATTATCTACAGAGGAGGATCAGGTCAGCTGTTAGGGCCCAGCTGTTACCATAGCAACAGGACATGGGGGGGGGGGTGTTGGTGTTATCTCTATAGACATCCACAGTACAACAGGAGAAAGACTGTTTGTGAGACTATAGCTTCAATTTATTTAAATGATTTCCACCGAAGGATAATGTGAATGGATTACTAAATTTATATTCTTATTACACTGCTATATTCACAATATAATTATATCTTGCATCCTCTTACAATTTTGCTTGTTAAATGATCTCGGAAATGATCTGTAAATGAAGCTCTCCTGTCGTTACATAACGGAACGCACAACGTCTTTGCTTCACTGCGTTTTCCAAACTTGTAAATGTGTGTAAAGTCAAAAAGAAAAAACAGAAGCTTAAAGCTGATAAATCTCCCTCCCAGTGTTATGGAGATAATCACAGTCACCTCCTCTAAAGAAAAAAGCCCTTTTGCAAATTGCAGCATTTGCTTTAATGCTTGTGAGACCCAACAATCCCCTGCTCGCTATGTCCCCCGCCCCGACAGCGCTGGTAAGCTTAAACTTCCTCTGCAGCAGCCGACAGTACACACACTCTCTCTCTCTCTGGAGCTGTTCTTTAAACCAGCCGTCTCGGGGGCAATTGTTTCTCTTAGAGCGGAGTTAAAGAAAAGGCTATGACCCCAGGGGCGAGGAGCCTGCCTCCTCCTAAAGGCCACGCTGTCAGGACCTTGAGAGATTATGGGCTCCACTGAAACAACATTTCACGTACTGTGGCAGCTTCCAGAACATCTTCTAAATTTCTGCTCGGAACTATAGTAGAATTATTAGACTGCGTGATTTATAACCAAAGTGGATGCTGGTATTTGTGTTAGCTCACTTTATAACCGCTGTCCTCACACTAAACACAGCATGCTGACACCCATTTTAATTAACTTCTCCTTGTTCTGTCGGCTAGTCTGAGCCAAGTGTGGTACACACAAATACACACACGTACACACACACAGGCTAGCAATCATAAGGACATGCACAGACAGGCACCAAACAAGACAAGATAAATCTTCAAGAAGTAGGAAGCTAATGGATTCTAACAACCTATTGCTAATAAATATTCATAGAAAAGAAAGTCAGCACTTTCTATATTGAAGGTCTATATTTTACACTTTGCTGGTGTTTTATTTTGAAGTTTTGAAAGCCATAAGAAGATATATTTGTGGTTTTAAGAACCAAAAACCATCTCAATGTCATTTTACATCTCCTCTCTCAGGCTTCCCTCTCTCTCTGACAACAACAGGTCTCTGAGTCAGAAGAGAGGCCTCTCTCTGATTGGCTGACAGTTTTCTGAGTGATAGTTCACAGTATTAATATAGAATCTTTATAATAAAAAAACAGACATGGAAATTTCACTTTACACAATATGAGCCCTTTAAACAACTAAGTCGACAATTTAGGGAAATATTTTTACTTTCTTTCCAAAGTTAGATGAGCTAATCAATGCCATTCTAATATTTATGTGTTAAGTATTAGCTTAGCCTGGCCTGAAACAGCTAGTTGCCTTCCTAACAAAAACAAAATGAGGTGCAACATATGCTCACCCACAGTTGTTTGCAGTATACCCTAGCCATACTGAATAATGCACAACACTTAAAATGCAGCAAATGTGAGTTAGTTTCCATTCAGTGATATTTATTTTTCTCTGTCTCTAAAGAAAAAACACAACCTGGTGAATTTCTATTCCCAGGAAACCCTGCATCCTGGCGCTGCTCTCATAAATAACCTGAAAATGGCCGAACGCACTGCGGTGGAAACGTGATTGAGAGAGACAGCAGGAGGAGGTGGAGGAGTCCCGGCGTAGAAATAAAAATAAATAATAATAAAAAAAGGTGAAGCTGCACATGCTGCGCCTTGCGTGACAGAGCATCTTTAATGCATCAGTTAAGTGGACCTTCACCTCTGCCGTGGATTTTACAAGTCAGGTGTACAGAGAGTGGTGTAGCACACACGCACNCACACACACACACACACACACACACACACACACACACACACACACACACACACACACACACACACACACACAGTAGACTGCCGGGGCCCTGGGGACACCGGAGAACTCCCTCAGGGGAAAGTGATGAGAGTGATGCTGACGTTCCTCGATGTTGCCAACTGCTGCCCAGCTGTGAGCAGCGCCGGAGTTTCCTAACAAAGTCGGAGCAGCAGTTTATGGTAATTAGGAGGTTTTGATTGCGGAGTCGACCGTTAAATGAATAAAACAAGCACCTATATGTATAGTGTAAAGCTACAGTATGTTGGGCCGCGGTTCAAGACGTTATTGAAGGCGCAGTCGTTTCATCGCGGACAGTTCTGATGAAGTGTTACTGCTTTGTTTTATGGTCCGTTCAAACAGCTGGGAAAGATAAAATTCCACTTGGATGAGCTGAGGTTTTGCTCCAAGCCTCTCTCTAGCACCATTTTACCCATGACCTGCTGGACCACTACCCCCCCCCACCACCACCACTACCACCACCTCCTCCTCCCTCCTTCTTTCCCCCACTTCTCATTACCTGGGCAAACTGCCTAGCACTGCAATATGTCAGGTAGTGTGTGTGTGTGTGTGTGTGTGTGTGAGTGTGGAGTCTGCCTGGAAGGTGAACTCTAAATGAAATGGTGGACAAAGGCTTCCTCCCTGAGTGGGCCAACTGTCAGCCAAAATTACTACAGCAGCAGCAGCAGGAGGAGGATTTTTTGGATTTTTTTTTTTTTTGTTAAATGGAGCCGTGCTCCTGCAGGAGAGTCAACGCTTCCTGGCTAAAAACAAACCCGGCAGTTGTGCATCACTATCAGGAGAGAGGCAGAGAAGTGGTGGTGTGATGATTGACAGGATGCTGACTCACTGAGTTAAACATAGAGAGCAGATTGAAAAGGAAAAACAAAAACCCCCCCAAAAAAACTGCCACCCATGTGATGATGCAACTTCCATCTCCTGCAGCCAAACCCCAGGAATCTGAACAGGAAGTGTTTATCTGAAACCAACAACAACAAATTCTCAAAAGCCTAAAATTAGATCGAAAAGGAGCAAAAAAAAAAGAGTTTAGAGTGCAACTGTTCCAAAGAATAAATTAGACTAATTCTGACAACTTTCACAGCGAGACGCTCTCAAACTGCAGAAGGAGCTCTTTGTGAACGCATCGTGACTCTAATTTGGTTGCACCAAAAAAAAAAAAGAAAAAAAAAAAGGGAAAGTACCAGATAATGAGCAATGAGCACAAACATAAGTCTTATTGTGATATCCGTGCTTTCTCAATCATTACAAAGAGCTGAGTTTCAGAAAGCTCCACTGTAGATCTTTAATATTTGATTAACAGTGTTATATTTACAGTGGGAGACCAAAGGGAGGACAGGACAGAGGGAGCTGATGAATAAATGATGAGGCGAGCCGGCTGCTGTCAATATGAACGCTGCGTTTCCCGCAGTCAACAAATGTCTGCACATGCTGGAGAGTGGCGCTGGACTAAAGCTGATTAATATCACATTCAAACATTCAGCTCAGATAAATAAAATAAAAAAACACACACAGCTGTGCCACAAGGCTTGCATGGTTGGGGCAAATCNAAATAAAATAAAAAAACACACACAGCTGTGCCACAAGGCTATATAAAGGCAATATAAATATCAACGTCTTTTTACTTACATTTCTTTTCTTTTCTTTTTTTTACATGTATCTCTTACTTCTCTATCCCCTGCACTTTTACTGAAAGTCTCATTTCTTTTATTTTGTTGAGCTGCTTAAACCTCCCTTTGATCGACACATACTAGATCTGCTTTTATTGTATTTTACTATCTACATACCTTTTATTTCACGGTGCATGTACTGTATAGATCTTACATGCTGTGCACATATATCAACTATCAATCAACTCACAATTTTACAAGGTATAGTAATTTTTATAAAGTTAAGGGATCTCTATTAAATCAATGGCACAACAGCAGCAGTCCACCCAGGACCAGTGCCAGCTGGATTCTTGGCCTACATTGTGCTGATGAAGAAGGATCTGACACAGACTCTCTAGATCGGACACTGAGGAGCCACAGAGACCTTGAGGAACAGCCGCCGCACACGACTTTCAGCTCAGCCAGCAGGCTCATTTCCTCCAGCTTTAAATATTCAAGAAGGTTATCCGTGCTGAGGGAGCCCTCCTCCTCCTTCTTCTTCTTCTTCTTCTTCTTCTTCTTCTTCTTCTTCTTCTCCTTCACGGCGATATGCCGGTGAGTTGAAGGTAGACGACAAGTGTTACAACAGCACCCGGGCGCGCTTTTATCAATGAGTGCTCCGCAGGAAACCGCGCGGCTTCGCCTTTCATCTGTCAAAACAACACGACGGCCACCCGCCGACTCCACTCACAATCGAACTGCTGCTGTCACACAGTCCAACTGTACCCGCAGAACCTACACGAGAACCTTAAAGGCATGAATATTCCAGTGTTCGTCAGCTATCTCGTCCTTTGATTCCTCGAAGAGAAAGTGGCAGGTTGTAAAGCCATCACGGCTTCAAAGAGCTGCTCAAACAGAAGAGCATGAAGAAGAAGACTGATTCAGTGCAGATGCACAGAAGCTATAGGGGCCTATTGTAAAAAACATCACGCTAGATTGTATTTTTTATTGCTTCCCCAACACAAGCAACACCTGAGCGGCAATATGCCCGTCTGATTTTACATCTCTTTGTACATGTCCTCTAAAAAATAAAAAATAAAAATCCACATTAAATGTAATGGCACTTGCCAGAGGAAGATCGTTTATGCGTAATGAACCTTGCGGAAATTAATCATTCACAATTAACCATTAACTTAAAATGAGCCAGCCATGAGTAAAAAGGGAAACCACTAAATTCTCTTGGTTGAATAAAGAATTGATTATATTCAGCTTGATTGGAGCTGGACAGTCAAACAGTTTAATAAATGAGCTCCAGAGACAAAAAGGGCGAGACGAACACAGAAAACAAGAGCCGGACAATGACTGGTGGCCCTGAATGCACTTTTGTCTTTTGCGCTGTTGTATCGGGTCAGCGGTGGACTGGTCGCTGCGCTGATGCCTTTAATGGGACCAGAGGAAAACAACAGCAAAAATGAAAAAACGGCTACTTGTAGATGGGAGGGGATTATTTCAGGTGAAGCTCAGCAGACATGTTCGACAGATTAAAAAACAAAAAAAAACAAAAAAGGAAAATGAAAGGTCAGTGAGGATGTTTGTGTGAATAGACGTGTGTCTGTGAGAGAGGGAGGGCGTGATGGCGTTGAGGGTAGGAGGGGTGTGATTTACAATAACCTTTAGCTGGCGAGGTAAGAGGGGTCGTCTCTGTGCTGTAAAGGCCCCTTGAGGCCAAGTCATAAATCTGAGAGTGGAAATTACAGCCTGACAATTTACTGCCCTTCGAGCGCCTAATAACTAATTTTGATCCCTTTGAACTCCCGTACGAGGACCCGCCACACCTCCACACCTCCATCACAACATTAGCCACAGCCTTCAACTTCCAACCTCAGAAAGCAGACTCTCTTACAAACGCTTGGCGGTGGATGAATTATGAAAACGATGTCTTATATTTACCTCAAAGTTTCTGTATTTACAAGTGTCAACGCAGCTTTAGAGGGGGAGAGTGCAAGGAATCATTTTTAGACAATATCCGGTGACTGACAGGAGAACTGGAACATTTTCAAGGCTTGACTTGAAAGGTACAAGATGATGCACAAGAAAGTAACCAGTACATATCTAATGTATGAGCTTTAAGGAAATACACATATTTCATGTCCAGCTATTCCTTTAAGGTTTTTCCTACACTGCCGACCTTGAAGATCATAAATGTTCACAGTCAAGACTAGGTGAAAAAAATCGATCTATTTTGACCATGGTTATTTAAGTTTGGTCATTTTCTGCCCTGAAAACTGTTGTTCAACTCTGTCAACCAATTTGTTTCTGCGTCGAAAGAAAAGGTTTTATATCAAACTTGTCATATCTCTGTCTTTTGTCTGGGAGTAAATGCGCTCTGTCCCAGAGGTGAGGGAAGACCCGGGGAAGCAGAACATCCCTGTGCTGCCTGACAGGAATAATAATTCCAATACTATGGTTTGGGAAGAAATATATAATGTGTGTACTCTAATAAGTTTCGCTCATCATCCTCCATCTCTCCATCAAACCAGCTGGAATGACTGTTCCAGCCTGATGTACTTTGAAAAGCGCAGAGACACGCGCTTCTCTTACACATAAGAGATCCACCTGGACGTGTGTGTGTGTGTGTGTGTGTGTGTGATAATTCCAATACTATGGTTTGGGAAGAAATATATAATGTGTGTACTCTAATAAGTTTCGCTCATCATCCTCCATCTCTCCATCAAACCAGCTGGAATGACTGTTCCAGCCTGATGTACTTTGAAAAGCGCAGAGACACGCGCTTCTCTTACACATAAGAGATCCACCTGGACGTGTGTGTGTGTGTGTGTGTGTGTGTGTNCCTGGGGGTGTGTGTGTGTGTGTGTGTGTGTGTGTGTGTGTGTGTGTGTGTGTGTGTGTGTGTGTGTGTGTGTGTGTGTGTGGAGGATTGGTGTCTGAGGAGGAGCAAGGTCAAGGTAAAAGAAGCATGGAGCCTCATCTCAAGATGGATTATTGAGCTTTCATCGGGGAAATGAGAGTGAGGCTGTGAAAGAAAGTATCCGATAGACATCCCCTCTCCAGTACATGCGCTCTCCACTTGACACGTCCAGCTCCGGTGTATGGTACAGTGATAAATTGATGCCACTGCAATGCATGGCAATGCTGTGCCCATATTCAAAAGGGCGGGGGGGGGGGGGGGGGTTTATTACCCAATGAGAATGCCTGGTCCCCTAGTTTTTCACATCTAATGTTTTGTCACACTCTTCTCATTTGTTGGGCATCCAGGCAGCAACAAAGCTGCATATCGCAGTGAAACACCCAAACAAGCATGGCCGGAAATGTCAGACCATCCATCATCTATTACCCATGGAGAGCAGCACGCCCCAGATGGGACAAATAGCCTTCAGTATGTTCGGTGTGTTTAAAGGTTTTTCAGCACCCAGTAAATATCTGTATAAAAGAGGAAAATGTGATACAGTAATCATATGCCTTAGTACTGTCAAGCAACGTGTAGATGTGTATGTATCGCACAACAACGACAAAGAGGAATTTATTATGGATTTTGTCTTTTTTCACTCCAGTTATATTTCTTATTTCCATTTGGAGATAAGAAGTTTTTGGCTCTACAGTTCCCTCCATTCTCTGGGTGACCCAAACAGGAAGTGTAAAAAGGAAATATATATATTTGACATACTGTAGTGCTTTCCTATGGAGAATTATCATACCATATGTAATAGATGCATAGTATCCCACAATACATCATGAGAAGTAGTGTATACAACCTATGGTCACTGACGAATGCAATATATACCATCATGCATTGCGCTCGTGCAGAGAAAACGACCAGTGTCCGAAAGTGGAATAGGAACATAGGAACCACCTAGTTAGTGAGTAGGGAGCAGTGAATGAGTGGTTGATCTCGGACACAAGCAGCGACTTAGCTGTGTGTAAACCTGATTTTTACCCACCTAACATTGTCCAGGTTTTAGTGAATTTCTGCCACGACAAATGACGCAAAGACAACCATCGCCAATTACTTTTTTCATTAAGTCTAAATTCGGTGATTACGAGGCGAGATGAAAATTTCTATGGAGCACTTTTTAAGAAAATTCTGTGGTAATACATTCATGCATCTGAGAAGCTGAAATCCAGCTAATGGTTGGCATTGTTGCTTAATCAATGACCTCAATGATTACCTGATTATCAAAAGTGTGGTCAATTAAATCTCCGTCAATAAAGCTTGATAATAAGTTGAGTAATTCTTCCACCACTAGTTTCTTCACATTCATTCAGAGGCTTTACGTGCAGGGCCAGAAGTGTGATGAGGAGTTCACTGAGGCACAGCCGTGTTCTGCAGCTGCCAAGCGCCTGAAACCAGATGAATCCACTTGAAAGAAAACGCATTGTTTTCTGCACAGCAATGTTAGATGAATGAGCGCTGCAGAGATGAAAGCCACAGAACACGGGCTTCAGCGTAGTATTATAAATCAAAGTCCGGTTGCCAGATAAACATGGCAATTTTAGTTAAGGCTGATAACCAACCGCGCCACAGAGCAGTTCGGTACGGGCGAGGTGCCACGTTTGGAAAATTCATCAGACAAGTGGTGGGATTTGCAAAGATTAATGTAGGGAGAGAGGGTGGGCTTTGGAGCATTGATGATTCAATCCCTGTCCATGCAGATAACATCCAGCCACGGCCATAATAAACAAAGCACCCTCTGTGCATCAAAGGAGAACACCGTCTAATGTTCAGATCAGAAGAAGATTGGTTGGATCAGGAAAAATCCAAAAGCTTCATCACAGGAATCTTAACAAAAGGACAAAGCAGAGCGACGAAAAGAAAGTTTGAAGGATGCTCGTGGAGGGAATATGACAGAAAACTACCGGCATACGGAAGCTGCGACGCTACAAAGATCTTCTAGTTAATATGCTGCACACTCAGGAAATAAGTGATTTGCACTCTCGACATTTCCCTCTCTTCTCCTGCCTCTGTGTGTTTCATCTACAGTGGAGACTGAAAAGTGATCTCTAATCTTCGGGGAGTTCTGACCCCGATGACCCGAACCTCGCCTTCATTTATTGCAGCTGCCTCGAAAGGAAAGCACCCTGAAAACCCTGAAGGTTAAATAGAAAAACCCTTATATAGATAAAGTACAACATATAGTGTAAAGGTGTGCTGCGCGAGAGGAAGATAAGATTGAAAGAAACTTTTAACTGCCTCTGTGTCTCCAAAGCTCTCGAGGGGTTAAGACTCATCCATTAACGGTTACTATTTGACGACACCGGTGAGAACAAATCCTCGTCTGATCGCACCTCAAACCTTCAAAGTGATAATAATAATCTCTGATACCAGTTAATGGTTGACTGTAAACATTGTGGGTGATGTAGTTTTTAGTGTCTACTCAGTCCTGAACACAGCATTAAAGCTAAACGGCCTGTAAATATCAAACGGCATGTATTAACAATCACTGTCTCAGCATTTTAGAGTGAGGGAGGGAGGGACTTCATGGGAGGCATCTTAAAGGGTTAAATCTCCTCTTCCTTAGTTACAGCACTGAATAAAGGCCAGAAGTGTTTATGCAGAAACATTATGATGTCACAGTGAAATTTACCTCTGACCATTTGGATATAAAATGTTATCACTTTATCTTTATAGACACACAGAGTTAAAACTGTGTCATAATTAGCGCATGAAACCGAATCAGTTCATCTCTGAGTTCAAGTGAACGTTTGCGCCGAATCTTAAGAAATTCCCTCAAGGTGGTCTTTGAAATATCACATTCAAAAAGGCCAATAATGTGTTTGGTGCGGTCACCGTGACCTTTGACCTTTGACCACCAGAATGTAATCAGTTCGAGTGAATGTTTGAAGAAGTTCTCTCAAGCCGTTCGTGAGAATCACAGACGAGGAGGCTGGGCTAACTCAGTCTGCTAATGAGGACCATGTGATAAGTTTGAAAGCTCCAGAACATGCGAGCGAGAGGGACCTCGAGTTGAAGTTGCTTTGTCGAGAGGTTTCAAGGTTAAACAATCTGGTGGAAGGAGAGGTCAGGGAGGAGCGTCCAAAAATACACTTAAGAAATAAATACAAATGAACATGATACTACACGTGACATTTTGACCTGTCATACACACACACACACACACACACACACACACACACACACACACTGCCTCTTATTGAGCTACACCAACAGAGGCCATACAGAAATAGCTCATATTGTACAGTATGTCTGGGAAATTGGAGAACCAATGGTCAGATGCTTTAGCGGGCTGGTGCCTTTAAGGTCATTATTAAAGACCATCTGATACAAAGCCCCCCCCCCCGTCTCCGCCAGTCATCTGAGCCGCTTCCTTGCAAGCTGGCGTTATCATCCTCCTCCAGCCGCATCTCCCTCCCTCTCTCTCTCTCTCTCTCTCTCTCTCTCCTGTGCAATCTTGTGGACACACTCAGCTCTGGCAGCGGATCTCAGGGTTCCTACATGAATTATATGGACTCCAATTGAAAATCACAGTGGCGGTATCCGAGGCGCCCCGCTGGGCTCTCAATGAAGGCTTCCTGACTGAGGTCTGGTTCAAAAAAAGAAATAGCCATTCATATCATCTGCCAAATACTTCTGTGTCATCCGAAGCTGTCTCGTAGCAGCGGTGTTGGCTTTTAAAAGGTCAAAGCGCTCGGGATAATAAGGTTTTCATGTCATGTGGCTACTTCTTTACACAACACTAACAACAGAATTTGCAAGTAAAGGTATATCTAATCACTTATTCACCTGAAGAGCACGTATGAAACTGGCAGCGGAGATAAGAAGAGGAGACATGCTGTCACACATATGAACTCAAAACACTAGTATTTCCTCCCGCTTCTCTCTCCGTAGGTGAACACTGAAAGTCAAATGGCCTCTGGCGCCGTTCAAAACAAATTAGCACTGAAGGCCCCGGTGCTGTGAATCTCTGGCATTTTATAAAAGGTCTGGTAGCACGAAGGAGACCACCTGAGAGTCAGCCCGCATTCAAGGAACAGCATCCAGAGCGCCCGGTGATCAAAACAATTCTCTTCCTTTGTACATGAATGAACAATCGTTCCGTCCATTTAAAGTTCACAGAACTGGGAGATTCAGAGCAGAATGTGGATGTGTGTTTACAAAACAGGCCGCGCTTATAATCAGGTCCCGGTTTCCTCCAATGCAGCAGCAGCAGCAGCAGCAGCAGGGAGAGAGCGTCCAGTCAGGCAGAAATCAAACATTAACACAGACCGAGGCAGAGTGGGACGATAGTGCTGTCTGCTGGCGGCCAGGCAGGCAGAGGTGCTGAGATAAGGAAGCGTGGATGGACCCGCGGGGCCGCGGGAAATGCAGCACAAACAATTCGCAGGCGATGAACACGCAGTCCCGGCCCGGTATGTGCTGACCACATACGTCAACGTTTGAGCAATGGCCCGATGGTGCGATCAGTTTTTCTTGTAAGAACGATAAAAAAAATAAATAAATAAAAATAAAAAATCAGCTGTGATTGGCTCCAGCAGGAGATAATGATAATAGACGATAATAGTTTTTCTACGTTTCGTATTCGCTTTGCTTCACCTGGCCTGGACCGATTGAAGTGGAGATATTTGATTTGAAAGTAGGGTAGGCAAGCACGAGTGCGTTTTTTGGAGCTTCACCCACATACAAACTAAAAGCCAGAAAAGTCTAAGCTTCTGCTGCGTCAGTTTTTAACATACTCATTAAAACTTGTGTCTTATTCCCCATAAGGAGGTAAAATACTACCCTTCTGGAATTCGACACTAGATGAAAACTTCAGCAGCACACATCTGATCTAATGTTGTCCTTACAGGCAGAATAGGAAGTGGGTGACTAACCCATGCCAGAGACATACAGTATGTGAATGCACACAGGCTTTCTATTCAGGAGTGCACAAGGAAGTGATCAGTATCTGTTTCAAGGAGACTCTGACAGTAGCTGCTGCAGGGACAGAGCACAGGACAAGATCCTCAGGGGACATGGAAAATTGTAAATTTAGGATGTAAACCCATTTTAACT
Organism: Seriola dumerili; assembly: GCF_002260705.1. NCBI lineage: Eukaryota > Metazoa > Chordata > Actinopteri > Carangiformes > Carangidae > Seriola > Seriola dumerili. The sequence goes on from NW_019174393.1 coordinate 4,204,032, forward strand.
GGAGAAAAAATGTAGAAGCCACAGTGTGGTTTGTACATGTGTTAGCAGCCCTCAGAGGAAACCCCCCCCAAAAAAGGAAGAAGCCATCCAAACATGCTCTGGTCACTGCAGCGACATCGAGCGCCCAGGAGTCTTTGTTCGTCTGCCGCAGCTCTGGCCGGGGGTTCGGACAGAGCTGTAGTGGTGCAGAAGGAAGCTTTACCTCACAGCAACCTCTCTCTCTCTCTCCCTCTCTCTCTCTCTCTCTCTTCCTCTCCTCACCTGCCCCACATGCCTGCAGAGCACAATCTCCTCTCGGCATTCGGTTCAGCATGACTGAGCATCGCAGGGCCGCAGTCCTGAGTCACACTTTCAGAGGGCGACCGAAAACAAGGGCGACATATTCACTGGCGGTGTATTTTGAGGCGGGTACGATGCTAGATTGTGTTATGAACCACATCTTTAAATCGTAACATCTCTGGTAAGAAAGCGTAGACGGTAGAACGTCTGCAGAGAGGCTAACAGAGTGTGTGCTTCACCACAAGTATGACGGAGCAGAATTTGTTGTAGCTCTTCCAATCTCACACTTCACAGGCAAGTGAGATATCCTGCAAGATAGAACTACATTTCTATGCCATTGAGATACACAACGTACCCCACCGTACTCGATGTGATATAAGAGCAGAATACAGAGAGCGAGAAGCACTACGGCTTCCTCCCGGGACACAAACAAGTGCTGAGGCTCCCCAGTGACATCTTAATGCGGTGACGGGGTCACGTCAAGGGTAAAGGAGGACTGATCTGCTGCAGGGAAAAGCACTGTCAAGGAAAAGTGTGACAGAAAACACTTGGAATCTGTCTCAATAATACATGAGGTGAGTGGGGAGGCGAGTGGGGGGATCCTATATATAAAGGGGTCAATGTTTTTTTTCTGACATTGAAAGCTGTTTATGAAATAGTAAGAGGGTTAAGATGCTACTGAGTGACACCTGTTTCAAATCCCCCTGCGCACACACACACACACACACACACACACACACACACACACACACACACACACATACACACACTTCAATGATACTGCAACACAATGGCATAAAGAAAACAACAAGTCAGCAAGCTGAGCGTTTGCCAGCCGGCACGATACCACCAATCTTCCCTATTGTCCCACTGCCCCATTGTTCTAAAAACTGCAGCCCTGTTCTACGTTCACAGACACTCAGCACAAGTTTTAAAGTGCCCGTATTGTAGTAATTGAGATGTCCATGTGTTGTTTGATTATAAAGCAGGTCTAAGTTCTTTATTAATGCTGTGAAAGTATCAAAGCGCTCGGTCCACAGAGAAATGCACGCAGCCTGTATTCAGAAACTGAGCTTTAAAATGAGCCGTCAGGACTTTCTGGAACTTTGTGACATCACAACAAAGCCCCGCCCACCTGGACCCACCATCCAAACCTTGCAGGATTTGGTTTCTCAACGTGTTTACCTGAAATCTGCTATGTTTTTATTAGATCACTCAGAAAACAGTTAGCCAATCAGAAGACAGGCTCAGAGCCTCCTCTTATACACATTACACGCAATTCTAATTATCATTTCTTTGAGGCCCTTGATGAAAATAAAGGGCACCTCCAAGGTTGTACATCTGTGCAATTATTGCAAAAACAACAACCTGCTCATTACTTCAGATACTATAACTGCAATTAATCATGGTTTTCTTTGTCTCGATGGTTAGAGGGAAAAATGATTTTTACCACAAAGCAAATAAAGTTATATTTACATTCAACAATTCTCTCCAAAGCACACCCCTTGAGGCCTAATAAACATATCGAATGCATTTCCTTTCTTTTAAAACATTTGCACGGATCATTTCTGGAGTAATTTCAAATCCTCGTATTTCACTTCCTATGATTCCTCACTAGCAAAACTCCTCTTCTTGCCTTTGTCTGAACATTGCTATATGTGGCATGTTATTGTTAGATAGGTAGGAAAGTACATTGTGCAGCAATTTCCTGTTGAGAAAGATTCTACACAACTACATAACACAGCATTGATTGTGAATTACTCTGAGGCTACAACTTTGTTTTAGTAGCTGTCGTTTAGATTCCAAAAGGCCACACACACACACGAGATGGCAGGAACTGGCCAATCCTGGTGGGTTGCCAGCTCCATCCCCTGCACCAGCCGGCTCCCCGCAGTTCTTCCGAGGCTGCTGCGTTGCCAGATCGAGATGCACCATGTGGAGCGAAGCCCTGGTGGGATGAAGCGTTGCCAGATATGTGTCTGAAATCTCATGGGTTACTGGCGTTGTCGGGTATGTGTCAGAACTCTTCAGGGTTAGGAGGGAAGGAGGGAGGAAGAGAGGGCTGTCAGCTCCACCTCAAACCTCGACAGTTACTGGGTTGCCAGCTCTGCGTTACTAGGTTGACAGATAAAACACCAAAGGCTCCTCGTGTGATGCTGAGTTGCCAGATGTGTGCTAGGTTTGTTCTAGCTTTAAACTGTAGACAAAACCCAACACCTTGTCTGTTGAGGAGCTCTGAAACCAAAGCTTCATTATACAACATGCAGTGTGAGCATTAAATTCAGGATTATCTCATCAAAATCTTTCATTAACAAAAGATAGATGATTTATGCATCTGCTTGTTCTGGCAATTTGCTTTCGTCAGTTTCATTTCTGTAATGAAGCCTGGCGGCAGGATGAAGACTGATGGCTTACAGTACAAGCACGAAAAAGAGTTCTTTACATCTATTATTTCCGTCGTCTTTGTTGTTACCAACCCAGTCAGAGAGAAGCAGGAGACAGACCGGCTTAATGTACACAGTCTGGTGCTGGGTGCAGCTACGAATCGAGGCACGTACTGTGAAGAAGAAGAAGACACATTTCTTCTGAAAGCTGGCAATCAGTGGTTGAAAAAGATATTTTGAAATGCAAATTGTAGTTCATATTGTACACCAATCCACTTAAGATTCATAGACGGGCTTCGAATAAAAGCTTTACGTATTTTATTTTTTTCTCTCAGTGGAAACACGGTGGGTTTTGCCGCACATGAAAATTTGCAAACGTAGAAAGTGAAAAACAAGATCGGCGTAATTCAAAACACGTATACAGTCCCAGAGACCTGCGATCATAAAGGGAAAGCAGGGCTACATGTTCTTACACGTCGCACGTGTGCAGGTTTATTTCATTCATAGTCGTCAAACACACAGCACCTCCATTCACTGAGCAGACACACACAAACACACGCCAACACAACGTCAGGCACACAAGCAGCTACAAACAGGCACTGCTGACAAGCGCAGGGGAGAGGAAAAATCCATTATTGCGATGATTGACTTTGCACCGGCGTGGAGTGACCTAGAGGAACTGTTATTTTCCTTCAACTCAAAGAGCCAAAAATCTGGAGAACTGGGAGGATGTACGCTCCTTTTTCATTCAAAGCAAATCCCAACGCTGACCTACAAATCCCACATCCTGTCAGGCTCAAACACTTGGACTCATGCTCAGGGAAGAAACAGCAGCGGGATAATGTTAACTTGTGCACACGGGAAAAAACCTGGCTTGTTGTTAAAAGGTGTGCAGTTTGGAAATGGCCAAAACATATGTGTCGACGCTCCTCTATCCACGTGCTCTTCATCTACCACTAAACACTCGAGCACTGTTAAATCATGGACGTTCAAGAGCCTCTACGCCTCTTCTTCTTCACCTGTCGAGCCAAGCGACAATTTCCTGCTTTAACCAAGGTGTGTGTTAAATAATCATTGAATCTACCATTTTTTTCTGGATTAATTGATCCGGGAAACGACAGTGTGGAAAAACATTCATGCTGAAATTTTGCCATCGAGTTGATGTTTTCAGATGTCTTGTTTTATTTAGGAATTTCACAAAGGAGAAGCTGAACATCAGTTTTTTTTTGTCATTTTTACAACTTTAAAATGACTATAATGCTAATTTGATTATGGTAATAGTTGATTAATTTCTTCTGTTTCTGTTTCATGAATCAATTATTGGACTAATCATTATAGCTTTAGTTCTAAATAAATATTTGGGCAATTAGTAACCCAAATTTCCTTATGTTTAAGTCTTTTTTTTAAATATTAAAATCTGAGAATTTTGAGTATTAACTATTTATAGAGCAGTTTTCCTACAAGAGAAGTAGCTCAAAGTGCTTCACAACAAAAAATGAAATGGTACAATAAAATAAGGGCAAATAGAAAGACAATGAATGAAAATGAAAACAGAAACCAGAAAGAATAGTAAAATATGAGAGAATTAATTAAAAGCCAAGTTTAATAAATAGGTAACAACAGAATCCAATATAATAACAGAAAAATGACACTATACAAAAGTAAGATTTTTTTTTTCCCCAAAAACTAGAGGCAATGTTGATGAGCGGGCCCCTGTTTTGTTTGTATCTGATGCACATGCTCAGTGTGTGCATGTGGGCGACACCATACATATTCCTGCCCGCCGCTTCACACTACTGACTGATCGACAGCTGGTGACGTTGACACACCAAGAGACTGCAGGAAAAAGACGACTGCCAGCTGCTGCAAACATCTAAACAATGCAGAATCAAAAATACTCAAAAAGTCGTCTTTGCAAAAGTTTCACGAGGAATGAAATACATTCAACATGTTTGCCAGGCCTCCAGGATTCATACGGTGGGTTTTGTGGAGGAGACCTTTAACCATTCATTGTTTTGTTTATGTAATGCCAAAGGACCACTGTGCTTAATCATTACCATTAAAAAACCATTAAAAAGTCCAGGTATTTTCCTGCAACAACGAAATTCTGTTCAGGTTTCTGCCTTTTGAACAAAGCAACGCTGTATTCGTGCAAAAATGTTGGCACCTCTGAGGGACTTGACACCAAAGCCTGATTTTATGTGACATTTTCCCGCCATCAGGCTGCACTGAGACTGTGATGAAAATACCCCCAGCACGAAGTCTCACGTTCTATGTTTAGCCAGCTGTCCACAGCAATAGGACAAATGCGGTAAACAACAATAATAGGCCAAGAAATAGAAGCCAGATACAACAATACGAGGATCTTATTTGCATTATATATGTGTTTTTTGCATGTGTACACTCACACATATAATGCAAATAAGAGCCTTGTATCTGTATTATGAGGGGGAAAAAAAACAAACATGTTTCTCTGTTTCTCCCGTCTACGGCACATCTGCATCCACAGCCATGGGAGCATGTCTATGCTAATCAGCTGGCGTGATCTGCTATTAGCTTGGCTCCAACCCGACAGGGAATCCTAGCCTACAAAAGCTGCTATTTATATCCCGCCCAAGTTCTCCCACATTGCCTGTCCCTTTCATTAACGCTGGTGTTGGCTTCCCCCAGACAAAAGTCCTTAATTAAAAACCGGGATCTTGGCAGCTAAGCAGCTCCGGACATATTATGAGACCTGGCATCATGTAATCTGTAAGACCTCTGTGTTGAGAAAGGTTAAAGAGAAAGAGGTTTTCTGGAATTGCTTTGAACCTATAGCATGTGAGGAGGGGGCCACCATCAATGATTCATTACCAGAGGAGGGTCAGCATAAGAGCTTGGTATAGACAAGCAAATTGCTTTGGCTTTAAGGTTGACTCCTTTTTAAAAAAGGTACAGTATAAGAATTCTGTTTTTCCATTTGCACACACGTAATCTTCAGGATTATGATACTGTACAAAGCATCATTACGATTGTGATTGAGATTAAAACTAGAAAGGGGATTGAAGGAAAAAAAAAACAACTTCTCTGTGTGCTCTGGGGTTGATCTCTTCCTATATTTGGCTGGATGCTCCACTACAACGTTTTCCGTGTGGCTCTCTCTGGCAGAACAGGAAGATAATTTCAATTCTCTGCACCAATCATGTGTTAATTCAGCCACAGATTAAAGATGCATGTTTCAATCCAAAACACTTGAATAACACATTTTCAGGAGGAGGAACAAGAAGCCACAATCAGATGGGATGAAGAGTGAGCAGCGTTTCCTAATGACATGACTTGATGGAGCGTGTTTTTATTATTATTTTTTATTTTATTTTTTAAATCGAGGCCGCCTCAAGGTGGAGCATCTTATCTTCTCTACCTACATCTACAATGTGGCAACACACACGTCACCTTGGAAACAAGTATTCTTCTTCTCTGAGCATTGTTACCATAGTAAAGCATGTGACCTCTCCCCTCTGGTGTATGCTGTAAAGGTTTGTATTCTGCATTGGTGCAGAAGATAAAAACTGATTATTCCCTCCACTGATACAGTCAGCCATCGTTGGCTTCGCATACTCCAACTTAATAAAAGATGGCAACCAGGTGTTTATAAAAAAAAAAAAAAAAAGGTGACAGCCTCCATGCAAGCTCCTTGAAAATTCAAAATGGCATAAAAAAAAATAAAAAAAAAACAGGAAATTCTGCACAAGCAGACCTCAAGACACACACCCGGATCTGTTCTACACTGTGGCAAATAAACTAGAGCAGCGATTCCCAGCCTTTTATTTGGCTCATCACCCCCTGAACGTCTACATGTTGCATACAGTATGTGTCTGGATTACAACCTGGTAAAAAAGTGATGTTTTCCCTCTTGTGAACCCACATATTTACCTAGTAAACCTTGGGTGTTGCCCACCTGGACTAACTGACAGACCATCCACAGAAACATGCTGCTAGCAAGTCGAAAAAAGCATCAATATTAAAGGTCCCATATTGTAGAAAGTGAGATATCAATGTCTTCTTTTTTTTTTAAATTATAAAGCAGGTCTAGGTTCTATATTAATACTGTGAAAGTATCAAATCGCTCAGTCCATAGAGAAATGCACACAGGCTGTATTCATAAAGCCTTAAAACAAGGCGTCGGGATTTCTGGAACTTCGTGATGTCACAACAAAGCAGTCACAGCTCTCTGTTCTTAAAACCACAAATATATCTTCTTATGGATTGACACTTCAAATAAAAACACAAGAAAAGTGTAAAACACGGGACCTTGAAATGTTAATTTTTCTAGTCTGCCCTTGTTGAAACCTCAAATCTTCCATCTACAATGCATACTAATAACTTCAGATGATTTCTGCCTGTCCATTGTTTTTCTGCCCTACGAATCTACTGGGATCTCTAGAGCACAAAACCTCAAAGTACTTCGTCAAGTGCCTCCATTAACTAAAGCAGCAGTCGGCTCTTCATAAAATGGGAAACAGTGTCATCAAGCCAATTTCAATCTCAGTGCTCATGAATAGCCATTACTAGTTCACACATTTCATATAAAACACCATCATTACTTTTGGGCCAAAATGAATGATAAAGCCTGAAGATGTGTTCGACCAACAGCAGATAAATAGCGCTTGAGACGACTGCCTACTATCATCGGGGAGAGCAAGTCTTTCTCCTCTACGTTCAATACATTAAACACAAAGCATCACATTTGTTTGTTTCCTTGGAAACTAGTTTTTTTTTTCTTTTTGCCACCCACATATGGAGTCAAATGCTCCATTAGCGAAAAGCCGCTATTAAATACAAGTGCAAAGACAGTGATTCAGTCGTACTTGAAAAATAAACTAATTCCAAACAAGGTCAAAACACATTATTTTCTAGGTTAAAAAAAGGCACAAGACCCTTTTTCTTTCCAATCTCAAGGTGACATTGAAGCGTGGTGTTTATAAAGGTTAAAGGCTTTCAGTTTTGACAGGAGACTTTAATGTTATCACAAAAATTCAATGTAATACGGCAATTTATTACTTTACCTACAGGGAGAAGAATCAGGCTTGTACAAAAGGAGACCTCCGGCTGTCAAGTGTGACAGGAGGTGAACACAGATCCTCATCTATTTAAATATTTTATGTCAATATTATCTCTGAATAACCATGTTCTAAAAGTGGCAGCTCCTTCTTCCCTTTCTTTTCTATATTTAGAGTTGGTGTGCTGCACAGGAGGAATATTGTATTATTAGATCGTGGTATTCAGGTACATAGAGATACAGGTGGGTTAACACAGACCACAAATCTCCTTTATATGATGTAATTCTTCATCTGCAATCGACTCAATGACGTCTTATTTATTTTATGCCATTGTAGTCTGTGAAAGTATCAAATCGCTCAGTCCACAGAGAAATGCACACAGCCTGTATTCAGAAACTGTGTCTTAAAATGAGCCATCAGGACTTCAGTAACTTTGTGATGTCACAACAAAGCAGTCACCGCCCTCAGCCATGCCCAAAGCCCCGCCCACCTGGACCCACCATTCAACCTCGCAGGATTTGGTTTCTCTGAGTGTTTTACCTGAAATCTGCTATATTTTTATTGGATCACTCAGAAGACTGTCAGCCAATCAAAAGAGAGGCTCAGAGTCTCCTCTCTTCTGATTGGCTCACTGACCTGTTGTCACTAGAGCTCCAGAGAGAAGTCTGTGAGAGGAGATGTAAAACTAAAATGGTTTTTGGTTCTTAAAACCACAAATATATCTTCTTATGAATATCAAAACTTCAAAATAAAACACCGGATAAGTGTAAAATATCGGTAAGAAGTGTAGTATTGCAATTCTACTTCCTGTAATGAAGGAGTTTTTAAATTATTTTACGTGCAACCCAACTAAGATTTTGTTCAGTAATATATTTTAAGTAATGATTATTGCTTTGATCACCTGCCAAATGAATTCATAGATTCTGTGGAGTAGTTTGGCTTCTGCCGCAGACTTTAAATTTCAAGTACCTTGAAGTGAAATCAAATGACTGATACATTTAGTCACCAGTATGACGTTTTAAAAGGTGAGAGGAGGAAAAACAACAGTGGAGGGGGTCCTTGAACGCACTCATGTGGCTTCATTTTCAAAGCAGGATCAAACCCTTCAACTGGGAAAAAAAAGGACAATTCCTCTTTGAGAGTGATACCGATACCTAATAATGATCACGCTGTGGGGTTGGAGCATTAATGACGGTGTATGTGTGCTACTAATCCTTGCCATTAGCATTACCTACTGCCTTGAGATAATAGAGCCACTGAATCAATGTTTTGTAAACAGTGAAATCTATAAAACTGACATGTAATGAATAGTAATCGTACCATCCTTTCACCTCGACACGCTACGCAAACATCGAAGCACGCGGCAGGGAAATCCTGTGAGCTGCAATAGAAAAAAACCTGCCTGTGTTCACCAGCAAAGTAAAGGTCATGATCAGCTCCAGGGGCTTTCACTCAAGGAGGAATGGGGAGGGAGAGGAAGTTCAAAACTGTGGAGACACGGCGGAGAAGTCATGCATCAACTTGATGTTTGGTTCCACAGGGGCCGAGAAGTTCCTACGCTGCTGTGCGGTGGCGGGCAGTCGCTGAGTCCAGCACTCCGCAAACACACTAGTTATGGCAGCATTTCAGCCTGCATACTTTATTATCAATTCATCCCTGTTAGGAAGCATCGCACAGCTGGGGTCAATAATGCTAATCCCTGAGCCCCTTGACCTGAAGACACAACATACAGAAAATGTATAAAATGTATCCCATCTCTGTTCAGTCTCACTTCATATCCAGCTTAGATAAAAACATCTCTGCTGTTTGTCAGTCATTATGTGGATTGTCTACGTACAACCTTCTAATTTGTGACTGATCTAATTTGGGTTTTTTTTGTATTTTATTTGGGTATTTCCATTTTTATTCCACTTTATTTGTCACTAAAATTCATTATATTCATTTAACAGCTAATTACTTTACAAAAGATTTTACATAGAATACGATGCACCACTGCAGATTAATCTATCCAACAATATGTAACATATATAAATAGTTTTTACAGCGTGCTATTGCTACTTTTATTTAAGCAAAGGATCTGAATACTTCCTCCGCTGTCTATATGCAGATGGTGTTACGCAACAAGACTGGTCTTACCGCTCTCTACCTTAAGGGCAGATTCAGTGATTGGACTTATAGGAGTAAGAGTATAAGAGTAACAAGACCTTCCCCTTCAGCCGTTTCCTTGAATGAGTTCAAGATGAAAAAGATGCGAGCGTGCCATTCATTTGACAGCAACGTAAAAGTAGTTTAGTTGAGGCAAATCACCAGCAGCACCGCCTCCAGGACACAGCAGCACCAGCTCGTTCATGCAGAACCGAGCTGAGTCCGCAAATCCAATATTCCAATATCTCCTCCTTTCCAAAGACAAATCCGTTCCAGCTTCACTGGACCTCGCTGCTGCAGTCAAGGTTAAGAGACGGACACAATTTCTGCAAAGCGAACACATAATCAAAAATTCAGATAAACACCACGGAGGTCAGAAAGTTGTGCAACTTTTCCCCTCAAAGACGCACTCTTGGAAAGTGCCGGCGTATAATCTCCTGGAGGAGCCTCGGAGAGCAAACAACCCCCCCTGTTTCATCTTTATTCACAAACGCAGCAGCCACTCACGGCGAACACAACAAGCGGCGATGACTCACAGATACCGCATTATGGAAATCCAATTCACTAATTGAAATTCAACTTCATTTCAATTCTTTTTAACCTTTTTAACTACCTCGTCTTTTTTTTTTTTTTTTTTTTCTGTGACACTGCATTTGATCCAAACAAGTGTGTGATGAGTCAGAGAGGCTTTCAGAGCGTCCGTATAATGTTGATTATTCATTATGTGGATCTTTCCAGAACAGCCTGCCCTCAGGGGCCCGGTGTCGACCGAGGAGGATTCCCAAATTGAACTGGATGTAGCCAGAGCAAACACACCGCAGGTTAATGACCGCAAACTCATAAATACTACTCTAAAAAGTCATGTCTTCTTTTCTGGTAGGAAAACATTTCATTAATTTCTCTGTTCATGCACACAACAACAATTAACACTAGGACTGACCTACTGGACCGTGTGATGCAGTTCCAGTCACTGCATGAGCTAAATGTGGAAACCGACTCCAGTGGCCTTGTTTAAACTTTTGATGGTGTGTTAATTAATGCACATGGCAAGCCAAATCCTATTACGTATTGACTGCAATATAAAACTCCATCCGGCTCCATTCTAGTCCAATGAACTCTCCCCATTAATCAGCAAGAGTTGACATATAGATTCTGGACACACTGACATCGTTCCTCTGCTCTTGGATCTTTGACCTCCGTAACATTTCAGTGGTTATGACTGACACACGCTGATGCATGTCATTCACGGGTTTACACCGTCACAGAGCGCCGCAGTTACGATGTGATGTTGATGCAAGGATTAAGATTCAATAGTATTTTATTTAAGACTTCAACTCTGGTACTGAATGTGCATGTAAAACAGAAATCCTTTCAAATCCCTTGAGCCATTTATGTTTAGCTTTTGACAAGTTAAAGCAACAAGAGTTAGGAATAATTGCATTTTTAAAAGCTACAAATCCAACTAACAGCTGCTTTGGACACTGTGCTCCTTTTGTTTAAAAAAAGATGGATAATGATTTATATAGATAAGACATTTGTTAGATGCAAAATAGTATGGGCACTGGCTCCAGAATGGAACTGGGTATTGGAACGAACCTAATTTAATGGTCCCCAACTTTGGGGTCAAGACCACACAAGAGGGCGTGATATGAACCTAAAGGATCAAGAGAAATAGGTTCGGGTGACTACCTAGATGATGGCATTTGCTTATGTGCTTTTTATGTTGGCATTTTTAGTGTCTTTTATATCTTCTGGTGTTAATTTTTTTTCTCAACTCTTTCACAATATCAGGGGAGTCACGTGACGGCAGGCTAGAGGACGGACAAAGCAACGACAGCTCAGATTCTTTGGTGCCGATGGTGGAAAATAAAAGCATAACTAAGTGTAACAGAGACTGATTTCCATCATTGTACACGCCCAGAGTTAAAAGGCCAAGCAGGAAATAAAAACAGCTCAGTGGTTTCTTAGCCAAAAAGCCTGCGCCACATGTCACGGCTACCCAGCAAGAATTCACACTAATGGCAGCTATTAATGAAGGAAACAAGGTGATAACCAGATTTCAAGAGCTCTTTCACAGTATCACAATATATGGACACACTTGTCCAAACAATTTTTGTGAAGAAGCTTCCTTGTTTCAACATGACAGTGTTTGTGTGCACAGAGCCCAGGTCCATAAAAGCATGTTTTTTCCCAGTTTGTGTGTAGAGAGGAAATTGTATGGCTTGCAAGGAGCCCTGACCCCCAACAACCAACATCCAGCATCTTTGAGATGAACCGAGAAACACCGACTGCGAGCCGGGCATTATCGCAACAACATCGCAGGTCGACCTCACTAATGCTCTCGTGGCTGAATGGGAGCGAATCCCTGCAGCCAGCTTCTAAAAACCCTGGTGGAAAACCAGAAGAGCGGAGGCTGTTGATGCAGCAGATTCAAGCCCATGGCTCTGGAATCATAACGATACTGTCCATCTACTTTTTTGGCTACGTAGCGTATTTGACTTTAACGTCTCAGGGACAACAGGACTTCCTGGGAAGCTCCTTCCCCAACGGACACTGTCCATTTAAAATGAACCAACTCCCCTGATAACCTATCAGCATCTCTTCATCTGTTGCATAAATGTTTTGATGAGATGTATAGACTGAGACACACACACACACACACACACACACACAGACAGTATGGAGTCTCCCTGGGTGCTGCGCTCAATCTCGATGCCTGTGAGACTTTATGGATTATCGGCGAGCCCAAACATCAAAGTGCAAGAGTGAAACTTCGGCGCCACATGACCCACCGCTAATACCCCAAACCGATGCTCCCACAGATGGGCTGCAAGGTGCCTGCAATTGAACTTCGGCTTTCATGTCATATCTCTGCTCCACTCCGATGATTACAGCACATATTATAAAAAGAAAAGCGTCACTCTCGGGGTGAATGTAAAACGCATGGGAAAGTATTGAACGATTGAGGGCTTAAATAGTTGAGTAAAAGAGGTTAGAACAGAGGAGGGGGACAGGAGAGGAGCGGGAGATTTCCTCCAGAGATCAGCTTCAGTGGTTTCAACGATAAAGTCACTTCAAACGTCAAAAAAAAAAAAAAAAAAAATTTTCCCAGCACATCACAAGTGCAGCAGCGGGATCCTGCAACGCCACCGCTCTCGGCTTTGAAGCATCACATTTTCATCGAGTTCAAAATGAGCAGCGACAGGATCAAATGAAGTGGACTGTTGGGACGTAAAGACAAGCTTGACGGGACGCAGAAAGAAAAGCTGCTGACGGACGGGTCATTGTAATCAGTAGTTTGGGAAATATATATATATATATATATACTGTATATATATATATATATATATAAAAAGGGAAATGAAGCAAACAGCAGCAAGAAAAAACACTAACGCAAACATGAGGAGAGACAGATCACACAGAGGAGAATGACTGATGGGGAAAACAGTGACATGTTATTTCCTGTCTGCTGGATAGCATCACGGAGAACAGACAGGAAGTGGATCTGTGCGGCGGACTCGGCGAGGAAATGAATAAAGAGACAGGCGCTCTGCTTCCAGAAGGCCATATACGATAACCTGCCATACATCCAGCTTCTTTCATCTCTACTCACATCATCACACGTCTCTATCTGTCCCATCATGCATCTCACCCTAATGGGATGCACACGGCACTGTATATACCACATCTACAGGACATCATACAAGGGGAGAGGACGGTGCGGACATGAACAGGGGCTCCCTGGGAGGAACTAGTCGAGTGTGATCAGAGAGGACCGTGTGGGACTACAGGCAGGCCTCTGCAATTTCCATCCAGGATTAATCAAATCGACTCTCTGGTTCTGGCTGGTCAAGGGATCCCAACCCCCATCCCATGACCACCACCCCCACATCCAAGGAGCTGATTGGTTAGTGTGCTCATGAGTCAGTGTGTCATGGAAACAGAGCAGAAAGATAGAAATGTGGTTTGAGCAAAAAGAGCCAGATACAAGAGGGAGGTTGAGAAAAAAAGATGCAAAATGCAAAATTCAATCCCTGTAATATTCCATCAAAAATGTTTCTGGTTTACTTTTCTCATTCGTTCATGTGTGGGTATATGACTTTGCGTGTAAAGCAATCTCTAACCACTCTAAGGTGTTATATACTGTAAATTATTAGCAGCACTTCCACAGTTTTCCACAGGAATGTCTGGAGGAATCCCTGCCAGTTTCACACAACATCACAGCTACAGCAGAGAGGAAACTAGTTTTTGAACCACTCTTTACCTAAGTTACCAAAACTGAACTAAGCAACACCTAACGTTTGCTTGCTCCGGTAAGTTAAATAAAAGGTGTTCAACTTCCTGGCTGACTGCAGGTTACCAGCAGAAACCCCCGTGTAGTCATGATATCCTCAGGACCGGTATTAATCACATACAGTCTCAGACCACTTTCCCCATTCACTTGAATGATTATTATTAAGTTCTTCAGTTTTTTGTTTTTTTTTTCCCTTCAGACAAATTTGATTTGAAAGGTTCAGTTACTTTCACATACTTCAAATTCTTTCAATTACATCTACTCCTTCTCCCTCATTACATAATCCAGAATCTATGATTATAGACATATTGTTCATTTCACTACTGGACACTTGATGACTCATACTTACATACATACTCAAAGTCCTTCCCAGTGTACAGTATGAACACTGGAGGCTTCGAGTTTCCACTTCATACTTGTGTAAGTCGCATTTGAGGACACAGCCGACGTCTTTACCTCTGCAGATGGATGTGAAAACAGCCTTCTGGTGTCAAGCTCTGCACGTACATTATTCTGCACAGTGAAGCAACTATAAGCGAAACACAATCTTGAGTGAAGGGGACATTTACAGCAAACACTGAAAATCCACGTTGAGAGACAGAGATACAGCACAAAAGAAAAAGTCACAAAGACATTTTAACAGTGCCCTGCTGCAAAACTGGCAGTAAAGGAGGCTCAGGGTTTTTCTTGGACCTGCAGCTCAACACACTGTGACATAAGGGTTTGTTTGCCCATTATATATAACTTGGCATTGCCGTCACTGAACCCACAGGCCCCCCTGCTACTGAGAATCACTGAGTTTTTCCCATAAACACTTATTTAATCTCTCTCTGAAGAATAAAAAGAAATTATCCAGCACGACTCTCTACGACTTCTCCATGGCCAGAGGCACCAGCCGGTAATGGGTCACACCATCCAGTTGTGCTCCCACTTGATGAAGTTATTAAAACGGGGTTTATTAAAACGAACTGCTGCACCTCTCATGAGATTATACCCAACAGAGGCTCGTATGCATGTTGAACAATGAGAGGTCTGTGCAGGGTGAATGGAGCATCTGTGCACTTCCTGGAGATGGACTCACCTAATACAGTTAACCAATTTGTAGGAGATACCAGAGAGAGAATCTCATCAGCTGTACTTTTTTTATTTAAGAAAAAGGTTAAAGAAATGAAGGCGAGGCGAACAAAAGAGCTCTTAGAAACAATGATACTGCTGCTTCTACAAACTGGGAGCACGTTGATCCGAATTACTGCGCTGGCTATAGAGATAAGTACTTCACACAACCGCACGGCGAATAAACCCACACTGTAACTTTAACTTGAAATGTGTCATGTGATACGGAAATTACACGGCCAGAAAGTGTGAGTATGGGAGTACGCGGATTGAGACACAGCACTGAGACACAATATGAATTTGTGCCTATCGACGTACAGCGAAAAGGCAACATGTCGTCTGGTGTTGGTGAACAGTCGCACGCACATACACACACACACACACACACACACACTATGAAGAAGCAGAAAGCAGCCAGAATGAGCTGCTCTGTTCGGGTGAGGGTCAGTGATATCTCCCACAGATGGAGCGGGGGGGGGGGTCTATCTGTCTGTGACATTTCTGGCGGTCACAGCAGGTTCAGGCAGAACGTGATGGAGGCAGAAATGACATTAAAAAAAAAGAAAAGAAATTGACTTTGGAACTGAGATTAAGTTTAGTTTAGTAAGAGCCGTGTCTCCATTTTCAGCAATGTCAGTATTTTAAATTCAAATTAAACTTTATCTTCTATATTCAAAACTTAATTCCGTGCATAGGGAACAGTTACAGCCGAGCCCCGTCTGCACAAATGCACCGTTAAGACTGTTATAGAGGGCAAACGTGTTGGATCTGCGCATTCCTGTTATTCCTCAGCAAACATGCAAACAGCATGCACAGACAATAATATCAACACATGGAAGGCATCAGATTAAAAAGTAATATTTGACACCTTTTATGATTTATTACCTTCAGAAAATAAAAGAAAAAGTCAGAATATTTTAAAAATGTTACTTGCAGTTTAGAGCCCCACTGAATTTAAGATTAAAAATGTTCCTCAAAGCCAAAAGAGGGGGCTAAATTATATTTCAATGTAGGAGATGCATTTTTTCTCCCAAGTGATTTTCAATGACTAAAATCAAACCATGTCACTTACAAAAAGGCGTAAGAGTCCAAATCGTGTGGTGGCTGTTGAATGAGAAAGAAAAAGATATAAAACATCTCAAACAGTTTCAAAGTCACACAACGATTTAAAAAAAGTCAAAAAGTTAAAAACAACAAAATCTAAGTTTGATTTAGCCGGAGAGGGTGTTAAAAAAAAAAAAAAAAAAAGCAATATCCTTTTAGAACGGGGCTCTTCAGTCTTTCACTAATCTGATAACGTGCCGTCTATTCACTCCCACCGAGCGTTTTAATGAAGATTAACAGACAGAGAGAGAGAGGGAAAAAAAAAAGATAACGGCGGCACATTGAAGGGCGCCACCAAGGCTTTAAAAAAAGAATGGTGCCGGAAAAGTGGGTGCAGCATCTGTGACGAGGCGTATGCCAAGCATGAAATCAGCATTACGCAAGGATAAAGTAATCGCTGTTACCACAAAAGTGTGAAATCTCATCGGGGGGGGGGGGGGGGGGCACAGGCGGTAACACTCACAGACATATAAACACACAGGTGAAAAAGACAGTGGTAGCAGATTGAAATGCCTCAGACAGACGACTGGTCAAACTCTTGACTGTAAACAGAGAAGAATGGCAGCCGCTGGTTGGGAGGAGAAGAGCTCCAACCGATGCATCCAGAGAGGAGTGTGAGACGAGCTAATAGCATCCAGCGCTGATGAAATTCTCTTTCAAGCGCAGAGATCACTTGCTCGCAGAAAGTATTCTGATAATGATGATAACCATGATTTTCTGGAAGAATTCCTTAACTTCCTTCATCCTCTGTCAGAGCAGTGGTACTGAACTCTTGTACTAAGCACTTGCACTAACCCCATGCTAACGTGTGTCTCAGGTGATCCTTCACAAGTGGAAGGCTCTAAGTTCAGGTGTGAATGCACCGAAGACTCATTGAGGACGCATTTGAGATCCGATCGGTCGGACCACATTCTCATTTTTCACTATTTGAGACGGATTAAACCTTATTTCATTGTTGAGCCGTGAGCAGCTGCCCGTGACAACCACTTATGTTTGTTTGCATATAGAGCGGAGAGGTGAGGTTCGATCACAAGTGGTCACATTTTTGTGTGTGGATGAGAACAAGAGACAGTGATGATGAGAAAGATGAGGTGACGGGTGGTTGAAGATGAAGTCCCCCCCCCTTTCACGGAGAGAAAAAATACTCAGACACACACACACACACACACTGTCCTCCAACTGTATGGTAGGACAGCATGGTGAAGTGCCCGCATATGTGCAGAGTCTGTATACAGATTCACAGCTGTATATGGAGCAGACCTTATAACAAAATAGCAGGACACCAACAGGCCTCCGGTGGATCGCAGGGCACCCGTTAGCAAACAGTGATGCAACACTGAGCTCAGGAGTCAGAAACCTGAGTCACACTTGGTCTACGTTTTTAAAAAAAATAAAAAATGAGGCGTCAGGATTGTGCGTTTTTGCTCGAGTGGTTCCCTGCAGCAGGCGAAGCAGCACTGCTGCTAAACCAGGCGTCAGCGCTCCTTCTATTAAAGCTGAATGGGGTTTTACGAGGTGTTAAGCGCTTTGATGCTCATGATGATCATGTGAAAGTAGCTTAAGTTGTCAGACATGCACACGGAGGAGAAAATCCACCTCAAATCTCACTTCTCTTTTTTTATTTTATTTTTTGCTTTTCATCAAATATGGAAGAGAATCTGCCAATGATGTAAGGATGTGAGGTAACTCCACGTTTCCAAAGTTTTTAAGAAACTAAAAAAAAAAACAAAAAAAAAACAATATAATAAGTGAGATCATCTTGCAAACACAAATATATGAGGTCACTCACTCTAACTTACATATACAGTACTGCGAAACACAAGGGGGTCAGAAAAACACTCACCGTCCCAATGGCACACTAAAAGCCTGGCCATTAATACCTACACAGAACAAACACACACACACACACACACACACACACACAAAATACACTTCAACCGGCAGCTAACAGAGGATTTATTCACTGAGAGGTACGCAGCAGACGTCGTTTCAGTGCTTTTAAGTGGGAGCACTTGTGTAAACATGAACATGAATAATCTATTAGACTCTGACAGACAGACAGATAACTGGGAACTGATTACAGTGTAGGCTTGGGCGATATCCAAAATCTACTATCTCAATACAGTGCAGCCCAAATATCGTGATATACGATATTATCATGGGTGGGAGGGGTTATAATATAGTTATATTATTGTATTTTATGAAGCGATGCTGCCACTAAACAGCCGGTAGCCTTTAACTATAAAAAAGAAAACTTAGAGGTGCCACTGCTCCCCTGAAGACTTTATGTTATGTAAGAGCTCCGTCTAATGAACGTGGATCATGTTGCCTGCTGCTCTTTCACAACTCCTCTGCTGAGCGATAACACCTCTCCCCCCATGGTAACCTGTGTAAAATACAGTGTTCATTTTCGCCAAATCTTTCATAGGACTTTCAAAAATAAATTACAGATTCCAAAGAGAAAAAGCTAACACACAAGAAAGAGATGTTTGTATCTTCAAAAGATATCAGTCCTTTATGACTGAAGTCCAAAAATAAAAACACTTGCTTTGCATTTTATTAGGAAAAATTAAATGTTTGCTTTACTACTGCAATCTTAGCATTCCAGTCATACAGTACAGCACTTGTAGTTTGTCACATGAGGACAAACATTTATCCACTCAGGGAAAAAGGTTTTTGGCTAATTTATACATTTCCAGCGCAGCTGCCAGGTACTTGACAGGTCACATGACCTTTAGCGCAACACTACAAGGTTTCCTTCAAAACACACAGGTTGCACGTATGATCTGATGTGAGTGCTAACATACCTGGGGCCAACTGCATTAATAATTCACTGCATCCTTTAAAATAACACACAGATTTTATAGTTTGTGCTGAATTATTCAAAGCACTACGACAAATGGGGAAATATGAATGCTTTGAATCACTATGGCATGTCAGGGTATGTGTTGCCTCAGTGCCTCTATGTATATTGTATATAGTATATTAATCCTGATTCTCCTCAGTATGGAAGGCACCGATAATCTGGTTTATGTGCAACTGCTCATTCTCCATTTATTCTAAATTCACAGTAGATCAACTGAAAGCCTTAGCATTAGCATACACGCTAGGCTAATGGCAAGGCCATTCCCGGGCCAGGCAGAGGCCTCCTGGCTTTGTGAATAATGAACTGTGTTGCAGTAAAGTTCCAGTTATAATAATTCACCGCCTCGGGATCTTTTTGTGTTTTTTACCCAGGCACAGGGGGAAAAAAAAAATCAGTTAATGTGCAACGCTAGCTACCACATAATATAACCGACGCCTGCGGTGTTATTTTCTAACATTATTTGCAAAGACGACTTCAAGGCTGGGGATCAAATCAAAGCCAACAGATGTGTCATCGTCTCGAGACATTTGGAGGAATCTGATGAACCATGTTGGGACAAAATCAGGACAGAAGACGCTGGGTAACCCATGATGCTTTAATGTGTAAAAAAACTAAAATTGTATCTCCACCCGCCTGTTGAATGTATCTAAAACTCTTATTAATCCATTTATTTCTGACTGAACCGAATGCATCACTGACTCCCATCTCTCCTCACTCTGTGTTGCTGCCTTATACAAGCCTGTCAGTTTGTTTTTAGCACATGCTTGCTTGCAGCATCACGACAGAAAACGCTCGAATGTTGAGGAACATCCTGACCTTCTAACTCCTTCGAGCAATATTTGAAATGTTTGGGTTTTCCTCGGTGAAAAACTCTTCAGCAGATCATCACTGTAAAACCTGAGAAATTTGAAAGAAAAACAACTGCTCTGCTTCATCTGTCAGTAATATGCAGCTTTTGCCATTTGTAGTTTTCAGGTGGATTCATTTCAGTCAATACATCTCTGGAATCAATAGTTCTGTTTTGCACAATTCCCATGGTGCATGATGGGTCATTAGAGTCTTATAGGATAATGAGATACCATGTGTTGAATTATGGCTCATCATCACTAATAGAAAATATGGTATTTTCCTTGTTAAAGCCCAGATTCCTTCTCTGGGTTAGAAGCCTGATCGGTGGTGGGGAGCTGCTCCTCTCCTGCATTAATCTCCTACTTTCCCTCCTTTCATTCCAGACACCCATGGGTGTGGCAAAGCCGATCCACCAGCTCGAGTCGAGACGAGGCGCAGTTACCGTCTCCACGGCAACCGAGGGTTGGATGCAGAGGTCTTTGTAGGGCGGGCAGTGCCTCTGTCGCGCGTTAAAAAAGTGATCGCCGTGTAGCAGGTGGTGCCCCCACCACCCTACCACCCCACCCTCCTCCTGCTCCTCCAGCGGAGGAGCTAGATAGAATAGCCTGCAGGGCCACAGGGCCTGGTCAGAACCATGCCATGCTGGGCTAGCTGTCAGCTCACATTAGCGTAGATCACAGAGCTAACGCCAGTCTGTGGCCTGCTTTGTGTCGGCATCAGCCTTATTACAAAGGCACAGCGAGAGAGAGAGAAAGGGAGAGAGAGAGAGGGAGGGACGGAGAAACAGCAGGCAACTCCTGCATGAAGAGGATGTTCAAGTTGGGGTCCAGGGACTCCCAGCATTCCTTCAAGAACCCTCCAGAAAATGAGACATCTTTAATTTCACTACAAAACAGAATGCACCAGATTGATTATTGCAATCATAACTTTTCTGCATTCATAGATCTGACACAAAAGTCCCTCTGAAAACAACTTAAAATTACAGGTGCTGAGATGGAACTCCTCTCCTCTTCACTGCTTTCATGCTGAATCCTCAAAAACCACCTGCACGCATTAAACGGAGAGAAGATGGGCGCAGCTTTTTACAGCCTCTGGCTCGAGTCTGGTGGCGGTGCAGCGAGGGAGGAGGCACTTGACCGCACACTTTACCTTTAATGCGACACCCGAGTGTTTCAGCAACCTGGAGCTGAAGTCTGCCAACGTGGCGCTCCCTGCTGTTAGACATTTAAAAAAACAGCGAGTCTTGCGGCTAAAACTACTGATAGAGGAACAGAATAGCTGCAGCCTGTAGCATATAATCAACCTCTAAATACAAAGGGCTTTTTAATGGATGGAAAGAGAGGCACTTGTGGTTTATACTCAGAGCAGAGGGTCAGTCCCCTTTCAGTTCATTAGAGAAATAACTGAAAACAAGATAGCAGCGGATTGTTGTCACTGACTGTAATTTCTCTAAACTAATGTCACAGGAAGTAACTCATAACTGTAGCGGACACGTTTAAGGAAACTCAAAGATACGAAGATTAGCATATTGTTTACAGCAGGGAGCAGGAGCGGGATTGTTAGCAGCTGCTACATCTGGAAATCTACATGTGGTTCACGCCACTACTAAAGACGCTGCACATCTTCAGTGCAAATATATGTACAAAAGCCACAAGCAATGCTACAATGACCGAGGGAGTGAACGCAGAATGATTCCATTATCATAATATGGAGGCTGCGTCATCGGGGGATCACAATGTTAGAACAAGCAGTTTTCTTTCCATAGGCCTCAAAACAATTAGAGTCGAAGACAAACTGCATAAAAGAGAGGTGGCCAATCTAATCTCTTCCTCAATATCTTGCCATGTTAATTGCTGTGCCCCTGGTAAACTGGCTCAGCACCTCCCCTCGTGCCCTGTCCCTCTTCAGACTTATTGCTTGCTGCGACATTATACGCTTTCATTAAAAATCCTGAATGGCTGGACGCTCCCAGCTCACCTGCAGGGCTCTTGGCACAAATCATCTCAAGACAAAAAAAAAAAAGAGAGAAAAGAGTGGAGAGAGTGAAACCCACCACAGCAGGTGAGACTGTTTCTACAACCAGACACCGGATCGGAGAGCTGCGATAATTAAGTTCTCTGTTGGCTTCTAAAAAACACACAGATGCTCACTGGTAGCCCTCGGTGAACAAGCCTTTGGGGAAAAAACATTAGGTGCTGAGGTGGAGTCGTCTCGACGGGCTGTTGCATGAACTGATGCAGTTTATCCCATGTGAGCCCGCGAGCGGATGTATTGATTTCGGAGGGTTTCATTTCAGTGCGTGATGAGGAGGGATGGCGGCGGCGGTAGCAGCGGGAATACAGACCTGTGGGCTACAGAACTGCTTCTGTCAGTTTAGAAACCATCCAGTTTTTACATCCTGTTTGACAGTACAGTCTTACGCTGGCAGTTTTGTGTAAACAGAATACACAAGTGAGGAGCAGTGAAAAAACCTCAGATATATAGATTGAAACGCACAAAAACCATCACCAGAGTCCCTCCACGACCTTGTAAACTTTACAACCCTGTTGTTTTATAGAGCAGATGGATTTGCTTTTAGAGTCTGTTTCTACTCAGTCGATTCAATGGACATCAGTCACTTCACAAAATCAGCATTCAAAGCTGATTAACTTTCATTTAATGGGAATGTAGAGCTGGCGGCCACGAAAAGAAAAAACCTTTTTTCTTGTGTCATCTTGGTTAAGGGTGCCGGGGGTCAGAGGCCAGGGAATGTATAACAACAATGTATTGACTTTCTTTCTTAGGGAGAGGATTCGCTTTCTTTGGCATGTTTTGCTAATTAAGTACACTGTCTCTCATTTGTCTATTGACTGCGAGACAACATTCTTAAATCTATGGTAAAGGTCACAGCGGAGAGGACTGGAAATCTACTATTTGACCCAGCAAGGATGAAAAGACTGTATCTTTGTACTTTTATAACAAGCCAATCCACTTTTGTAAACCATCGCAGTGCAATAGAGAAATAAAGGTGGATAAAATTAATGTTGTTGGGTCTTTATAGCTTGTTTCTGCCTTAATCAGCACACACACACACACACACACACACACACACACACACACACACACACACACACACACACACACACACACACACACACACACACACACACAAATAGAGGGAGGAGCAGCAGTAAAAGAAGAGACAGCCAAAGCTGCTGTAATTGAACACAGCATAGATTTTATTGCCACTGCATTATTCACAAAGGCCACTGCATTCTGGATCACCTCATGTGAATGACTGCGGGGGAAACATAATGTTGCAAAGAGTCAGAGTGGGTGAGAGAAACACTAAGACGGAGTCTTAACACAGCGGGCTGCAGAGGAACTTGGGGTGAATGAATCTCCAAAGACAGCAAAGTTGTCTGCCTCCAAATGGACTGTGTTTTGCCCTTTAATCAAAGCCGCACTGCAGTGAAACTAATGCAGATGTATGTTACAATCAGAGATGGAGGAGTGGGGTGGGGTGGGGGGTTGGTGGTGAGAAACAAAGAGAGGTGTAGAGTAAATGACGGTATATCAGAAGGCCTCAGACATCCCCCCACCACTCGCATTATGGAGCACGTATGAGCTATAAAATTAAACAGCCATGGAGGAGTGCCTTATGGAATGGGTATTCTTGTTTCAGCACCACGGACAGCGAACGGCCATTCTCCCAGATGGAGGGTCGGCAGGAAAAGATAGAAATCAGCTGATGTTAGAGCCCTGCATGTACAGATGAACTAATGAGTGGAATAAGAGGGTTGCGTAGTCAGCAGCAAAGTAAGAGTGAGGATAAAAAGAGTTCCATCATGTCATCCTTTAACTCTCATTACAATAAAGGCTTAGAGTCTATTTAACCTGACAGCCACAGCGATGCCTGCTCTGAGGCGACCCTGTCTGAATATCAATGGACCCCTCACCCAACAAGACACCAACACCGGGGCTGGCACTTTATTCAAAACTGGAACTATTGGAAGGAAAAAAAAAAACTTTTCTTTCTGTAATGATCGACTATGACTATAAGTGTAAAAGGCCATTTGATCCCCTCCCCCCGCCTCCGTACTCCAGCAGGGGGTATTCTGAAAATGCATCTTTACCTTTTACCCTATCAGTAAACTTGGTTGTGTTTGTTCTCTTTGATAATGTAAAATGGAGGAAACTAGCAACCTGATCTGGGAAGATAATCATGACTCCAAAGTGTCTGATAATCTGTGTAATAATTTGGGTTTATACCTAGGTGACAGGAGGTGCTACAAATGAGTGGAACAATCACAATCATTGGCAGCTGCACTCAAATTATAAATAAATTATGCGTTTATTCACATTTATTTGAATTTGATTTCCGCCTTAGACAAGGAGGTGAGGTTTTCTCCTGCGCCTATTTATTTATCAGCAGGATTATGCAAAATGTACTGATCCGATTTTCACCGAAATCTGTGGAGGGATGGGGATTGGGCCACGGAAGAACCCAGTAAATTTTGAGGCAGCTCAGGATCATTTACTATGAGTTAGATTTTTTTCCTCTGAAGTCTGTTGTTTGTTGTTTGACACTGGCCTTGGCCGAGGTCTGCTCTCTCCAAGTGCCCTTCTAGTTTTGGAAAGTGTCAGCACTCATTACCTGTATTTGCTGCTTCAAGTATCACAACCTGGGGCAGGTGCTACCCTGATTACAGCTCTCTTAATCACAGCTCTGATAAGCTTAGCGATACAAATAGCCCCAGTGTCCACATACAGGTGGAAAACCACTTGCTACTCGCCGGTCAGGGGAAAACAAAAGAAAATATCACCACTTCCCAGCAAGAAGTCATTTAATATGTGCATAATGTCAGACTGAATGAACTAAGTGAAACAAAATAGCAATTCAGTACGATTATCAGGCTACTGCCCCTCCTCCCCCTCCCATCTGAAAAGAAGGAGCCGGTTGGGGCAGGAGATGACAGCTGTGACAAATATGCTGACGATGTGGCTCTTGTCTGGGGCGAGGAGAAGATGAGACCCTGCACTGTTGCACATTACGGGACAGCCAGAAGATGGGAACACCTTCTGCAGGACTGTGTGTCTTGTTCAGCGTGTATGGGGATGGGGACAGAAAGATTAAGAGATGGATGGGAATGGTCATTGCAGTTCTACTCTACACCGCGTCGTGGTTGTACATCATCTCCAATGGGATTTTCTATCAGGTCAATTGGTCGCTGAGCATTGAATCTGGGGGGAAATGACACAACGTCAATGGCTGAATGAGCCTCTAGTGAGGTGATCAGTGCTGAGGTAGGGTTTTATTAGCAGCCATGATTCACTACTCTACTATCTCCCTCTCTAATTCTTTTTTCGCCTCCCAGACCAGCCAGTATGCAGCTATTTTAACCCAGTCACATAGCCAATACCTACTGACATGTTCCTAATGAGAATCATTTGTGAAGGCGCAGCTGATTCACAGCACTCCATTTATTAAAACAGGTCCAAAGTATTCTCAAGGCTCTATCTGTCCTAATAAAACGTAACCTTATTTTCTTCGGCGGACATCTTTAACACGTGGACCCTACAGGATTGATGTCACTTGCACTGACAAATAAGTTCCTAACAAGTCAGTCGTTTGATTTCATCCCGGAAAATAAAAACGATAAATTTACAGCATCATATTCTGTCACGCCACACACTTAAAACTCTAAAAACAACTCCACCTTTCCATTCCACATTGTTGGATAAATGAGATCAGACTGCTGCAGTAAGCCAGGCAAAGGGTTACACCATAATTGCATCAATGAAGAGAGGATGTTGCCACACTAGAATCTATTGAAGTGAGTGGCTTGGCCCGTGTGTGCACCCTACTCCAATTTAAAATCTCTGTGGGATCTGTGCTGTGTGTGCATGTGTGTGTGTGTGTGTGTGTGTGTGTGTGTGTGAGTGTATGAGGCTACTAGCTCTGTATCAAATATGCTCCACTGTTCAACATGTGCTAACAGTGGCTGATACTACACCAGGAGATTAAAGGATGATGTGTGATAACGAGGGGAAAGAATCTGAGTCTCACATGAAAGGATGAAGCTGGAAATATTCTACATTTTTTGTTATTGTCACCAAAGCCCTTGTAAAGACTAATACTGTAGCTAACAATGAGTAAATCCGTCTCTCAGCACTTTTTGACTTCCCTGCCTTGCCTTTACCTCTTAATCAAGCCCAATGTTTCCTGCTAAAGAAAGGCACAAGCTTTTTTTGGGATGGTTGACAATACAAAATGAAGCAATTTACCAGACTTTCTTGTGACTATTTCCGAGCAAAATGGCAGAATTTGGGCATTTTTCCAAGGCAGCATCAGTATAATTTTGTGCTATTTTGTGGCAATCTGGAAACTGAAAGTCAGCTGTGAAAATGTTTTTCTTGTACGAATAAATAATCGTCTTTAAGCTGCTTCCTGCCATTCAAAGTAGCAGTGTCAGCAAGCTCAGTTAGTTCAGGCTAGCTTTAGGTATTATATGTAAATAGTTCACTTTTATGAACTTTGAAAATGGTATTGCAGAAACTCACTCTACATAGCCTGAAGGGCAAACGCTGCCTGAGAAGACAAGCTCTAGGGCAACAAAGTCCTTTCCACAAAGACACATCACGCTTGTTTACTTTACCATTCCTTGTGGGAAAGTTGCAGGGATCAGTTGAGTTTATGTTATTTCATGTGACTGTAAAGATCATAAAATTCCTGGAGGGTCTGAACACAGCAGCAACAGTTACCTCTGAAGTACAAGCTTTACAGTAACGCATTCACATCACGGGGTACACAAACAGTCTTCTATTCCTTCTCTCTCGTCCCTTGTTCACACACACAAACACGCATCAACCCACACATGTACACGGGGGCCTCTTGCTTTCGAAAGCTCACTCATCCTTTTAATCGGTGTGGAATCCATTAAAGTGGGTCAAACTCCCTTCCCCATCTGCCCTGGCCAGATTTTAAATGCACGAGGGCTGATTAAAAAAAGACCAAGAAAATAGGGCAAACGCCTACAACACACACACACACACATACGTATACACACCACTCAGGGGACCGGTGGCAGGAAATAGATACCAAAGGGAGGACTGTGTGTTTGCGTGTGTGTCAGTGAGGGTGTCGGGGGGGGGGGATTTGTAAGTCAGCGTGCCTGAGTAACAAATAAAAGGTCAAGCACTTCGACTTCAGTCAGTGTCAGCCGTGTATCAATTTGTCGTGTTTGCGCTTATTTGCATATGGCCACCTTTTGTTGTTCCCTGAGCCGTCCGTGACCACATGACACAGGGAGGGCGGGACACCAGAGGAGGGGGGTGTGTGTGTGGGTAAGACAGCTGTGGGGATAAGCTCGCTCCCACAGCTGGGTGTGTTACTGTTTGCGAGTGGACATGTCTGCGGTTCAGTGTGACTTTGTCTGTTTTTATTTGTTATTCTTTCAAGTTGCATGTGTTTTCATGTTGCCGCGGAAACATCTGCACACATGTTCACACTGCTATTGAAATCAGAACAGAAACAGTTCCGCTGATCAGCCTGCAGCAGCACAAAGCTGCCACATGTTTCCCTCCGGATCAAGCCGCAGCGCCGTCCTAGTGTCATGTGACGAGCAGTGTCACTGCAGTCATGCACGGAGATCATCAAAGGGGCGGGACCCTGCATTTAGCCTATCATCATCATGCTGCACAAATGGGGATTTCCAAGATTAAGAGTTGGCACGCAGTAGATGGTGAGAGGTCCCTAATACAGTAAGTTGAGCAAAGACGATAGGAAATGCATTAAAACGTAACTGCAGCTGCAATAAATCTTCCATTAATCATTTATAGGGTTGGAACTAATGATATTTTCGCCGCTAATTTTCTGAACCAATTAATAAAATATATGGTTTAGAAAATGTCAGAAAATAGTAAAAGAAAATGTCAATCTGAAAAATTCAGATTGAGAAGCTGGAAACGCTAAATGTTTAACATTTCTGCTCATTAAAAATGGCAGTTAATCGATAGTTGATTGTTAATTGACAAGTGGAGTAGTTTCAGGACAAATTATTTATTCTTTAAAGATGGAAAACTGTTCATAAGTCCAACACCCCAGAAGCCAAATATATTCAATTTACAATGATATAAAACAGAAAATTGAAAAAAACAAAAACAAAAACACATTTGAGATGTTGGAATCAAGAAATATTTGGCAGTTTTGCTTCATAAATAACTTAGAAGATGAATTAATTATCAAAGTTTTCTGTAAATCAACATCACTTTTCACTCCAGCTTTATACAACAGACCAAAGGCACATAAAATAGACTGCTTTACTAATAAAGGCAGGAAAATTCAGCTGAGGTGCATGAGAGAATAAACACTAAGACAGACTGTGTCCACTGGCGATATATACTGGAATTTAAGGTATCGCCATGACAAGCCAGAAAAAAATAGGTGCTAACTCGTCATCCACCTGATGAGTCATCCTGTCTCACAGACCCTCCCTGCTCCATAAGCCCGACTGGGCCTGTGAGGATGCTCAGGTGTGGGTGTAAAGGTGTGAGTGTGTGTGTGGACAGGAGTCGGCTCTGATTTGTGCATCTGAATGTGTCACACTGATTAAGAGCCACTGTGGCATTCCTACTCAGCTTAAGCAGCACACAACACAAGTTCAATCTGAGCCTCGGTCTTGAACGTGAAGGAAAGCACTGGACTAAATGAGAAGTAGCACTTTTTAATCAGCGCGTGCAGCCGTGTCATCCGTCTTTTCTGTCAAGCCCTGAACGCCAGCCCTCAGTCAGACTGTCAGGAGGGGGCCAAACGAGGTGCGGCTTTAACGGTTTGATTAAGCGGGGGGTGGTGGGGGGGGGTTGGCCTGGGCTGCAGACACAGCGCTGAGGACAGATGCTCATAGACGAACCCGACCCCAAACAGCCACTCTTTAGCCAAATTCCCCCCCGGCGGCCGCACTGCCATAAAACTTCCCGACTGCCAGTTCACTGCAGAAGAGAGGATTACTTTTAAGGAGAGCAGTGAGAACCAGCTCATTTCCTTCCTCTACGCTTCATCAGGGGCCGGAGGGATACTTGTGAACAAAAAGGCCGAAGGGACGGGTAAAATATATCTGACAATCTGTCTGAAAGTTGGCTGCCAACTTTGGTGTGACTTTGCCTGAGCTCCGTTTAGATTCGTCAGTGTTACCTCGTTCTTATTATCCAGTTTCTTTCAATTGGCTCTATAGTGTGAACCTTCTACTGCTAGAGGTGACAGGCTGTACAGGCTATGTGGGAGAGGCCAAGAGAGAGAGAGAGAGAGGGAGCGAGAGAGAGAGAAAGAGAGAGAGAGACAGAGAGAGAGACCTTTAGGGCAAAAACATTACAGCTGAAAAGACTAATCACATGCAGTGCTAATTTGGCATCCAAGGACAAATACTGGGCAACAATTATATCTCATTTTTCAGGTAGCTCAACCCTGACAAAGTGTTTGGCAAGGTATTATGGGATGGGAACAATGGGATATTAAATACAAGGACATGGACAAAGCAACCAACAATTTAACAAAGGGAAGGTCCAATCTGAAGGCACTGTCTTTAAAGCGACACTTAAAAACAGCAAATATCATTGAAAGATATTATTTTGTGATTTCAGCAAACGGCTCTCTGACAGTGTCTAGATTCTGCTTGTTTTAACTTATACACTCAACTTCTAACACTCAGTGAACTTATTTCATAAAAGCTCAAATCCCAGAAAATTGCCTGGGGAGCAGAAACATTGTGTGCATTGTTCTCTAACTGACTCTTACCAGAACGACTCTATGAAGCGTTGCATGATGATGACATTACACGAACACTTCCTGCTTTTATAATGGGTAGCAGAAGGGTATCCGACATATCTCTTGGAAATTAGTGGGCGGAACAAGAGTTGTGGTCTTGCTCTGGGAATAAGAGCTTGTGTCACATGAAAGAGACTCACGGCTAAGAGACTCTGCTGTGAACCCACTAATATGGTCCAGTGAGTTCAGAACTCGGCCTGGAAACCTTCTCCCACGGGATACAATCTCATTGGATGTCCCTCCAACTGCAGCAAATGCACTTATAAAAAAGGTACTGATGGAGGCATAAGCACCACAATGCACCAACAATTGCCTCATTTCTCTTTGTCACAATGCAGAAATAGTAAAAGGAGCTGTTCATTACCGCAAGCTACAGATTCTTTTTTAGCCACTGGCAGCTTGGCTATCAGGCCATCACTTTCCAAACTTTCCAACAACTCTTGGATGCATTGCTACAATATCAGACATAGACATTCATGGTTCCCAAAGGATGAACCCTATCGACTTTCCTTGTATCCCCACTATGAGGTTGACATTTTGTTTTAGTTTAGTTTAATGCCATGAAATCTGGTATTGACCACATTTCATAGACATTCAATGTTACCAGATGATGGAGCCTAATGACTGTGGTGATCCCCTGACTTTTCATTGAGTGCCGTAAAAAAAAATTCAACCTGTCAAATCCTTTAGTTTGTGACGAAACCCCTACCAAACTAATCACATTCCCATCAGCCTCAACTGTACATTGTGTTTAGCGCTGATTAGCAAATGTTATCATGTTTACAAATAAGATGGTCAACATGCCTAATGTCCACATGTTAGCATTATCATTGTGTGCATGCTAGCCTTCTGATTTTAGCACGTAGCTCAAGGCACCTCAGCTTTTAGCCCTGTTTGTCCTGTATCTCAGCCAGTTGCTAGGCCATCCATCACTTCCTAACCCAGGCGTAATCACACAACAGCGAGCAGGACGTACTTCTTTTTACTCTTCTATCGTCTGTGCTTCGTGTTAACGTGCCACCTCTTACTGCCTCCAAATGTCATTAAAGAGATATCAGCTGAGAGTCGGCGTAAGATACAGGGAGTGTAGACACAGCTGTGCGGCAGCCTAGCCCAGCTCCCAAACTAAGCAAACTCTGACACTTCTGGGTACATGTTTGCAGAGCCTGGCGGTGAATACTAAAGGAAATGAATAACTCTATCACCCTGATGGAGCCGCCAAAGCTTCAAAAGGCACCCTACTTTGCAATTTAATTCAATTTGCCCCGGCCGATTTATAATTGCAAACAAGGAAGGGCAATCTGATAAAAATGAATATCATTCGGAGTTGGTAAACAATCTGAGAGAGACTCTTTTACCCAGAAAGTAAAGGCTCAATGCAGTGATGCATGCTTTTATCTAACCAAGCATGATGGATCTTATATTACTTCAAGGGAGGAAGAAAAAAAAAGATTTGTGATTTACGTGTACTGAAACAGCCCGATACCGACTTTCCCTACAATTCAGTTTTATGGGGATTTCCTGGGACTATAATCTGTGAGCGAGGACGCCTTTGATTTTCTGATATCAGAGGAGCTTCTTCCAACAGGTACGGGCCCTCGGGGAGCCTTTTTCCACTAATGATTTGACATGAAAAGGCAAAGCTGAGGTTTACGACGCCCCAGACAAACACTGAAGGGGGAAAAAAAAAAAAAATCTTCAAATGTGAAAGTTACAGGCTCTGCAGTTAGAGGGCAGACAAACAAGATATTGGATGAGGTGATTTAAGAGGCAGGAGATAATAATACCATGCCGTATTAGGCTTTTGCACTCATTGTTTACTGTAAAGACAGGGAGTCATCTGAAATATCACAGCACTGGCAAGACTTCAACTCGCAAGTAGGGATGAGATACTCAGCTGTGTTGCTGCCCCAGATTGTGATTAGACTGATGAGGCAGGTGTATTTCTACGTAAACACCTTATCTAAAAACTGAGCTCCCATCAGCACTTCAACACACTTGAAAAGCAACCCACAAACCACTTTGCACTCATCTTCAACAAAGCTTATGAAATCATGCTGACTGCACCTGGATACAAAAAAAAAAAAAAAAAAATCAGCCATCAACACCTTTTTTTTTTCATACTGCAAAAGGCAACTAGCAGGTTCTTGAACACTGCTGTGAGAAAGACAGAAATCTCACTTCCTTTCCTTCTTTTCCTTCCACCCACAGTAAAAACAAGAGTGCTGGCTCGGTTACAGGACTCGATCAATATCCACTGACACCGCTTCATTGCCATGCATGGGCTCTGGGCAGAGCTGAAATATGCACGGGCGGTGTACAGTAATCAATGTAGGGCACTGTGCACATCTGTCCTTATTCCTCTTTAGAAAACAGGGAGAGTGGACTGGAATTAGAGCGCAGTTCAAATATAGATATGCAGGGGGGCTGAGATACATTGGGCTCAGCATGAATAACTCAACATCATTATACAGCAGCAAGATGAAGATCAACTCTGAATTCTAGTTTCTCATGATTCTACTCTGATGTTTTATTTAACAAGCTGAAGTGTGAAAGCGTAGAAATTCTTTTGCAATATTCTTTTTGTTTTCTTTCTTGTAAGATCTGAATAGTGGGATTATATAACAACTAAATCCTTTATTTTTATTAGGAATATATTGAGCATCCACTCTGTTTTACACTTCAATTCAAAAATACATTATTTCTGTCTGCATCTCAAAATGCAAAACAGTGGAGGACTGCACTGCAAAAATCTAATATAAAGTCATGGAAAATTAGGATTGAGCAAACATGGGAGATTGAGGGAAATCAGTCAGCACCTGCAGGTAGGAAACACCCCGATACTCATTGCTCTGCAGACAATCACACACACACCTCTACATACAACACACTGCAATCCACAAAGCCAATCAGGGAAAAGAAAACACAGCCAGCATTAGAGGAAGAAGCAGCAGCTTGCAGAGGAGTCGCACAGTTCACTTGCCTGGAATGTGTAAAACCTCGTCCCGTTCGGCGGGTGCACCTTTGGGGAGTTGGTCCCCGTGCTCATGTCTGAGAAAATCATAATCTCTTTGATGGGTAAACAATCCAGAAAAATGATACGGGTTTCTCTTCTTTTGTTGTTGTTCTTTTAAAATGAGACCAAACGTAGCGTGCTTCACAGAAACTCCCGAGGCGAGGACTCGGATCAGCCCCTGACCCGACGCTGTGCTCCCGGCATCAGAAGGTGGAGCGCTCCGGTTTGACTGGGAGGAAAAGAAAAACCGCGATAACAAAAGTGAAAACAAGGCAACTCTCCGGTCTTCTTTGACACGTTCCCCCCGGCTCGCACGCAGATGACTATCACTACTATATGTGTCTTTGTAGCGGTTTGCCTGGAGGGTAGAACCCGCGGAGAGACACCGACTCCATGGTCTCCCGACGCCCCGCTGCAAGCAGCTTGTGCCAGCCTCTCGTCTGTGCGTGGATTATCACCTTCCTCCTCCCCTGGCTTCACCAATAATCAGTGAGAGCATCACATCCGCGCTCCGCCAGCAACACACTGCCTGCCTCGATTGGCAGCAGCGACACACACGTTCGCTCCTTCTTTTTTTTTTTTTTTTTTACACTGCAAAAAATGTCCTTTTGTTACCAAGTCATTTCATCTTCTTATGACAGTTGAAAACAACATTTCCGCATTTTCATTCAAAAATGTTTTTGCGCATTAGGACCACATGTAAAAAATAAAATGTCAATTAAAGTCAAAATTCTAAAAAAAAAAGAAAAAAAAAAGTTTAAATTAACACGTGGCCCTAATCCTCTTCCGTTAAAAAGAGCCACTTTGCAAAAAAAATTACATTAGATTTATCTAAAATAAGATCAAAAATACATGAAGATAAATACTACATTTATTTGCATTGAAAAGTGTCAACATTTGACTTGGAGCTTACGTTGTGATTTTTTTTTTTTTTTTTTTCGTGTAGCTCTGTATTGATTGGAGGAGAAGACAGATGCCTTACTTCCTTGACTGTGGCAATTTTCTCTGTGGAGCAGCATGAGAAGTTAAAACACACTGTATGAAATATAGGCTATGGCTTTGCCTGGTCACTTAGAACATATTCAGAATCCCTTTGAATTTCTCAACAGGCACTTTCAGAGGAAAACTGCAAACTAAACTGCAGTTAATATAGGTCACACAATGAAAGACTGCGATTGTATTTTACGATTCGATGTTGGAAATTTTACTGAAAACCAGTTGTGGTTCAGTCGGTATCGTCAAAGTGATGGATGTGAGGCAGTCTGAGTGACTGACTGTTTAATCAGTGTTGTCTGTGGACGGTTCTTCACCTTCTCTAACGCACACAGTAAAGTTTTACTGAGTCTTTGTGTTGGAACCAAAGTCATCCAGCTGGCAGACACACCTGATCACTATAAAATATTATTTAACAATGGACTTTATTACTTTTTTAAATTTTTTATTACATTTTCAGATAATCATCTCTCACATTCTTTGCACTCCTCTGGAGATAACTGTTGCAATGCCATCCTCACTGGTTTACCAAATAAGACAGCTACAGCTAATTCAGAGTTGCAAATTAAAAAAAAGGGAGCATCTTACTCCAATTCTCAGGTCTTTGCACTGGCTTCCTGTCAGATACAAAATTGAATTCAGAGTTTTACTTATTGCCTACAGGTCACTAAATGGTCTAGACCCTAAAAATGTTTGATCTATATAAACATAATAGGTCTCTATTTCTCTATCAGTAACTGGTTTTAAAAAAAAGAAGCTAAAAACTGCTCTATTCTCCACTGCCTTCATTTAACCATTTAATCTTGAACAATATATTACCTGTTTTATAGTCATTATTATTATGCTTTTATGCTTCTTCTATTTCTGTCCGGCACATTGACCTCTGGATATGATAATGCACCTTGCTGAAAAATGGAGAAGCACATCGATGTCTTCTTCCTACGTCACCATCCATTAAAGAACTGAAAAGTTTCCACCCCTCCCATCGACTCTTTGTCTGGACGCATTTCCACAGTGACAGTTCCACAGTCATTGATTTTTTCTTTTTTTTCTTCTTTGGTGACGCACTTTAAGGTTTCTTTGAAATACAATTGCTTCAACCAATTTAAGGCAAGTGCATTGACTATCTGCAATTTTAGATGGAGAAAAGCACTTCCAACCAGGAGTGATGTGTCTCTTCCAGCTAACAAGAAAAAACTTAAATATGAACTTATTTTCTTTGTTCCACTGAACTGGGTGCCAGCAGTCAAGTTTGTATCTTGACAAACTGGACAGATAACTGGATCAAAAAGCAAAAGTATTGAGCTATTATTCCAGTTTAGTGACTATCGGAAGAACCCCGGCGGTTCATGCTCAGGCCTGATTTTGTGCCGTTAGCCACAGCTCAGCGAGCTTGATTGAGCTGAGTGGTGTTGAACTCGCTGTTATAGCCTCGCACTCTTCGGAGGGATTTGGTTCTGGGAGACTTCAAAGTATTTGCTCTTGACATAGCAGGTTAACAGCGTTTCCAGCTGTGTAGCAGCAGATCCTGTTAACCAGACTGAGCTGAGGTTACGCTCCTGACCTGGGAATACAAACCGAAACATAATTCAACTCAACACTGTACCATAATACCAGATATCTGTGGGCTTAACCTCAAATGTGTGATAATAAAGTAAGATCAAATGCTTTTAAAAGATGGCTAAGACCTCCAGGAATAATAATCAACAGCAATAAAAGGAGAGGGCCACAAAAAAAAAAAATCATCATCTTTTCCCCTTTTTCCCTGTCACTTGAATAGAGATGCATGCTGGGAATTGAGTTACTATCCCCTGATCTGCCCAGGATAATGAGCCAGGCAGAGACCTCTAGATGGGGTCTAAAGTTGAGGCATCTGATTGGCTGATAAAAGTTGAGCACAGCACAATGGGAGGCATCCTGAGGGGGGGGGGGTGAAAGTAGACTTCAGTCTCAGGATCAGAGGGTCGGCTGTTCGATCCCCGGCTCCTCTGCTCCGCATGTTTAAGTGTCCTTGGGCAAGATACTGAAACCCAAATTGCCCCTGATGAGTGTATGGGTGTGATGTATGAATGTGTGAGTGACTGGGTGAATGTGGCAAGTATTGTAAAGCGCTTTGAGTGTTCGATTAGACTACAGAAGCCCTCTATTCTACTTTTCTGCCGCCCTGTGTCCTTTTCCCTTGTGACAAGCTGTGCTCCACCTGCTGCAGCGTCACTACAGAGCGGGCGAGTGCGGACGTGCAGGATCTCTGCCATCAGGGGCTTTACTAAGCCCTCCTGCACATCAGTCACAGAAGGGGACTCGCCTGTGTGCTGCAGTGCACTGGACTCTGACGTCATTGTACAGATGTGCAGTGGGCATGGCTTAGTGCTTCTACGTGCTCATTGGCTGGAGCCTCTCAATCCTCTCTGTGTTTTCTCCAGCTCTGGTCGACACTCCCATTTTGTCTTTCAGCGTTTCCGAAGCTGCCAAAAGCATCACAGATGGAAAATGATATTTGAGTGAAGAGAGCTGGAATTTGAAAATGAATTATAGCAGGTTATTGTCGAACACATTAAACAATTAATAGAATTTTTGATCCAAGTGCGCTTTAAAAAAAAATAATACTTCGAATCAATATTTCATCAAAGTGCTTATTCGCATTCGAGGCAGTTTGTGCAAACACAGAGGCTTCGCTTATTAAACCCATACCTGAGTGAGTGAGTGTGCGTGTGTGTGTGTGTGTGTGTGTGTGTGTGTGTGTGTGTGTGTTCATGTGTTTTCATGCAGGCCTGCACGTCTCCTCAAATACATCCCTCTGTCCATCTAAATCCCTTAAGAAGAAAAACACACACAGTCCTGTTTTATCAAAGAGCTCAAACAAATTGATTTTAGGTTTGAAAGCCCGTGTTTGATCAGTGCGTGGTCCTAATCTATGAGGCCAGCTCCAGCCTTTGACAGATAGTAGCAATGATAATACATAAATTGGGATATGAGAGACAAGTGTGTGGATTTCTGCAGAGCAAAGTTAATATGCATTTAGGAAAGAATATGTGATGCTGCTTTGAGAGATCTTGTTAAGGGCAGATAAGAATTCCTCATTAAACCCCTGGCTAAGATAAAACACTTAAGAATGACCCATAGCAATAATAGTGGGAGTATGAGGCCACACATGAAGACTAGCAGGGCTGTAACCTGAGGATATGTATGTAAATCACACATTTTCATTTACTCTTCTGTACTGTATGTCTCTAACACACACTGTAAGCTTGTGATAGTGCATTTTGCTGTAAGCCTGTTTGGTCAAACAACCACTTAAACTGCAAATGAGCTGCAAACAAGGAAAAGAAAAAGGGTGACAATTTGTGCATATGGAATGAGGATTTGGTTATTGCAACTCCATCTTGCAAGACGTTGTAAGAAAGCTAAACCGGTGAGGAGTGAATTCTTTTATGTCAGAAAAATGCTAATCATGCTGCGCCAAAATAA
This sequence comes from Seriola dumerili, assembly GCF_002260705.1. Taxonomy (NCBI): domain Eukaryota; kingdom Metazoa; phylum Chordata; class Actinopteri; order Carangiformes; family Carangidae; genus Seriola; species Seriola dumerili. The sequence continues at coordinate 4,241,384 of NW_019174393.1, forward strand.
CATCATTGATAGCAGGTTTTTTTTTTTCAGTGGTGAACACAACAGAAAAATCAAATTAATTGGTTACATTAAATATTCTCCCAAAGGGGACAAATGACATGACAGAAATTCTTCTGGGGATAAGAGTCATAAGTTTCCGTTCTGACATGCAGGTGCAAAAATACACATTTGAAACCTAAACTGTCATTAGGAATAAAGCTGAAGGGAAATATGGAAATTCAATTAAAATAAACCTCATGCAAGATGAGAATGTTGTCTTGGAAATAGCTTGAATTTAAATGGTTGTGTTCATCCAAAGGCACAAATAGTCAAATAGAGAAACATCAAAACCAATCAAGTAATTGTTTCAGTGCTACATGGAACCACAAGTCATCTTAAACTATTGGCAATATTGTTGATTTATAGACAAACTCTGGCAGCTCAGTGAGCATATACTTATGCACAGTGGTGCTTTGAGCTAACATTAGCAAGCTAACATACTGACAATGACAGTGCTACCAGCAGGTATAATGTTTACCGCGTTCGTCAGCTTAGTTGAACTAGTTTAGCTGATGTTGCGCACATTACTAGCATGCTACCATTTGCTAATTAACATTAAATACAAAGTACATCTTAGGGGTTTGAAAAGTCAGGGGCTCACCGAAGCCCTTTGGATCTGGGGAACATGAATGTGTTGAGATACTAACCAATATTGCCAACCCTGAAGCCATCATGTTAGCATGAGCTAAAGTGGCCGTCGCAAGTTCCCAGAGCTCAAGGGGACATATTCAAAGTTTTGTTCGACCAAAAGTCAAAAACCCAAAACAGATGAAAGATGAAAATGTCTGGCATTCATGTTTAATGAATAATTTACCAAATGTTGATTAACTTTATGCCGATTGATCAAACTTTTAACTGATTTGACTGATTTTAGCTCTAAATGGAGACGCTAATCAGATAAAATAATAAAGAATAAATAATAATAATGCAATGTTTGGAAAGAAACTGATGGGACATGTTTTAATGAAATGCACTAAAAAGAAATGACTAACATACAGCAGATGATACAGTGATTTAATGACACAGTGTCGTCATTTCAAGCCATCATAGGCTGCTGTAAATAGCACAGCTCCAGAGGCAACTCCTCCCTGCTTCAACTACATGCCAAGGTGCACATTTGATATGCAGCACATGATAAATCACTGCGGGACTCCGGGATCGGGGACACTTGGGAAAGATGGTGGCACGTTAGAATTAGCATACTCTGTTGTCACCATGCCTGGCACACGGTGTCAAACACACACACTCTTAACAAGCTGACGAGAGACAAGGAACTTTTAAAGCGCTGAAGCTGTGTTGTCATGTGCCGTAGTACCTACTGTATTGTAGAGCTCCCCAAAGAGCCCAACTGTCAGCTGAAGCAATTGGCAGATGTGCGCTCATCCTCTGGGCATGGAGTCAGATTACAGTGAGAGACAAGGATCTTTGAGCCTCAAGAATATGGCTTCACTGAATCTCAAAATGATGTGAAGAAATAGGACAAATCATTGAAGGACAGGAGTTTCTTCTGTTTGGGTTTTTATAATAACATTCCTGAAGAAGCTTTTGGTTTTCACTCATATTCTCCATGCAACTTCCTGATACCTCAGTCTACAGCTGAAGGGGTCCCTCCAGGCTACACAACACTGCCACCTCCCATTATCAGGCGTGTCGCTGCCTAATTAGGGCTTTCCCTGTTGCCATACTCTGCACCAAACTCTACTGGCTGTTATTAGCATCAAAAATGTTATTTGAAATTGTTTGTGGCTTCATTTCCCTCAAATGAGTCCTGAAAATTCTGTAACTGCTCCATCCTTAAGTGCAGAATACTAATTTTTTTGAAGCATGCTGAAACAGCTGAGGTTTTGATTGGTATTCCTGTTGAGTGTTTTTAGATTGCTTTTGCTCTGACAGCTTGAGGTCTAAACCTAACACGACCCAAATAGCAAGTCTCTTAACTGGCTTGTTTTAATAACTGCCCGCCAAAGGGTCTTCGAAAATTACAAAGTAAGACTCCCACTAGATCTGCAGGTGTCAGTGAAGGTCGCGGGTCCCTCCCTGCATGGATGACACGTCTTGGAAAACGTTTGACGCGGAGCAGCAGTAGAGGCATATTGATCGTGTCAACAGTCATGTGTGGGCAGACAGCAGTAATGGACGTTACCCCGGTCCTGTCACCGCTGAAACATTAGCAACATATTGTCAAGGGTACAGTGTAACTGAACGTGTGTGTGTATGTGTGTGTAACCTCAACCAGTCAATAAGATGTGACTCAAGGAACAAGATGCTGGTAGAGATGAGAAAAATCAGGGTAAAGAGTAAAGCTGCATAAACAAAAGCCAATTAGTCCTTTAGTATTTTTAGTAATTTAATAAGACGCTTGTGGGGTCATATATTTGCACCGATATTTACACTGATCTTCTGAAACATATAAACATTCTAGTAGACTTTGTAAAAACATAATAATCCTACTCTCTGTACTTAAAAGCATTGTTTTTTTAAAATTATATTTCAAAATAAAAGCCTAAGGAAAGATGCTCTTCCCTGAGGCCCTGGAGCCCACTGTAATGTATGCTGTGAATAGTGGAGGTGGATGCATTGGCATGATTATGGAGAGACATATAGAGCACAGAGAGACGCGGCTGAACTTACACACCAACACAAAAGGTGCACTTAAACACTTCTTTGTATATCAGCTGCTTCCAATAGCAGTGACACACTGATTTTGAGGGCTTCACTACCCAGAAATCTTGTAAGGCGCTCCACTGCACACTGCATGCTTACCATTTACCGCATGATAAATGGACCCGATTCTGATGTAACACATTATGAGCTGGAGGGTGTAAACGCTGGGACTCCTGTGGGTGGACATAGCTTTAATTTAGGCAAACAGACCGAGCCTACATTTCTATATTGCAGCCACATTTTTTAAATACAGTGAAAAAAAGAAAATTTGGCCTGGTGCAGGAAAACACAATTCCTCCATAATCTCTTTATCTCTCATGTCTCTTGCCTTTTGTCCTGTGTGGTCATTTTAAAGCTCTGACTCATGTGGCTGCTTTGCGATGTCTTCCAAACAACAGGCGTCACGATGATGAAATCTAAGGAGCCATTATTCTCCATTTCTGATCTGCAGGATTTCAAAGCAGGTTGCGCAACACATCCACTGCCCCTGGAAAAAAAAAGAGGGAGTCTCTAGCTTATGGTATGGCTTGCCACCCGCAAAAAAGTCTTACCAAAGCTGTATATACGGGTAGCTGAAGCAGCCTTTTACATTTTTCCCCCTTGAACGAGAGGAGATTTTTTTAGAAGGTTCTCATTTGAAATCGCTCTTATTCTACTGGATACCTAAGATAAAGACGAGGCTTTAAAAAAAAAAAAAAAAAAAAAACCTGTCAAAGGCAGACAGGAAATGGAGCTCACAGCTCTTCTCTGCTTTTAAGGTCGGTCAGGACTTGAGGTTTCATCCCTGCGGTCAACTCGGTCAACTGACCCCTCGCTCCCACTTCCATTATTCCTGACAGCAAATACAAAGGAAGCCTATCTTCTTGACCATGGACACTCCCATTTGAGGTCTCTCTCTTTTCCTGAAGTAACAGAAGAAACATCATAATCTGATCTTAACTGATCCAAACTGGATGCATTGGATGTTTGTGAAAATGAAAAATTCAGGAAGTAGTGCAGAAACAATTACAATTACTTCCTGTTGATAATTACAAAAATGCCCCCCCCCCCCAAAAAAAAAAAAAATCAATGCGGAAATGATCCACTGATGTTGAAATACTACGCACACATTTCCCCTGATGTTTCCCCAACTAGAACATCAACAACTTAATACTGAATAAGATTTACCACCACGTCCCAGAGAGGGTACAATGATATTTTGTTACTAGAGATAAAGAGTTGGTCTCATCATACCTCACACTGTGTATTGAACTCACCAACACTGCTACTGGTGACAGGTATTTGTTTACTCATACATAAAATAACACAGACAGAACCAATTCCAGGATGCTCTTGGAGAGTCCATCGGGGGAAAGTAATCAAACTCAAAGCGAGCGCGGGAGCGGCGGAGAGCAGGTTTTCAATCATCCCCCGGGGCAAACTAACACTGCATCACAAATGTGGCGGCTTTTGACTGTCCGTGATCGCGTGGTGCTGTTGTGCTCAGCACTTCTAAAGAAACATGCTGATTCGGGTATATAAACTGTCAATCATTATTTTCAGCGCAGTTATTCATGTACAGGCAACATTTGGAGGTTACATCTGTTATTTCCTGCACGGAAATAGAATCTGACAAAAGAAGCAGACGGAGTCAAAACTCTGGATCGACAGTCTCATTTCTCCCTGGCTGCACTGTGCATGCACATAAATCTCCACATAGATCAATAACAAACTGTGGATGTTCTTTATAAAGTCCCATTGTATCTACAGGGCTGAATAAAGGACATTGGAGTTATGTGGTTATATTGTAACCAAGTGGCAACATCCGAGGCTGAAAAAATGAAGCCAACATGGAAGTACAAAAAACTGCAGTTCCTTGAATGACCACTTGAGGCTGGTTCCAAAAGTGAGTCAATCCCCATAGATCACCCATGTTTACAGCCTGGTACAAAAAACTATTTTGGTTAGTACAGTTCATTTCAGTCTTGGCTCCACACACGCCCCACCTCTTGGCCCATTTTTAGATTAGCCGGGATTTAAATGCGGAGTCAGGCGCTGCCAAGATGGCAACAGCGGAGCAGCCCATTCCGAGGTTCAAAACCGCTCTTCAGAAACCTATGGGTGACGTCACGGAAGCTATGTCCATCTTTATTTACAGTCTATGGTTGAAACAGCATCTGAAGGTGTTGGCTGGCTAGCTGTTAGCATATATACCACAGGTAACATTGTAAAAGGTTCAAAGATGCTATTTCATGCTTAAATTTCAATGCATTTTGTACTGTAGAATAAAACAGTAGTGTCCAAAACTTTAAGTGTGTTTAAGTATCAAATGTTTCTCATAAAGCAGTGAGATAAACACTCATTCAAGCTGCTATTTTGAGGTTTATAAAAAAAAAAAAAATAAAAAAAAATCTGATTCAAAAGTCATACATAATGGCTGAGTCACAAAATGCAGAGCTCTGATGTGAAGCCGCCCACATCTCATTCTTGCTAACAGGCTCTGCAGCCTCATTAGAATGTCATGAAGCTTTTTTTGGATGCACGAATCGCTTAGAGATGGCATTAGAGGAGGAACTGCGAAACTACATTTAACTGTGGTCGCTTGTGTATGTATCCAGTCTTTAAGTGACATACTTTGAATTTATTTATTCTTTACTGTGCGTGGGTTGGTGTTGAAAGTTAGAAAAATAATACCTCAGCTTCAGCTCCAGTTCAGACACCAGATAATGTCAAACATTGCATCATTCGTGTTGGATCCATTCAGGCTGCGTATCACTGAGCTTTAAAGCCCAAAACCTGCTGTTATGTCGCAGCCGTCAGGAGGGAGTTTGGCTCGGTTTATAGAGGAGCGCACTATTGCAGGGGTCCTGCTGAGAGTTGCAGGGAGCTTGACTGCATCTTGACTTGACTGTTTTTCCAATATTTTGTAACTGCTGGTGTAACTTTTGCTATTAAATCAAACAGTTTTCTACAGAAGAGTGCAAGAAATCCATTAAACGGGATGCGTTGAGGAACGTAATAAGTAAGATGAAGTTTTTTGCTATTGTTGAGTGAAGCATTTGTTAGTGCATCTCTGTGATTTATGGACCAAATTACATTTAGATTATATTCTCTTTTTATCCTATCCTTTATCCTATCCCTGGAAACTGGATGAGTCAGCAATGCGTCCAGTTTCCCGCATCATTTTCCAGCTGCCATATTTGTTTGGGTCAAAGTGACCCAAACAAATATGGCAGTGAAACAGGTCATAATCCCATTTCACCTGACACCGGTGGAATCACAAAATCATGTGCACTGACCGGAGCTGAACCTCTGAATCTACCTGAGTGAAGCTCAGAGCAGAGACAAGATGGCAGCTTACACTGCCTCTGGGGATCTGGAGGGTTCTGCTGCAGTCAGGCAGGCTGGGATTACACTTCCTTTAACAGTCCAGGATGACAGACTAGAATATGATTACTCATGTCTCTCTACAAAAAAAAAAACAACAAAAAAAAAACACTGTGACCTGTAACCCTGAAAATCTAAAAAACAAAACGCTGTCAGTGGCAGTTATGGGAAACATCTATAGCGATGTGGGTTTGCTTTCTTAATAGCAGTCATTTGGAAAGGTTTAATGAGCACTTACGCATTCACAAACATACACACATATACTCTGCTGTCAGTCCGCAGAGCTCCAAGTGGGCGGCTGATGCCTCTTAAGTCCAGAGTGGAATTATGCATGCGCGTCCACGGTATTTTAAAAACCAAACAGTGTTCGTACAACAGTGGCTCTGTGCGGCTGTTAGATGTGGCCTTTTCATGATTAATGTTAATCCAGGCAAGATCAAATCCCACCATGTTCTTCTTGATCTTGGAGAAGAGCCTCAAATCTGTGAATACGGACCAGTCTTTGTCAAAGCTAAGTGGCTCTAGGTGTCCTAATGGCCATTATAATTCTGCTGATGCAGTTAATTAATTTTTCAAAAAGCCAGAATTTGATGAAATTTCAGAATAAAAAAGCAAATATTTTCATACGACTGATCCTCTCGAAACGTGACCCCTCGTGTGTGAAAAAAAAAATGGGAGGATTTGGTCTTCCGCCATCCAAGGCCATTTTAATGCAGTAAATCTTTATTACTATTGCAATACAATAAGACTCCGATTGAATAAAGTGGACAAGTTTCAATCACCAGCGGAGTTTCTTTCCTGTAACTGAAGGCTTGAGTGTGAAGGAGGAAATCTAAGCGGAGACATACTGCACTACAGAAATGAAGTGGATATTGACACAATCAATCTTCCAGGAGTATACAAGCACATCTCGTTTTATTTGGCACATATGTGTGTGTGTGGGTGTGTGTGTGTGTGTGTGTGTTTCTCCTAACCACCCTCTCCCCTGATTGTTTTTACTTTATTTGCAAGTTCAGACTCATCAGTCTTCTCCAGCAGCACAGGGCAGGCGGGTGGAGTTGGGGGATGGTGGGGGGGGGTGGGGTGGAACAATCTCATAACTTTCTCATTACCGCCCCCAGCCCCATGAAGAATACTGCTGCTGCTCACAGATAACAACAAACCTTGCTTTTGGGACACGAAATACCATTTCTACAGCAGTTTTGCTCTCTGATTCTGAAACTCATTAAGTTACCCAATAAAGGGGTGAAGGAAATAAGGTTAAAGTTCTCTTGATGGTGGTAAAAACTGAGCGTATGTAATATTTAGGGTGAGTGCTGGATGAAACCTAGAAAAAGAAACATAATATGGCTAAAGGATGAACATAAATCCACATCATGCACCGAAGTATTATTACCATTTTTTGTTCAATTAAGACAGAAAAATCTGAATTTATGGACAAATTACACACCACTGCTGCAAAGAAGCAAAAAGAAACTCCTGCATCAACTTAAGAAAAGTTTTTGCGAACCCACCAAAACCTCATTAACAGGGCAGACAGACGGCCTGCTCCTCTAAAGGCCAAATTATCACGGCAGTAGGTGATGGATGGAAATGAAAGCTGTCCCGACTGTTTAACTGAGAGAACACACACTGTCCCCAAACAGACCATCCATCCTCCCCGATGTGGACACAGAGCACTACGTCTTCTGGCCTGTCGCCGGCAACCAGCAGGGACCTGCACTTGATCACACGCCTTAATTGGCCTCCTGACAGTGCAAACACACTCATATAGACGCGCAAACACACCAGAGGCAAACAAATTAAGCTTTAGAGAAGAAATTAACACATGCACGACCTGTCGAGAAGCTGAGACATCATCTTCTATTTGGGATTAAAAAACAAAACAAAACAGAGGCTTCTATCTCTGTCAACATGGCGGTCACGAGATGTATCATCTGCAGTCTGTCTCCCCCAGTGAAGACCAAAGCGGAAGAAAAACCATCTGTTTCCATCTTTATTGACACTGGCTGCTGCTTTGAACCTGATAAAGACCACTATGAAGTCTGAGGGAGTCCGCTGACACAAATGACTTGTGATTTATAGCTTTGATTCGCCCTTTTTGCCGGAGTGCCAGTTCATATTCCGTCAGCGGAAGTAGCGAGAGAAACTGTCTTAGAAATGACCACGATGTGCAAAGATCAACGGATTGGTTTAATGAATGCTTGAGACCTGTTGGAAGATATTGGAGGGGATATGCGATGTGCAGGGGTGAAGGTATCAACATTAGGGGGTGAATAAAGATGAGTTTGTGTTGCATGAGCTGGCAAATGGACTTATTTGCACAAGACAGAATGGACTTATTTGCAAACAGTACCATCTGCTGGGCAAATACAGTTATTACAACAGTAGAGTTGCTTCGAATCAAATGCATGAGATCACTGTCCTTAATGGATACAGAAAAAATGGTAACATTTCCGCAAGCGGGGATAATAAATTTACGTCTAATGCTCATCCTATTCCGTTTATTACCCAGCCAATGTGTACACAATTATCTATCCAAAAGTGAATTATCATCATGTCAAAACATTTAATTTTAATTGTGCTTTTCCAATGATTTTGAGCAACACAAGCAACACAGTCAGTAACTAAAAATCACAGACAATTGTTCACCTACATCAGTGATGAAAAGGTAAAATAATTGTATTTATGATATGTATTGTATGTATGGTGCGTCAGCGTTTAGCACTGTCGCCTCACAGCAAGAAGGTTCTGGGCTGCAGTCCAAAGACATGCAGGCTCGGTTAATTGGTGACTCTAAATTGCCTGCAGGTGTGAATGTGAATGGTTGTATGTCTCTATATGTCATCACACTGTGATAGACTGGCAACCTGTCCAGGATGTAGCCCAGTGTCGGCTGGGATTGGCTCCAGCCCCTTAAAGGATAAGCAGTAGAGATAATGGATGGATTGTAATGCATGTATATGTATCTATGGGGCATTTGAGTCATGAGGTGACTGTTTGGTGCATTGATACTGAATTTGTAAAAGTGAACTTCCGTCTTAGATAATACACAAAAATGTGTCCATGTCCCTGTAAAACAAGCCCTGTTGCGGCCATGATACCCCGTGGGTTTTTCCATCATTCACCATCTATGTGGCAGCTTCAGCACTAGATGATGACAAAACTATCTCCACAGCTCATCGAGTCCACAAATAAAACCTTAGCGGTACATCATTATAGTACGGTACATACCTTATGGTTTGTACATTACAATTTAGAATGGATTTTAACATGATATCTGTTCACTGTGCTACCTGGCTTGGCCACAAGATGGCAGAATCCTACAACAAGAACAACAGTAATTTGACTGCAGCAGACACAAGAGAGGCCGATTTCCTCCATGGTCTTAGCCAGAATCGAGATAAAACATAGATCTGTATCTGATACCTGAGTATCTAACCTTAAGTTGGGTCATAAATCATATTATATATCATAAATACATTTCTGTAGGAAAATTACTGTCCAAAACTTGGTGATGGGCTGATGAAGAGAAAAATAAGAGCGATACAGTCCAGCCTTCATGTAGCGCAACCAGCTCATTTTCCATCATCAAATTCTCCAGGGGTTTAGCTATAGGAGTCCAGCAACGATCAATTCTTCCACCTATGTTCTCTATGAGGATGTGCAATCCTCCCTCATTTTCTTTTTACCTCAGTGCACTTCACCAAAAAGTCTCCCTAACATTTTGCACCCCCACCGCTGCTGCTATCTATCATGTCTTGTGCCACGTTGTGACGTCAGACACAAGCTTTGCACTTTCATTCAGACAGGAAACGGTGCCGTCTGCTCCGAGCGGATCTCCTGCGTTTCCCCTACGATCGATAGACACCAGGCATCACAGGGCCTCGTGTCAGCCATCAGAGTGAAGCATCCTCCCACACTCAAACGCACAATCCATATGAGCCGCTCTCGAGGAAGCAGCAGCATCCTATCAGAGCAGCAGATTACAGCAGCTACTATAACCGCCCCCCCCCTCTACAACAGGGCTGCTTGTTGCCGGCTGCAGTCAGTGTCTCAGATCTTTAATGTTCAACCCAGGCCCCAAAAATGAGCTTGTGTGATGACAGGGTATTCTCTGACTGAGCAGGGTGTGTGATGCACTGGTTGGGGTTGTGTATGTAGCTGTGTGTCAGTACTATTATGGCTGAATGTCATTTGAAATGGTGCCAATACAAAACCTAGGTTTTGGTAGCGATACAAAAAGATTGTTGTAGATATGAAATGATTCTTTTGGTTTGAGGAAAAAATAATTTTTTTTTCATTCAACAAAATATACAAAGAAAAAAATCCAATTTGTATTTGCACAATCAGCTTAAAGTACTTCCCAATTTCCTGATTTATAAAATATCTGATTATCAGAAAATGTGTAAAACACTCTGTAAACAAAACATATGCAGGGCTCAGACTACATGGTATTTTTTTTTTTTTGAGATGATCTCTTTATATTCACATTATATAAAAGCATTTTGTTATTCTATTTATTTATTCTTACATTTTCTTTTAGACATAAGCTAAGATTTACCTTGAGACCCTCTGAGGGGCCCCAGCCCCTATATTGGGAACCTTTACACAACACTAGCCAACTAAAGTAGTTAAAAGAGCAACTCCACCTCCACCTACTACAACAATCTAATAATGTTAGATAATAATATATCATGATCAGATGCCATTTTTACTTTCAATACTTTAAATACATCTCGATTATAAAGTATTTAAGAACAAATCTGCAATGAGGATTTTTGCTTATAATGGAGCATTTATACATTGCTCCTAAGGTACAACTGCATGCATGCATGTGAATGTTTATCCTCTTCCTTCTAAACAAATGAACCACTCTACAGTCTCAGTACAGCACCTCAGTAGCATCTCTCTCACCTTATCTCAGACTCGCTCTGTCCTTGGCCCACTGACTGCCACAGCTTGCTCAGTCAGAAAGCAGACATTGCTGCTTTTTTTTTTTTTTTTTTTTTTTTTCCCCCGGGCACTAATGAAGTAGGAAATAACCTTTAGCTGTGTGACATTTCACAGCTCCTGCTATTGTGCAGCATGGGCAAAATGTTCAGAGAGGAGCTGTGGGTTCTGCTCTTGTTTTCCCCCGGCTGATATTAAATTTCTCCCATCTAGATTAACACGTCCGCACATGTGCTGTAGACTGAGCTGCGCCGTCAGTCCCGCTGAGTTATGTGTGTCAGATACGGTAGTTCCAATAAAATACAGTGAAGAAGGGACTTGGTTTCAGCAGCTTTGAAAGTACAGCTCACTAAAACTAACGTGCCATTAATAATCTTCGTCAGTGAATTCAGAAACATGGGAAAACTCCCTCTTGATTTGCGACGTGCTAATGCAGCTGAGGTTAGACTTTCCCTCGAAGACTCTCAAAGACTTAAAGCAGCTCTGGGAAAAAAAAAAAAAAAAAACCCAGCCAGGTTTCCTTCACTGCACTCTCTAGTTCCTCTTCGTCATTTTGGGATATTGGCTACCATTACTGCTCACTTTTATTTACCGCTGAGGATCCTCCACTGTGTAAGCAGTTCCTGTACGCCGCAGTAGTAGTAGCTCATCTTGAGTTTTGTTACCACACAGCTCCTGTGGTCTTAAAAGTCTAAAACTGCACTTGATACTGGATGAGGAAGCGGAGCCCCCGTTCCCACCCCACTTCAAGCTAAGACAGTAATGAGATGCAGAGCCTGCTGCACTCAGTTTCCCAAATTAAAGTGTCTCCATGAGACTTCTGTGGTGTGACTGTACAACCACACATAGGTAAAGCTTTGGCTTTAACATATACTCTGTGCGTTGGAGTGCAAAAGTGTGTGCTTGGTTGTGTATCTTTGTGTTTTGTGTGTGGATCTTTGCCGTTCTTTACATTCGACCCTGTCCTCCAGAGCTCCAACAGGACTCAAGTGCAATTTTACATAATTTTATTCTTTCGTTTTAAACATTAAACAAGCCACAAAGCCGTGGCTGTGTTAATCTGTAAAAGGAGCAACAGGGTAAAAATTAGCTGCTGCACCAGATTTGCTGTGTGCTGATTTGATTCAACACATTTATTTAGGATTATGCAACATAAAAGCACAAAGCTGATATAAAAAGATTTGAGCTTCAAAGTTGATTCTTGGCTGCAGTTATGCCTCAAATTCCACATATTAGCTTTTCTGTGGCTTTTCATCTGCCGGTGAAGATCATGTAATGTGACTGAAAGCGTGAGAAGCTAATAAACAGACACTGAGTGAGATTGTTTTGTCAACTGCTGTTTCCAAGGTCAAAGAATGAACTTTCAAACTCAACTTTTTTTTTTAAGCCGACATGGAGGAGAGTGTGTGGAAAATACTGGAAATCTGCCAACTGAGAAAACGTGTCATATGACTGCAATCCTCAGAATAGTTTAGAAATAAAGGTTTAGGATGAGTTTCGTTTTACAAACTGAAATTAAGCTCTAAAGATCAACTACAAATCAGGACCAATTTAAAAGGCTTTTTCTTTCCAGTTGATATTGTGCTTTATTGCTACATATTCCCAAACAAACCAGTTGGCACATATTAAGCCTGGAGCTCTGGGACCAGCTTTGCCTGGTTGGCAACTGAGCCTCGCGCAAAGCCATCCATGGCACCGGCAAGACTCAACACTCACACATTTCAGAGCTCAAAATATACATTACAGAGCAAAACAGATCAAACTACACGAAGGAATGAAAGAGGGAAGTGATTTTTTTGTTTTGTTTTTTGTTTCTTTGTTTTTACCTGTGATGCGAGAGTAGAGACAAGCGAAGAGAAGAGGCCGGGATCCAGTGAAAGGAGGCAGCAGGAAGGAGGAAGAGGGAAAGAAAGGGAAGAACAAATGACATCAGGCGAACATTTAAAACTTTGCTCACGTTTGCACAAATGAAACGAACACAATAACACAGATGAGCTGAATAATTGTGGTGTAGGATGTAGTGTCATTGTGCTGCTTGTGCTAAGAAAGGCTAAATTGAGGAAGCTCTACTGATCTCCTTTGAATGACAGTGTGTTTCTCAGGTTATGCATAAAGCAGCTGCTGCTGCTGCTGCTGCTGCTGCTGCTGCTGCTGCACACAGAGACGTGTCGACAGGATTTTTTTTCTTTTTTTTTTGAACAACACCCACACACTCGTCTTCTGGCTGGGCTTAAGAAACAAACACATGAACACACACACGCGGACATGAATGAAGGAAATGACACGTACACAAAGTGCACATGCAGAGCTGCCAACGTTGGTGAGCATCAAACAAACACTTCAAAGCACGCTCTGCTCCCGTGTAGCTCCTCAAGCCTCCGATTGAGTGATATCTTTATTTCTCTCATCCATCTGCGCCTCTGCTTGTTCCTCCTCCTCCTCCCCCTTCCTCATCTCTTCCCTCTTTCCTTTGATAGCAGGCCTGTGAATGAATCTCGTGAAGAGCCGTTTTGCCGCTTTGCAGCAAAGTGCTGTGATACGGGCTGAACGCCTGTTTCCAGCACGGGAGGGATCAGCTGAGAGGTTGCTATGGATTCTCAAAATAACTCAGGATGAGGCTCCTCTCACAGAGCGATGAGAGAAAGTCTCAGTGTTTTACTCGTCTTCTGTTTTATTGTTTATTTTTTGACATATAAATTGCTCGGCTTTTTCTATCACAGTAAACTTTGCACTCTGTTTTTCCTAAAGCAGCCCCCCCCCCCTCCCCCCGCCTCCATCCTCCCCTCCTTCTTCTTCTTCCTCAGTGAATTTGGGTCTTGTAAGTTGCTGTATGTGAGCGTGGACAAGAGCGGCTCGTCCACAGGGACGAGAGTGGAGAGATTGGAAAGGGATGGAGAGGACAGAATCACCCAGCGGAAGAAGAGCACAAACCCAATTCACCTCTGAGGGCAAAGACACGGGCATGTGGTTTTTTGAGCTGCTGTTGTCACGCAACAAACCCCCCACCCCCCTCTCCCCCCCGGCCCTCCTCCTCCCTCTCGTCCTCCTCTCATCTCTTTCTGTGGTTGTTTTGGGAATTTGGGAGAAGACAAGGACAGTGATCAAATATACTGCACGTAGTTGTGGAGAAACGGTGAAATAAGCGACAGAATATACAATATTTTTAGGTTGAACCTCCTTTTATCATTTTTTTAAGCATAAAAAAAGCCCCTGATTTTTGCATTTTTTTTAGATCATCAGTGGTTAAAACTTGAAAACATCGCTGCTCCAAAACCTGCGCCGCATCCTAATACCCACTTCCTGCCCTCATCTCTTTTGACGGGTGAATAAATATTAAGCTTAGACCAATAAGGGCATTTGCTAATAATATTTTTGGTTTGAGGCTATCCATACTGCTCATACTTTGCATCAAATTTTAATAGTTTTAATATCTTCTCCACAGAAACCGATGAAGTGTAGTTTTTATTGCTGAAATAGTAATGTGCACATTTATATTTGATTTTATAGACATGAATATTTGCATAGAACTCGATGAAGGAGCATGTTTGCTTGTTTTGTTTTGCTTTTTCACATTTTTTGTCGTGACATTGTGTAAATTATTTTGCGGTTAGGTCTTTAAATGTCCAGTTTTTGTTGCACCTCCTTTTTTCTTCAGTTAATTAATTCCTACATTTCTCACAATGACTTTCTGCAACCTCCAGAGAGAGAAAGAGAAAGTGTTTCACAGAAATAGTGAAGCAGAAAAAAAGAAAAAAAAGAAGTGTGAATCTTCTTTCACTTACACACAGGCTGCAGCATGTCCTGTGGCGACACTGTACTCTGGAGCGCTGGGAATCACATTGATGGAAAAAAATATTTTACAAAGGGATTTCTCCCTGTGTGATCGCTGACAACACTGACATTGCTCTTTGATTCTGAGAGGCTGGATTTTTTTATTTATTTATTTTTTATTATCTCTGCCAAGGAGGTTATGTTTGTCCTGTCCGTTTGTTTGTTTGTTTGTTTGTCAGCAGGATTACACAAAAAGTACAGAACCAATTTGCCAGGGATGAACTCATTCAAGTTTGGTGCCGATCCGGTTAAAGGGGCAGATCACTTTCCTAAGCATTGCGAGGTCGGGCATTTTTTCAACATTTTCATCAATTTCTCAGGAAATAATGTTTGGATCTTGATTTAAAAAAAAAAAATCTGGCATATTTATGGAGTTGAGGAATTTGTTGCAGACCCAGATAATAATCAGTTTGGCTTTGGCAGAGGTGAGCGCCATTCTAGTTTGTTGCTTTGTTTGTTTATTTGTTCGCAGGATTGTACAAAAAGTACCAAGCCGAACTGCACCGAACTTGATGAAGGGATGGGGAACAGGCTGAGGACAAACTCATTGAATTTTGATGCAAATCCAGATAATTTACTATGAATTTGATTTTTTTTCCTCTGAAGTCTGGTGTATGTTCTTTGACGTTGGCCTTGGCCGAGGTCTGCATTCTACTCAGCACATTTTCTAGTTGCTATTGCACTGAAATGCCATTGTAGCTGCACTAAAATACCCAATTATAATATTTCCTCTCTAAGAAAAATAGGTCCAGAGATTCAACAGTGTTAACATGTTTTACATGTCATAGCTTCCAAAGGGCAACTAGTGCTATTTCAATCATACATTCACATAAACTGTAATATATATGTTTTTCAGAAGGGAGTATTTGCCTTGAAGAGGGAGACTCAGTAGAGAAGGAAGTCAGCTGTCAGCTCTATATTCAATGCTGAGTTCATCAGTCACTCAGACATGACATGCGTGACTTCCATAACTGATGACCTCTATTTCTACTGCTCTTTCAGTCACATGATGAGCTCCCTTAGTCACTCACACACAAATACGCTCACACAGAGGCAGGCAGTCACATCCTTTCACATGCGAAGACACATGCTCACACACTTATGTAAAAGCCCGGGAAAAAACACACAAGCATGTATCCGCTACTGTGCGTCCATCCTTACACACTGGTGTCAGTCCACCTCCTTGTCATACAGCCAGGTAGCTCTTTCCTTCCCTCTCTCATTACCCCCCTCTCTCTCCTCCTCAGAAATGTCAGCCTCCTCGCAGATACATTGCTTCGCATACGCCGCACCGTTTGGCATATGAATATCAATGTTGCACGTAACCCGAGTCTGGGCTTCCAGGAGCTCGAGACGCAGAGTTCATATGAAGGGCTGCGTTTAGGCCGCAGTATGGTTGTAACAAGCTGCAGTAGTCGTGGGTTACCGTGCATAAAGTATATGAAATAGAGAAGCGGCCCTCGCAGAATAATCAGGTAATTACATGGGTCAATTTTTATCCTTTTATCTCTCTAGAAAAGGTGCTGAAAGACAATCTACCCTTTCAGTTTATCCAAGTAAGGCCACAGAAGCACTTTCCATTTTCTAAGTTTCTTCTAATAAACTGTCACTGATGAGGTCGAGGGAAGGTTCATATACTGTACATGCAGAAAGCCACGTTGGTACGACTCAAGACTTTCTGGGAGAAAAGGGCGACGTCTCGACACGATGAAACTCAACCAAACCAGATTTAACCCTAACATTAACGATAATAAACGTATCCTGATGAACTTCCTGCCTTCCTGAACTTTACCACAAGCAACCAGCCCTCACCTCTTCCAAAGGTCATTCAGTCAGGGGAGTTTGTTTGCTGCTGAACATCAATCAGGATCATTTATAGTTTGTCCCTCTCGTGTCTCATCACTACAGTGGAATCTCTGAGCTGAGCATCTGTTTCAGCCATCTTTTCTTTTTTTTTTTTTTTTTTTTAAAAGAAACTGAAAAGGTCATTCAACAACATCAACAACACATAACAGAGTTTTTTTTTTTTTCATCCCAGAATCTTCAAAGACTCTTCTGTCATATTGGATTTAACAAATTCCATCTGCTGCACAATTAAACAGATTTTTTGAACCAGTTTTAAAGACGTTAAACTGTTTTACTCTGTGACGCCAAAGCAAATTTCATTAGTTCATGACTAAGATAATAATGTGTTTATATTTTTCTTTTCTTATACATAAAGATGAGATATGTTATTTCTAGCTTCCATCCTTTTTGGTATAGGAACATTTTTACAGTGCAGTGGGTGGAATATTATTTCCTGATTCTGTAAATCCTTTTAAATGAGCAGTGAGTGTTCTCTGGGTTTTAACACTCAAGGTTTGATTTTCGGGCAGACAACGTTTGCTTTTGTGGCTCAGCTGCTGCACGAGCGCAGACTTTGATCAGACGTGCATATCTGCAGATCTGAGCAGGCGGAGCCGCGTGAAAAGCTGCAAAACTCTCATGACAGTACAGACACTCTGACGTCGCTGTAGCTGAGTATCAGAGCACACAGCTACAGATCTCCCCGTGTTACAGTGGCTTCTGACTGTGGAGCACTTCTATCGGAGCGGCGGGGGCCTCAGCTGCTTTGTTCGACAGTGGTTGCTGAGAGTCGAGGGAGTTTGCCCGCCCACGTTGTGCCAGCCGCTCAAACCAGGGACCCTTCAGCCGCAAGGTCACTTCTCTGACCGCTGCGCTCCGGCTGCTCCCTGAGACTTGCGGCTCGAGCGCTCTGGTGTTTGCCTGAGGGCACAACTGGAAGAGAACTAAATTGAGCTTTGACGGGCAATGCATGGTTTTGAATCTCTTGTGGTGATTACGGACTTGAAGCAGAACCGGCGTGCACTTTTTGAGGCGTGACAATATCACCAGGGCGACCGCATAAGAACAAGAGAAAAGGACATTCCAGCCAGTGTTCTCACACGTCAGCATATGGACACCGATGCCCAGGCCGCAGCAATGTGTGAATGTGTGTGTGTGTGTGTGTGTGTGTATGTGTATATGTGTGTGTGAGGCAGAGAGAGAGAGAGACAAAGGCAGCCCAGTGGCTTTGTGCTGTGCCCTTGTTGAAGGGAGAGATGAGATGTGTCTAAACAGAGATGGTGACATCACTTCTTGGCAGGCGGCTCCAGGGAGACCGTCGTGATGCCTGAGCCAGGGACATGCGCTCATCCAATCACAAAATGAGCCACTGTATCTGTGTGTGTGTGTGTGTGTGTGTGTGAGAGAGAGTGTGTGTGTGGCATGCTGTGACCAGGTCAGTCAGCACATGCCTCCCACAGCTAGTCCTTAATCAAACAGAGGTAGGTCAACCCACAAGAAGTAATGGGAGTACAGTGTGAGTACCTGCGTGTGCGGACATGTGTTTCCTTTTTTTTTTTTCACCATGATGCATTGAAAAGGGTCAAGAGATGGAAAAAAGAGCAAAAAAAAAAATGTGTATAGTGTCAGTGGGATACAGTGATTTAATGTATGTGTGTGTTTCCACCTGTGAGCACATGTGTAAAAGAGAAAAAAGTGTGTGTATGTGCAGCGTAGAAACGAACCAGCGTGGGAGGGAGAGACACCAGTTGGTTAAGATTTTAAAAAGTGCATGAGAAGTGCAAACCAGAGAGTGTGTGTGTGTGTGCGTGCATGGAAGGGAGAGCGATGGAGAGAGAGTGCCCTGATGTGTGTGTGTGTGTGTGTGAGAGAGAGAGATAGTGCTGGCGGTAAGGTGAAAAGGATAAAGACAAAGCAGAGGAAGGGGAAGAATAAAAGCAAAGGGAGGGAGTGGGGGGGGGGGCTGGGTCATGTTGCCTTATGTAATTTACAGATCAGCGTTGTGCGCCGATGTTTGAGAATCTAATCTCTTTAAGGAGGTTTCCGGAAGAAAAAGTGATGACTGAGAATGAGTTCGGACGTTGCACAAACAGAAAACCTGGGAGCTCGGGACGGAGAGCCTCTGCTGTTCCTCTCGCACTGCTCATCAACCGTCAGACTGCACGCAGGAACATATTTCTGCTTCTGGTTCAGAGATATATAGACACATCAGCCCACGCCAAGTCACTAATGCACTGTTTAAGAAAACTGGCTGTTCACTTGGGTTCAAGAGAAGAAAAAACGACTTCACAGTTTTCAAATTATAGAGATTAAATGTGCAAAAAAAAAAGGAACAAAACTGTAGTTAAGCTTATTTCGTGCATCTTTTTTGGGGGTTAGATTTAAAATTTTAAAATTAGATTCTAGTCTTTATATATGTCTCTCTTTCATTCATAGCTTTTGCATCATCAGTGACTGCACACACCTTAATAATCACACACACACTTCTTTCTGTCACACAAGCTGCATCGAGTTAATGTGCCATTAGCTCATCCAGTCTACAACACTTCACAAAGTCACATTTCCCATTAGGTCCTATGGCTCAGTGTGGCATCAGAGATATAAAAGGCACAGTGGATTAGATGAACTCATTAGCCTTTCAATATGACTCATCTCCATACAGCCCAGAGACCAGCATTCAAGCAGACACTGTGTACAGTAACTCTCCGACTCGGATCACACACACACACACACACACACACACACAGTACATCATGGCGTCGCCGCTCAACAAATGTTTGCTGGTTTTAAATTGGATCAAATTAGCCAAATGGGACGGATTGGATGTCATAAAGATGGTGCCATTTTTTTTTTTGATACATCATATAGACAATGGACGCACTGAAACGGCGCCCGATGATTTTCTCCTCCACTGACTCCATCCAAGAGACACGGAGATTGGATGCACATAAAAACGGGGGGCCACGGCATCGCAAATGAAACCAAATGATGGATCAGGTGGGATCAGAGGCTCACCGACAGCAGAAAAACTGTGGATGAAATAAATAAAAGAGAGGGTGAATAAATAAAAGAGATTCATGTGAGGTCAGATTGGCTGGGTTAGACAGGTATATATAGGTAGCATACGCATGTGTCGAAAGGAGGGCGTGCGGGATGCTTCCTTATGGCGTGTAGTGAAGTCGAGTCAGTGTGTGAAGGTCAAGGACATAGTCTCTCCCTCTCTCATCAGTTACCCACTGGCCATCTGTGCCCCCAGTGTTTCTCAGCCTTTCTCCAATGACCATGTAAAACTCACACTGTAAAATAAATAAAAAAAACTCAGCCAAACATGCAGCAGGAAGGGACAGAAATATCGCACAGTGGCCAGAGATTGCAGCAAATGAAAAATTGTCCTGTCCAGGCTGCTGTAGCATGTATTACTGAACTGAGAAATATCCGCCTGTTTTTATTAAGAAGCCACAGTCGTTCACATCAAGTGTAATGGCTGTGAAGTCGTATATTTCCCTCTAATTGAATTCATTATTGATCAATACAACCTTGTGGAAAGCCTGGGCAAATAATACTTAACAGCACACGTGCGAAAGAATGTTACCCTTAGCTTTGAGGTTTCCTATCTTATTTTAGCTGGTGAGAAAGTTTTTACAAATTTTAAATACTTAAAGCTGCATTATTTGATCTTTTTGGCTGCTTGTTGGCAGAAGAACAACGAGCTGAATAACAGAAGTGTCCGACATGTTGCCACCTTACAGTTTTATATGGCTAACATGTTAGCAAACAGCTGTTGGGCAGCATTAGCATTCATTCGGTGTTGTGGTCAAATGCTTACTCTCCGTTTAGCTTTGTTCTCATCTCCACCAACACCTGTAAATATCTGGCTAGCTGCTTCACTTTGCCCACAAGCTAGTGGCTAATTAGGTGCTAACTTTGTCTGCATTACATTGCTGGGTAGGTAGCATACAGTGAGTATATTAGAGGAACTATTAGAGAAAACTTGCAGGCCATAAAATCAAAATATGCTAAAAGCTAAAAAGCTAAAATTATCATTATTTCACTTCATGCATAGTCATTTTAATCCATTGTTAATATGAAAAATATTGATCAGTGCAGCTTTAAAGACATTACCGAGACATTCGATTAGTCTGTTCAACAACTCCACAGAGCTTGACACACATCCTCCATCAAAAGGAGACAGTCAAACATTTTATTATTTTCTTTTCTACCTGTTTTGTCAGCGCATCCATCACTTATCCAGCCGTCTCCATACACCTCTCCCTCTTCTTGTGATCCGTAACCAAGTCTAAACTTTCCCTCCCGGTGGCAGCGGCTCGATCGGTCGACACAATGTCCAACGATTTCTCATTATGATGATTAGCACAGAGCTCCTAACATTTAAGCCTTGAGTAAAATCAATGTCTGTGTTGTACTACAGAAAATAAAATAACGTAAATGGTTCCTGCAGCCTTGCACTTTGAAAAGTGAAAATATTTCATTTTGTACTGACAATATTTCACCTCGGCTCATCTTCACTGAACCATACAAGTTAGTTCCTGGAATGAACAATAACAGGTAACAACAACATTTCTACGTAACTTAATCAGCATGGCATGTTTTTAATTAATGAGTCTAAGAATATATTAGAATTAACAATATTTGACGCGCATTATCATGCTTTAAACCTGTATAATTAAATATGGTGCTTACGAATAGTCAAATAAACATTTACCACAGGCAGTCATATTTGTTCCACCATCATAAGTCAAATAAACGGAGGTTCCAAGTATGTTTTAACACATTTCTAGTATTCACAAATAACCAGATACTCCTGGAAGGACTTTCCCTTTAGAGCGTGTTGTTACTGTTAGAGGAAATATCAAAGAGGTGTCAAAACATGCAGCAAACGTCTTGGTTGAAGTTGCAGGAAATTACAAAAATGTCCTCTCCAGACCAATGTAATGATACAATAATGTTTCCTCTGTTTCTTTTTTGTCTTTCATCCACATTTAAGTTTCCCCTTGAGCCCTTTTTCCAGCCCATATCCTCGATTATCCTCTCCTGCATCACCATGGAAACTCAGACTCTCGCCGCCCCACCCAAGTTTCCTCCGTGTTTTGTCTCTGTGGTAACCTTTGGGTGCTCTAAGGAACCCCACAAGAGTCTCCCAAGGAGACAAAGAGCAAGCAGAGCGTGGAAACAAACAATGAACTGAACACATTGTGAAATTAAATATATCAGATTTCAGGAAGCAATACCCCTAAAGGATTTAACACTTAAACTAGGATCCATAATATCTGTCAAAACTCAGTGATGTTCCAGGTTTATAAATAAAGAGAACTGTGAGCCTCAAATCCCAACACCTCACTCTCCTGTTTACGTGATCTTACTTTTAAACTAGTGAGACGTCTACAGAACTGTAGTGTGAAAATGGCATGTCC
This sequence comes from Seriola dumerili, assembly GCF_002260705.1. Lineage (NCBI taxonomy): Eukaryota > Metazoa > Chordata > Actinopteri > Carangiformes > Carangidae > Seriola > Seriola dumerili. The sequence goes on from NW_019174393.1 coordinate 4,263,514, forward strand.
CTCCACAGTGAAGCCAGCCATGCAAAAATACAGAGGTGTTTTAAATAATAATAAAAAAAAAAAAAATCACACACAACTATAACCACAGAACACTGTCTGTCAGGTCAGTCTTTAAAAATAAAACATGTCAAACGGAACCTCGGGTGGCTGCAAACGTCTCTGACAGCTTACAAATAAAGGATTTCAAGATTTCAAGTCATGTCGAGTCAGTTCAAAGCGGTTTGTGTGTGGGAACCAGCTATTTTTAGACAACCCACTCCAGACATGTAAGATGAGAGGAGCTACGAAGGAAGAAAGAGCTATTATCAGTAGGATAATTTGGGCGGGGTTATGTGTTGTTTATATATAATATAAACCCCTGAAAAACATTTCTTCTTCTCTTGAATGGCTTTAAAAGAAATGAGGATAACCCTGACAAAGATTTGAATGCACTTTGAAGAGACTTAAAATAATATTTGCATATAAAAAGCAGTGTTTGTGAAAGTTGTGAAAGCCGTTGTTTGCTCCCTTTGCAGCATTTACAAATACTTTATGTTTTACATCGTCCATTACGATGGACAAGAGATTGTTTGCCTGAATGAGCCTCCCACACTTTGATATGCATCTAAATTACTGTATATTTTCAGTTAGGATGCAGACCAGTGTATGAATCATATCAAAATGTTTCCTTGCTTTCCAAGGGCAAGGTTTTGGATATATGAGCAGTGATGAATCAACAGTGATTTACTTTTATCATTAAAAATGAAAGAATGACATTTGTTGAGGATGAAATAATATAGTTGTTTCTTTCATTCATTGGTGAAATTATCCCCCATAGAATTAACATATCTATTAATTAGCTCGTTGTATTCCTCGAGGCTTCAACAGAGGCTGATGAAATGTTTTGTTTACGCCTCAGACTCCTGCGTCACCGGCCTGCAGTGTACCAGACAAAAACGATCAATTATCAATTCCACCTTGTCTGGGCCTTTACAGAAGCTATTCATCCCAGAGCTCTGCTTGCAGGGACAAAATATCATATAGAAAAATGACGAAACCTCAGGCTTTCGTTTTCTGAAACAGTTGGACATGGTATAATAATGTACTCAATGAATAAAGACATAAATATGCTGTGAACCTCATTACTTCCCAGTTTGTTGGCTGCCAGGTGTGAAAGGTGTGCTTTTCCAAACAGCACACTGTTTAGCATTTGTATACATCCGACATAAAAAGGCACATTTTTAATGCCACAATGACTTTAGTTGCCAGCATGGAGGCTAAAATTAAGCACTAAATTAGCAGCAAGTGGCTGAAGCTCATTGGGATGTGTTTAGTTTTTGCAGGTCATAAAGCAAAGTATTGGTGTACTGGTGCTAGATGAAGAGGGATCAACAAAGTAATTAGGATTCATCTTCTCGAAATAATAATGAATGTCTGTATAAAATTTTTATGCCGATCCATCCAGTAGGTGTTGAGATATTTCACTGGATAAATGAAATGAAAGTTTTGGCCTCATTGTGGCGCTTGAGCAAATGTCAGGGAATCATCAAAGTCAGTAGGGTTCATCCTCTGGACGCCACAAACATCCAGAATTCCTCCAATAGTTGTCGAGATCTTTCTACCAGAGCAGATATTACTACAGCCTGACATCCCTCCAGCCATGTTGCTAGCATGTTGCTAGCATGGCTGTTACTGTGGTAAGAGTTCAAAATCTCAAATCTGACGCTCCATTCTCACTCTGATTGTTCCTTCTCCTCCCCGTCGTCTTTTTGTCTTTGTTCCTCCCTCACTTCGTCGTCACCCATCTCAAAATATCTCTCTTTGGTCTCTCCGGCCCCTGAGGAGGATGGTGATCACATGGTGCACAGAGGTCGAGAGGGGACGCAACGAGTCGAACACTCTGCTTCAAATGTAGATATACGCTTATCAGAAGTGAACACATGCAGGCAGAGTCGCAGCCACTTTCACGGCTAAACACTGTGATTTAGGACAATAATGGGACTTTATTTTGTCACAGGGTCATTTGTGTGTCATGACTCATTACCTCATCTGCGTCTGACGGCGGCATCGACATCTTGAAAACATGCTTAATTACTTCCAGTCTGCTTTATCCCAACCGTGACCAATAAAAGATATTTGTTAGTGTCAATTTCAAAGGAGCTAATTTGGAAATCGCATATGAGTTCACACCTGGTAAGAGCATTACACCAGCAGTGTTGTACGTTTCAGGTTATTTAAGTCAACAGGATATGTGCTGTGTGCTAATCTAATCAGTCTGCCTTCGCTGGTATACCTCCTCTCGTCTCTATCTCCCTCCTCGGGTCTGTCTCTTTGCCAGCGTCTCACCAGAGGGGGTAGTTGGCTGCGACCTACTTTGCGAAGCAGAACTGGAGCTGTCAGTCATGCAGCTGTGCGTCACATTGCCTTACCAGCCTCTGAGAGGATACTGCTGCCTCACTTTCTTCACTACCACACTAGAAGCTTCCACACCGGATGATATTTTCAGCTTCTCTTAAACCCCCCCCTCCCCACCCCGCCCCACCCCACCCCACCCTCGCCCCTCGGGGTCTCTTTGCCATAAACAAGACACAGGGAGTGGGGCTCTTCCTAAAAAGCTTGTAGCTATTGCGTAATGCTAGAAACAGGATGTCTGCTGATCGTCAAGTGGCTCCTCGTAGGTAAAAGATGACTCTGGCCTCCTTCACGTCCAGCGGCTCCATTAGCGCAGGAAGGTGACGTTTACATCCATTAGCCCAGAATAAATGGCGGCTGATTTATTGAGACCATCAGCTCGGTGAACGACTGCCAATCCATTTACTAAACAGGAACTGGGTGGCAGGAGATGGCCTCAACTCAACATTTCTTTTACCTACAGCTGCATTTTTCAAGCAGATGCTGTGATCACTTCATTTTCAAGCTGCACTCACGACCCCGTCGCCGGCTGCACATGTCCGAACCAAAAAACTCATACAGGATCAAATATTCTTATATCAAGGTTTATGTACTTTTTATTTATATATTTACCATCTACAACCTATGTATGGATTTTCAGTCATGTGATAACAAGTGGCTGAATATTGTGGACACTGAAGAAGGCTATGAGATACATTCAACAGCTCTAAGTACTGAGAACTACCTGCCAAGTACCTTGAAAAACTATCCAAGATAATTGGTGCTGTTTGAAGTTCATTGGTAAATAAAACTCTGTATTTATGGCACTATTATTGAAAGCATCCTCATTTACATCATTATTTCACAAGGGTTTAAAACTTTTGCACGGTGCTGTCAAGTTCCCGGGGGCAACAATGAGCCTTCACAGCAGCCAGAACATTTACGGTGCATAACGAGTAACTGCAACAAGACACTTAAACGTAGAAGTCACCCTGTGCTGTGTTGTTCTGCTTCATTTAGACATATTTATTTGAATGCATCTCAGTGAAATCCTCAAGTTAGATTTATGATTTCAGATTGTGCATATCATCCAATTATAATGTAAGAAAAACATGGTTTTAAAGTTTGTGAATTTACAGTCAGCAGGTACCTAGGTCCTAATTTTACTGCACAGCACTTCCACACATTTACAACCAACCTGTTGGTCGTGAGCTAAAAGTCTGCAAACAATTTCCTGTGCTGATTACTTGCTCAGTCAGAAGTTTTATACGTCCATACAAATATCTTTAACTTCCTCCGATACTTATAGAACCTGATAGGACCCTTTATGGAGAGCTGTTATGTCTGAATACCAGAAATCATGCACTGAGGCGTTCTCATTTCACTCTGTGGCACAGAGAATGTACGAAAAAGTCAATAGCTATTTATGCCTGTTGTATCCAGCTGCTGCGAGCCAAGAAGCCGTCTACCCTTGAGCAGTAAAGCACCGACTAGAAACAAATATCTGTACACTTTACAACAACCTTGGATGAGGGTTGTATTGGTGAGAGGCTGAACAGTATGTGTGTGTGTGTGTGTGTGTGTGTGTGTGTGTGTGTGTGTGTGTGAATGCTGGCCGCTGTCTTCGAATCAGCAGTGTCCAGTGTGAATGGGAGGCAGAGAGGAGCACTGGGAAGAGGTGGCATGGTGAGTTACAGCCTGGGTGATAAGAGTGTGCCACCCCACCCCCCCCGCGTGTCATTTGCAGCACATCACTTCCTCGTGCGGGTTTATGCGCGTCGCCTTCGCTCCTCTTGTTTAAAAAGCTTTCCCTCGCCTTCCTTCCTGTATTTTAATTCCTCATTATGCACATTGGTTCTCTCTCTCTTTACCCCTTCTCCCTCTCCCTCTCTCTCTCCCTCTCTCTCTCTCTCCGTCCTTCATGTGAAAGTGAATCGCGTCCGCAAACAAGGGGAGGAAATCATCAATTAGCGCTGTCACATTGATGGCCAAATATAGACGAGCGCCGCCGCCACAGAGATGTGTGTCATAACAACTGCACATCACGCTCAATGACAAAATGAGAACACAATTAGTCATCTTTGGGGCTAATTGTATTCTTAGACGACGGCTTCGGCGGATGTGTTGTGGCTGAGAGAATGCAACGTTATTCGCACTGCGAGGATGAAAAGAGCGGGTAAAAGAGGCGAGGCAGTTAGGCCCAGTCATGGTGGATTTTTTTTTTTTTTCCCACAGCTCGGGAGACAGTGTGTGTGTTTTACTCAGGGCATCAGCACATGATTATTTCATAAAGATATAGATGCGTTTGAATATTGCAGCTCTTTAATGTTGCAGACTTAGCTGCAATTTATTCAGCATTCGGAGCCTTAAACCTTACACTTTCACACTGCAGTGTCAATATTAATAATTCTAATGCTTTACTTGTAGAAGTTTATTACATTTTTATTCATGCTGTTATTGTATATTATCCAATAACACACTACACAGTCAAATCACCTAAACCTCTCGAGGCTTCCTGTCTAGCATGGCTAGTCACATGCGGGTCAGAGGTCATCCCATCCCAGTTTATCTCCATACAGAGCCGAAGTGATCGAGCTGGTTACGGAGTTTTGAGGTGTGGGAGAATCCAAAGCAATTGGCAGGCAGTGCTCGGACCTACATCAATTCAGACCGTAGACTGTATGTATTTAAAGATGGACGCAGCCTCTGTGATGTCACCAATGGATTTCTGAATTTCAGAGGAGGCTGTTCCACCGTCGCCATCTTGGCAGTGTCTGACTCCGCCTAACTCCCGGCTAATCCAAACATGGGTAAAGAGTGTGGAGCAGAGACTTCTGTGCATGCCAGTTTGTGGCAAAGCATACGCTCCCCCACCTGTCACTCAAAGTGGCCACGCCCATAATTTTAAGCCTTCAACAGGTGAGTTGTATAAAAATGTTGTCATGAAGGAAGAAATTAGCCACAGAGACCAAAACTGATTTTTGTACTGTGGTGGAAAAATGTTTATCTCTGCTGTAAAGTTGGACATTTTAACATGGGAGTCTATGGGGATTGAGTCACTGTTGGTGCCAGCCTATGAGCAACCATTTGAGGAACTGCGGTTTTTGCCTTAATTTTTCAGCCCTCGAGGTTACCGCTAGATTCAGAAATTCTAGCCCGTGGCGACATTGCATAACAGCTTTTTAACTCCAATGTCAGTAAACAGAGAGAGTGACGTCACAATAAAAAAAATAATCAAACAATTTATAGCGTCTTACTAGATTCTTCGCAAGGCAACACTGAGCAGACAGAATTTATTGAGCAAGCAGCACTGTGCTGATTGTAATCTAAACACAAGGCACACCTATAAATACAGCCCATGATATGGACAAAAGCACTGACGTGGACCAGAGTTGGTAACTAATCCAAACTCCAGGGGATCTGCGATCAGTCGTGCATTCGTCTGCATATTACATGACTAATGCTGTCAGAGATGGAGGGAGATTGCTTCAGATTGGCCAATCAAGATGGTAATTAGCTGCATTAGGCATTTCAGCGGTAAGCCAGAGCCAAAGGCAGCAGATTAAAATGAACTGCAACTAATCTATATTCTGTGTGCATTTTTTTTTTTGAGAAGTGGGAATAATAATGTACACAGTTATAAGCCATGAAAAGAAAAGGTTCAATAAAATCCAGTTTACTGTGCCCCGAAGCTTTCAGTCATTTAAAAGCAGCCATAAAGCATGAGACCTGTGATCCTCACATGCTGCAGCAGAGCGGGGGACGGTCTCCCAGTCAGAGTAGAGCTTAATGGATTCAGTCAAACGCTTCTTTGTTGGAAACAATGGAAACATTTTGTCATACAGAGAGACAGTCTGAGTAGCTCAACGTGTGTGCTGTGTGAGTAGCTTCAGTTTTCTGCAGCATTATAGCACTCATCTCAACACTCACTGTAATATGGACGAATCTGCAGAGAGCTGTTTGATGATAAGGCAGTTTAGACAGCACCGTGCCATCACAATTTTTTCCTGAATTTTCTGAAAGAGGCACAAATTTGAAATTCATCCACCAAGCACTAACAGGGGTAAAATTGGCTTTGATTGGGTGCACATCTGCTCTTTCCTGCAGCCGTGAAGCGACAGAGAACACACTGTGTAGCCTAATTGTTGGAATTTACTTGGTACATGGAACTACAAGCAATTTAGTCTGTAGTCTGTCTGTAATGCATGTGTGTTTTCCACTTTAAACTTGCAGTAAAACAAGTATAATGCGACATAAGATGTTGATAGAAGTGATCACAACCTGGAGCTTTAGATTATTTTTCTTTCTTGCTCTTACTCTTGTAAAATGCTGCACAGTTTTGCCTCTAAAAACTTACTTTAAAAAATTGAACAAACTCATCTGCCTGCTTCCCTGCAGTTGTGCACCTGCATGCACACTAATAAAACTCTGCTTTAACAATGATTAGTCTTCTTCCTGTGCTTAAATTTCTGTTCAAGCTCGTTTTAACACAGTGATGCTTTTACTCAGACGCTGGTTGGAGCCCAAACAATGACTCACACAACAAATTAAGCATTCTTCACATCCATTTCATTGCTTTGATGCTGTAAAGCTTTAATAATTTGGTGAAAGCTGACTAAGCGCTGAAGCTCTTGCAAAAGCATGCATTAGATTCACACCTCTCCCGGCACCAAGTTAAACACCCTGTTGAGTTCAATTTATTAATATGTCGGGGACAGTCCTCATTAATCAGCAGCAAAACTGTTAAATGCTTGTTTGCAAATGAGCTAAAGCTAATTTCCATCTGTTGTCCACAACCGAGTGTTTTAAAGACGCATTAAAATAAAATTTTCTTACACAAAACTGCAGCGTTAAGGCAGTTAGGAAGATGGCTGCACAGAGGACAACTTGAGCTCCAATGTGCATGTGTGAATATAAGGCAATACTACACCTTAACCCATGAATGCATTGCTAAAGGGCACTTAAAGAGCTATAGGGGTGTCTAGATGGGGCGTTGCTTCACCTACCCCAAGATGTATTCCCAGCTGATTTGGAGCTTTCAACTGCTGCATATGTTTTCTAACCCGACAGTAGATACAATGGAGAGAACAGCACCTCTGGGTTTCATCTGCTTCATTACTTCAATGGTGCTTGTGAGAATTTGGCAGCTCCAGTGCAGCACCGCAGTGGAGCGGACACGGGCCGCGCTAGAGTACACGATGTGCCCTATTGGGTACCTGAGATGGAAGCTTGCCGGGCAGCAGCTGGCAACAGGAGGCTGGCACCAGATGACTGCTCTCAGCACCGGGAACAAAACAAGCAGCTGTGGGAGCGGTGGGTGGGTTGGCCCTGTCTTTAAAGGAAGCCAGGCTGTGATTATCACAGTGCAAAACAGGGCCACAGAATGCTGTTAACATAACCAGGCCAGCTAACTAACACTTGATGCTAATTAACCACTGCCACCTGCAGCTTACAGCTTAATACCAATCCCAATGCTGAGTGAGCCATTAGCCTATTATTACATTGCTATATATATGTTTATATACTCATTACACTGTTTCATCTTCATGTCAAAACTCCAGGATTAATATCACATATACAATTCAAGAGCTGTAAGAAATGACATGTATAAGCAACAAATGGTACAAAAACAACAATTAAAAAGTCATTTTTTTTTACCTATAAATAGAAATACACATGCAAGAAAACGATAGTGTCTTCTGCCCTCACTGTGATAAACACACTTCCAATAAGAACTGAAAATAGAAGTTGGCCTTTGGCCTGTATTTACAGTATTAAAGGTCAAATTCAAATGACAGCGATTAGAAATCAGAAAAAAGACCAGTGAACATTAAGATGCCACAGGAGATACAGCACAATCATTAATCTGGTAAATATATACAACATATAAGTCCATGACAGTCAAAGTAAAGTGAGTAAAACATGCTACAGTTACTCCAACAGAAAATGTAACTATTGTTGTATTAGCAACATATTAGCCTCAAGCAGGTGGTATAGCATTTAGCTTAATTAGCCTTAAATTTATTGTAGCAAAATTGAACTAACGCTAATCTACAAGCATAAACTAGCTATAGAGAAAGAGCACATACAGGTAATGTATTTGGGGAATAGATGAAAGAATATTTTCTCATCAGTTAAACTGCAACTGCTGTAGAACTGACAGACAACCTCAGGTTGTAGGCGAAAGTAAATAAAGTGACATTACTGCGGTGGCACCTCATTTCTAGACACAGAACACTTTAACCTACACAGGATTTCACTTCTTGAGCATTTTTGTCAAAAAAGTTGTCAAACAGATCCAGTAGAACCTGTTATATGTTTAACATATAGTCATTAAATGCCATTAAAATAAAGGTATTGTCTTTTCTGGGCTGTGGGCTGAGTAAAATCAACAAGCATCAAGTTTAAAAACCTCTGTAAAGTCTTAATGCTTCTCTAACATTATGAATGACATGTCCTCTCATTACAACTCAAGAAATCATGGATGCTGATTTATAATTATAAGCTGTGTAACTCTTGCTGGGTTTAATAACTTCACAGCACTTCCACACTGTGGCGGTCGGACTGAAGCAGCGTGTGCGTCCGCTATCAGTGTGAATGTGTTAGTCGAGAGCGCAACACTTAAATCGGACGGAGGATTTATCCGAGTGTTTATGGAATAAAGGGATTTGAGGGAGGACATTTTCTTTTCGTCTCCAACCTGCCTTTGTGTGCTTTTTTGTCTATTCTGTCATTTCCTTCAGGTCCCAAAATTCCTTTGACCAGCGAGAAAACCTGCTGCGCTCAGCTGCAAATTATACGTAGAGAGAGCAACAGTGACAACAATAGTAAAAGCCAGCGGACACTGCCGGTCGAGAAAACCTCTTCAAAATGCAATATGTCACGTAGCTCCACTGTGTTCTTGTGTATTGAGGCTGCTGTCACTTGGAAACTGATATCTCTGCTGCTGCTATGATTTATTCAACATGTTGAATATTAGTGGAAAATGGTGTGTCTAGAAGGACTCCCTCGCTGTTTGATTTTGAAGAGGCTGACACCAGACTGCCATTTACAGTTGTCCAAAAGACATTCACAGTTGCTGGAAGATTTTCTGCTATCACACTCTGCAAAAATCTGGAGGCGATGTCACACATCCACACATGTGCACCTATCTACAGGTAGACTATGAGAATAAAAATAGCACCATTTAATGCTTTTCCTCTTCAATATTCAAGTGTTTTATATTTATATTATTTTTCATGAATTTAGTCGTGTTTCCAGACAATCAGACGTTCAAGTAATGCAAAGCAGTGCCACTGAAAAGCTGGGATACACTACATCATGTGAAAGTGATTAGAAACTGTGACATAGCAAGCCATGACTTAATTATATCAAGTATCTCTGGTTCATTGACTGCATAACAATGTCAGATATACGTCCGACCCTCCCCCACAGTTAGGGAAGATGCAGTTATGAAGAGACACAGAGGATCAACTCCTTGGAGAGTGTGAGCAAGTCATTATATTTCACCTTCAAAAATCAAGGACTTCATTCCCGTCCTTGCCACGCAGCCCTTTTGGTGTAGGAGGAAAATCATATATAGGTCGTTTGTTGGTGCTATAAAAAGCTCTACTGTTGAACTGAAGCTTATTTGAGTGAATGCATATGTGGCCTTGGAGGTAGCTGGGGGCAGAGGGGGACATCTGCTCTCAGAGACTCACTCAATGGCTTGTGCTCCTGACGTGACGACGACACTTCCTGGATAATGTTGGCAGCGTTAGAAATCAAAATTAGACAAGTGGTACAGCTCATACAGCTGATTGCTTTACACATGGTCCACAATGACAATGCATTTTCATTGTGATCATGTTAGCATGCTAGCATCCTGATGTTTAAGTTCAGCTATGGCTAATGAGAATGTCATTTGTTTTGCAAGTATTTGGTCACACACCAGTGTATTTGATAAACTGAAAGTTTTACCTGATGATGGTGCTAGATGAAAAGTCGGGGGATCACCAAAATTTAATGTCTATACAAAACTTCATGGCAACTTTCAGTCTTGGCCCAAAATGGTGGGCTAACTGACTGAAAGCTACCTCACAAGCATGGCTAAAAAGGTAGAAATGATGGAAATGATAGCAATTACAGATTTCTAATTCTAAACAGAACCACTGATTTCTACATAGTTGGCTTTAAATCTGTTTGTTTAACCTCTTCAAACTCCAAGCGCCCATTTTAATTTACAGCTTACACTGTTGTGCACATCACTATGTGTGCGATTTCAAAATTAGAATCAGTGACATTAGAAATAGCATCATTGATACTAGCAATAAGTACTGCTAATTACAGGCAAATGCTTTGAATAGCTGTGCTTACATGTCAATCACAGATGATGTATTTAGTTGTAGTGCATTTAATGACTTGCATCTGCAGATGTGTTCATCACGCCACACTATAGGTGGGAGCTGTGATGCAGCAGAAACAAGCAGCACATCATGGGATCGACTCACTTTAGAGTCCTTGAACAAGATTGTCAGCCGGCGCCAAGAGCCGGTGACATCATGCTCTATTTCTGGCTCTCAAGTGGAGCTAAAAGGAAGAAGCTAAAGAAGCTAAAAGGTATCCATTAATGGGGACCAGCTGCATGGCCAAAAACACCAGCCCATTTCAGAGACCTGTGCAGCTGCCAAAACTCCAAAAGATTTAAAAAAAAAAATGGAATTAAAAATATGAAATATTCCTCATCAGTCGGCCTACATTTGCTGCAGTGTGTGACATGTTTTGGGGTGTAGTTAAATAAGCACGTCTTGGCTGGATTGGCTTCGATTCAAGTGCTTCAACAGGTAAACCTGAGGAGGTAATATTCGTCAACGGCGGAGGCAAAAATAAACAGATGTAGTTGCTTTTGGAGGATTACATTTCCAGATCAGCACACTGCGAGGAGCACTAAGTATTGGTCAAAACCTCATTTCACTCTGCTCACTTAAGTGGCTCTCGAGGGACCAGTTCTCTAATTCATTCAGGCGAAGCCAGCAAGCAGTATGAATGTGTGCGAGTGTGTATTTGGGTTTGTATTCGTGAGGATGCGACTGTACGTGTGTGTGTGTGTGTGTGTGTGTGTGTGTGTGTGTGTGTGTGTGTGTGGAATAAGAGTTGAAACTTTCTGTATTTCTTGCCTCAGGGTCTGAGTCATGCCCAAGTTTTTTTTTCCCCACAGAGATGCAAACTCTAATACAACTCCGCTCCTTCCGTTCCACCCACACAAAATACACACTCACACACGTGGATTTTCGCTCACTGGAGGAGATGACATCAAAGAGTTCAGGGTCTGCCTGCCTACACGTTGTCGTTTTTAACGAAACGCAAATGATTCATCATCAAATGTTCTTGGGCACATTTGAAAAAATAAAAACACCTGGAGATTCTGCAATGTATGTCACTGCTTGCTTAGAAGTGGAAAAGAGACTCGTGAATGTAAATCATCACATCAAGCTAGAGGCTCAGATCACCTGACACTTTGCAGTAGACATGCTTGATAGCATAGAAGGGCAATAAATATTTGATGTCTTAAACAAACATGGCACAAGCACTGATTTCATGAAGTGAACTAAACTCCTGAACCACGAACCAGCATGAGTGGCAAAAGTGTTGTTCATATAAACAAAACGTATAAGTATCATAAACTTTCGTTCGTCACAAAGATTATTTTCTGCAATAATCCAAAAGCCAATGTAAAAATCCCATTGGCTTTTTGTCGAGGGAACCAGGATGATGTCTATGTCTACATAGCGGACACTACAGCAGTCAGTGGGGCTAAATCCAACTCTGAACCAGAGATGAATCTCTGCGCCACAGGCATCTATGGAGTCACTACTGCGACACCAAAATGGAGCAGCATAATTCAGCCTTTACTCAATGAAGCCGGAGACTTGTGCAGCAAAGGACTGTGTATTAAGTATCGAGTTTTCGGCCACAAAGTCAAGAGCAACGAAGTTATAACCAATACCCTGCTTGGGCGTGCATCTGTACTTACATTCTTCAACTTCCCCTGTCCACTTTTCAGCTGAATATTGGACCAACAGCAGCTTCATTAATCCAGATGTTATCTGGGTCTAGCGAACCCAAAATCTAAAAGAGCTATCACTTAAGATCGAATCCGGGACTGGATGGATCAATTACATTAAAAATCAGGTTTTTCTACTATTCCCCCTGCAGATGCTCCCGCTATTCATTTCTACAAAAGACGTGTCAAATGAGGGCCTCCTTTTTTTTAGAACTGATGTGGTACATGAAGAAGCCTTGATTAAAAATGAATACCTTGCAATCGCCAGCTAAAAGCAATAGCTTAGCAGCACTGAAATATTTCATTCTGCAACTGGGTCTGTCATGCTTGAGTAATTACTTCCCGTCTGTAGAGTCATCTCCACAATGCTGCAGGCTGCCTGACTGACTGGTGCTGCATGGCTGCCCTTTTTCCCTAATAAGTGTGCTTACAGCTTATATTAAACAGTTAACACGTCGCTATCCAGGTATTAACAGCATTTTTGATCTCTGGCATGATAACTTAAACAGCTTGTTTATTGTCATTTAGTTTAAATTTAGTGTTTCAGTAGTTTTCCCAGATTCAAAACGATTTTCATTGGAATAATCCGATTCAATCAATTCATAAATCTTTTAACATATGCCTTTTACAGTCTCCCTTGCATACTGTACTCCACTGAAAGCACAGGTCTAAAGGCAGATGTGTGGTTGCATTTGGTTCTTTCTTATTTAAAAACAAGGAAGACAGCAAAGAGCTGCAAAGCTATATGCAAGAAGTGCAGGAAGAAGCTGATGCACCAGGGTACGTTCGCAACTCACGATTACCTCATACCTCCATATTATTTCTTGAGCTGCATGTCCAAACTGTTGTTCGTGTTAAATTAAGAAGTACGTTAATGGTTTGGGGTCCATTTGTAATGTAAATATTGATATTTTTAATAATACACCAGGTTAGAGGAGCGATTTACAGCATTGGTTCTCTGAAGACCTCATTCATATCCAAGAAGCACTGCTATTGTAACAAATATCTCTGACTGAATCAAAATACTCACCGATTTCATTCTCTTTGTCCATTAAATATGAATAGAAAAGAATCTGGACAGAAACAATTAATGCACCACAGTGTAGCAGTGAGGAACTCCTCTCGCCTGCCATGTTTAATGCAGTGTATTTAGATACTTAGAAATGACTGCAATCAGTGATTCTTGACTATTCTTCATATTTGATTCTGCGAACACTGAAGAGAAAAGAAGCGGCTGGTTTTGTTTCACTCTGAGCATCTTTCCTATCATCTTTGTGGCTCTGAATAAAAAAAAAGAATTAGTAAAAAAAAACCCAAAATGGATTCACATACAGTATTAACCAGTCAGACCCAAAGCTCTGAAAGTATTAAATTCAACCCTGCCTTGTAGCGTGGTGGTGATGAAAGTTTTCAGAGGTATTTTGCATTTTGCAGCATCAGCTTCATTATGTCATTAGAGACAAATGTGGTTAACACACTGGTTTCTTCCGGAAATATCAAATCAAGTGAACCAGTTAAAAGCAGCGCGTCTGTGGTGACTCCGGCGCCAGTATGGGACCAATCTCATGCAGGAAAAGATGCTGAAGCTGTGCAGCAGCTCAGAATGTTCAATTTACTCTCTTCTGTGCGGTTTTTACATCTGCCTAACTTCAACTTGTAGAATTTAAAGACCTTGTATGCGAGCAGCTGCTGTTTCCTTGTTATGCTGATGTACAGTTCCCTGCAACTTCCTGACTTTACAGCACTCTGGTGCCCTACTGTGCTGTTCATTAGAGAGATAATTACATCTGCAGGAGATCCTCCTGCACTGCCTTGTCACCTTGGCGTGTCTGATCAGAACCCCTTCTTCCGTTTCCCCCCGCCAACCCACTGTCAGACAACGGTCACCCAGCATCCAGCGCTTGGCATCGGCACTAGCAGCGATGATTCATCTGGGGGTAGGAGGAGGAGGAGGAGGACTAGATCTGTCTCCCTAATCAGACCCTAACCTTTCAAGGGTATTGATCAAGCAGCTCTGTCAGAGACATTACAGACACTCGATGCATGCGGTGTGTGCCAAGGGCCCATCCCTATTTCTGTCGATCTGGAGAAGATTAAAGAGAGAGAAGAATTAAGGGAAGGGAAGAAAAACAAGGCTTTGGGGGTAAATTGAGCAGAAAAACGAGGCTTTAGTTTGCAAATCAACGCTTGCGAGACAGGAAGATTGGAAAATTCACCACAACTGTCTATCACAGTGGATGTCAGACAAAACATGGCTGTGCCAAGGACATCAGTAAATGAACTCCCACATGTATTCCGAAGCTAAAAGTCATTACTGGTAAAGTCTTAGTGTAGCTTGTCTTCCTGCACATGCATCAGCCGCACATCTAGCCTGCAGGCGGCATGAACTGGGGCACAAACAATAACAGTAATCATGGAAAATCATGTGCTGCTCTGGCAGAGGAGACCAGCTGACTGGCTGACTGCTGGAGCCCAGAGGGCCTCCTGTGCAAGCAACAGAGAGATGGGGGGGGGGAGTGGGATGGAGGAAGGGGAGAATTGAGAAGAAGGAAAAAAACAAACAAAAAAAAAAACAAACATCAGGAAGCAAAGAGGAGCGGGATCCACCTCCCATCCTCGATAAACTTAGTCATCTTCGTTTCCACACTCTGCCCTTGTCACGGGGGTTCACCGTCTCCCCTCCCTCCTCCCTCACTCCCACAACTACTGGTTCACCACTCACCCCCATGGAGGTCGAGGAGTGGTACATCCCATGACTACAAACCTTCATTTGGCAATATTGGCTGATGCTTTAAGAAGGATGGGAGGACGCGACTATGGACCCTTTGACGAATGGTTGTGTCATGTATGATTAATAAACGGGGGAGGGGGGCGGTGTTATTGACTTAAAGCATGCTGCTAATGACCAGATACTAGAGATATACATAGTCCTCACCCTTTAGATAAATCCACTACTGCCGTTTAATGAAACTGTAATTGCTGTGTGAAATCAAAGCATCTCTCCAGGCTCAATCAGCCCTTTGTATAAGAGACGTTGCAGGAAGAGACACTGTTGTAATTTCTACCAAAGCCAGTAGGATGGTCATGAATGAACAAACCACAGATCAATTGGCTGCCCTGTACAGTAATCTAGTGCAGTCTTAGCTTTCATTACAACATCGGTGTGCGTGTGTCTGTATGTGTGTGTGTGCGTGTGTGTGTGTGTGATCAATTGGCTGGTGATACATTACTGTCTGGCTGGGGAGAGAAAGCTCTCGCATCAACGTCTGCGTGGATCTGAGGCCGTGCTGTTGGTCCAGCAGGTGAGATTCACACATCCACACTGACCCACGCATTCGAGTTCTGAATCTAAATGTGAATAAAAAAAGTGTGTTTTTTTTTTTTTGTAATTTCTTAATGATAAATCAAAAAAAGGGAGAGTTCACAGTATGAAACTGGCTGTCTTTCTACGACTATAGCACCTCTGTAAAATCGCAGAGCAGTGACCGTGATGCAAACCTGCTCACTTCAAAAGGCAAGTCACGTGTCTCGTGGACATATTGGTGCCCCACTTCACATTTACAGCCTTACAGAGCCGGTTCAATTGTCATTTCATGTGTTTTTATTCCCTTTACAACATCTAAAAGGTCAGCTGGGCTTCTGGTGTTCCCGACCAAGCTGAAGTGCACCTGTTCACCATCCAGGATCACGAAATACCATGGTCACAATGAAAGGAAAAATAAAGAGTGTGTTAACCAGTTTGTTTTGTCTTTCACCTTCTTAATGTTCAATTAAACTAGTAAATTATTATCCAGAGCATCTCCTCCTATGTCTAAAACTCCAGTTTGTGTTTGCCAAAGATGACAGCTTGGTGTCGCTGACCAGAATCAGCAGGAGTGGATGCTGCTGTGGAGAACATCAGCAGCAACAGCAGCAGCCTTCATCAGGCCATGTTTGGCAACAGTAAATAAACAGCATGGGGAGAAGACTCCCGCATCCCCTCGGGGCCCTTCGAGTACAGTAACGCACAGCTGAGTGCTCCGGAGAACGCTGCCTGTCTGCCAGCCTGCCTGCCTGTGTCACGATACGGGGAGTTGGGGGATGGGAGGAGGGTCACATGTGCGCGGTGCTTTAGGCTTTGGGTTGTCTGCATGCTCTACGTGTCTTTCCCTATCTCTTTCTCTGAATAGAGTCCATGGAGTACTAGTGGGGAGTCTTTGTGCGAGCATAGTGACTCCAAATTCACTGTAGCAGAGGAAACAAGCCAGAATAATGCGTCAAAAGGGTGAAACACCAGGCTTTCGGATGACAGTGGTACCCCTCAATTCCCAGAGAGGCTCATAGTTAGAGGCAAGAAGAAGGTGTTTGCAATAAAATGCATGTTGCATTAGGAGCAGAAAAGTGGTTGAGGGGTAAATCCATTGCTTTGTTTGCCAAGAAGACTTTGCCCACCTGTTAAACATTCAGTGACGCATCATACAAATATCAAACTGAGGGCAGTTTAAAAGGATAGTCTCTTCAATGTTGATGTTGCTGGATGTCTGGCTATAGACTGGAGGTTATATTTTATATATATTTTGGACTCAAACACTCAAACAATCTGAGCACCAATGTTCATTATACCAGATGGCCATGTTAATAATAATAATATAAAATGCTATCACTGTAGAAACAAGTTTCCTCTATGTTTCCACTCTCAAAAGGAATACAGTACTCCATCAAAAATGTTTTGAGCACCAAATAATCAACTCCCATAGGCTTGAAATATGGCTCTGAAAAGTATGAAAGTATATTCTTTATGCTCCAAACAATTGTTGCTTATTCAATAAATCATGAAACACATTACATCCCATAAAGCTTCAAAGCTAGTAGGCAAAGTTGTGTTTGGGATAGTGCTGTCACAATATCAGAGTTTGAAAGGAGCTTTTTAAGTTTTGTTATTGCTACATAGCCAATGTTAGCATTAATAGCTGTTTACTTAACTGTCTAGAAGAAATGTTGCGAGTTCAGCATCAAACTAAATTTCTTTACTCGTCAAAAGTTGTCTCTAGCAGTGGAAAGCAACCCTCTTGTTTTGCTTCTGTTTCTATAACTTTCTCTACTGAAGTTAGCATGCTAACCAGCTAGCCCCGGCCCGGTTTGCCCCTCTCGTCACTTTCCGATACCGAGTCACCGTAGTGTCCAGTCTGCTCCAGATGTATTAACCTGTTGTCTTGTAAACGCAACAATGGCTGAAGCTCTTAGCAAGAATGGTAAGTAAACACTTGTTAATGCTAACGTTGGCTATGTAGCATAAGCAAAACTTACAAATAGCTTCTTTAAGGCATGATCATTGTGACCAAAAGAATTCACGATAGCGATATTATTGCGATATCTATAGAAAATAAATAAATAAATAAATAATTCTATCAGTCAAATTGATCTTTAACTTTGTTCATTGTGTGTTTTGCCTCTTTTTTGGTAAATGAATTACACTGAAATACTAGTGCACAACTGTACAAGAGTGCACAAAAAGAAAGTGGTAACTAGATGAATTGGAAAGGCTTATTATGGAAGAGTGATTTGAGAAGTTTTGATGGACTATTGCTACTCCAGGTTATTGCTATCAGAGTAATTTCTAATTGCTAGAAATTCAGGCAACAAAGCCACAAACTTTCCAGACCTACTACAGGTGAGTAATTGAGACTTAAACGATGACGTTGAAGTCAGAAGCTCATCAACGTACACGGGGCATGTCATGCAACTAATGGGTGTATGACAGATATATGGCTAATGGTTGCCTCTGTCATTCTCCTGCTCGGTGACAAAATGGCCTGATGAAAAGTAGAAGGAGAAGACAAGGGACAGTGGGTGAGGATGAAGGAATCAGGGATTGTTATGCATGTAAGGAGTGGGGGGGGGTGTTGCCTGGAAGCGTCGAGCGGGGACGGCGAATGTCACTCCGATCAGTCGAAAGTGTCATGATGTGAAGCGGAGCCGTGACCTCTGATGGAGAAGGGAGAAAAACAGAGGAGAGGAGGAAGACACAAGACGCAAAGCGCAACATAGCAGAAAAGGCAGTGACAGCAGAAACAGGGAGAGGAGGAAAGGGGGAAGAAGAAGAAAAAGGAGGAGAGGAAGAAGAGGGAGGGAAGTTTGTGGTGGGCCAGCGCCTAATCCTGCCAGTGCTCGGGGCTTCAGGAACAGAGGAGGGATATCAGTAAAGACACATTCACAGCCTGCCTATCGCCTAAATGAGGCCACTTCTGTCTTTATAAGAGAAGCTCTGCTGCTTCTCTTCTCATTTGCCACCTCCTCTGCAATCACACACGCAGAGTGGTGAAAGACCTGGAAGCTATCTATTGCCCTCTTTAAGAATCCCACTACATGATTATCTGAGCATTGTTCCACACGGCTGGTCGCCCTAAAATTGCCGCAAAATTACATCTGTACTAAAGAAGTGTGGTTATAAAAGAAGTGTCATATTCAGTAAAATCATTACAGCCTCATCAAGAGCAAAGACATTCATGGCACACCAGCACAAAGGTGATGACTGCGTCTGTGAAATAAGCTCTTTCTTATTGTCCAAAAAGGCAGAAGCTACGAGTGCAATTCTTATCTGCATATTAAACAGAAGCACAACGAGGCCACTTTTCCCTTGGCTAAATGCCTCTGTGCAATCATCCAGGCCTAACAAACCTCTTCATTAACCATTAGAGTAATATTGATATCATACAGGCCCCAATAAGACACCGTCAGATTAATTAATGGAAACGTTTGTGCCAAGGATGTCGCTAGGAGGATCCCAATCACATCGGAGTGACATCTAATTTAAGCCGGGGTGCCAGGAAAAGCACCAGAACGGTATGTCAGCTCTTGTCATTACACAATGACAACCAATACATCACCACAGCAGCGCCACCACAGCAGAGCCTTTACTGCCGGTGGACACGAGTGAAATTGTCTGATAATGGAAATGTTATTTCACTTTGGCAGCCCTCGGATGCTCTCCTCTGGAAACGGAACGGTGGGAATGTTTAGACAGGAGAGAAAGAATCTCACATTGGCTGTTCTAACAAGAATGGGGAAAGACGTAAATTCGAATATGGGACAAGGGAGGTAAGATTAATGTCTGTTCTATTCGGCGTGTACGATCCGGGAAGAGCATTTTATAGTGCTTAAGTTTTCCCTTTTTTTTTGGCTTGTACTCTCACCTGTATATTATGTCCACGGTTTAACTTCTGAAGGAGATAAAAGCCCTGAGGCTAAAGTATGAGCTGGAGGCCAGAGTTCGAAACTACAGCTTGACACGAATGAAAACTGTAGCGCTCTGGTAAAGGCATATTTATAACATCTCAACAGGAGCTCTCCAACACTTCAGAATGAAGAGGTATAAGTGGGTTAATTCAAATTATTCCAAAGTCCATGGGGCAAGAAGAAGAAGAAGAAGAAGAAGAGAATCGTTTTTTGGCTGGATTAATTCAAAATAGGAAGTATCATTTTAACACTTCAAACCCCTTTTAAGCCTTAATGTGAGATCACACCAAAGCTAATACAGACGCAGTGTGTGCCCAGCCTGCGTCTCTGAAACTATGCGGATTACTGTGCTATCGGTGGGCACCGCCTGCGAACAAAGTCCTCTCCTCTCCACCAGCAAAACCTCCAGAGTCTTCTGGAATGAGAGTGGGGAGAGAGACAGGGAGAGAGAGAGAGAGCGTGTGACTAGAATTACTGACACACTTTCCAGAAGTGCTAATCTCCGCTTACTGTAGGAATTATTACGTAAGACTTTTATTATTTTTTTTCTCCACATTTTTGCTAAAACGTGAGCAAGTGGAAGATTTCCACCAAGTTTCACTGGTATACAGAGGCAACTGTGCAGCGTCATCCAACCAACATGGTTGAACATTGAATGGGTTGTGAATGTGGTGGTGCAATTTAAACACAAGTGTAGCAAAATCAACACACACAGGAATGTGCCATTTGGTGTATTCTTTAAACAAGGTGCTTTATAAAACAATCTAAATTCACTGGGAGTCCGAATGGTAATTAGAAAAAATAAATAAATGTTTTAAGGACACAAAGAAATAGCCCAAATTCCCATTTTTTAATGAACTCTCTTGCATGATTTGATTTGAAATTAATGAGAATCACTGATTTGGAAATTTTTCTTAAAATAATGACACTGGAAGACACAATGTTTGTGCCATGTTCATGTAAGCGTGATCAAGTAATGTACTATAAATTAAAAGTTAATTACACAAAGTTTCAATGAGGGATACTGCTGGGGAAGAATATATTTCACACTGCTCTTATTGCAAATTGTAGCCCATCCAATAAAAGCAGCTATGGGGAATTTAAATGAGAACAAAGTGTTGCAGCATGTTGTGGAAATTCTTCTCTTGTGTTTGAGAGTTGGTATTTTTATTTCAATTCATGCACCACACGGAGAAGGACTTTGTGGTTGCTCTCTGAGAAGGATCTTGAGACTGCATGCGGAACCGTGCCGTGCTGATGTACCCCTCCAGCCATCATCCTCACCACCTGTGTGCCAGTCATCTCTTTATAATGGAAAACACCCCCAAAAATATCACCCAGTGATCTCTCCCAGTCCTTCCTGACAAAGCAGTACCAGTATCACTCACAAAACACTACATGATACATCAGCTCCAACATGTTCATTTCCCATAAACCACATACTAACACAACAACACAGAAGAGAGATTTAAAGATTCCAAGGTGCAAATGTACAGTGCGGGCAAAATACACCAAACTCTTAAGTAATTTAATACAACTATTTGATTGCAATACTCCTGGCAAATAACACACTGTAAGTCAAAGACAGGTGTCCTGGTGGCCTACAGTTTAAGACACATACCATATAACTATAACATCCTGACTTCAGGTCCAGCCACAGAGCTTAGTTGCATGTCTTAGTCCCATCTCTCCCGTCTATATCTACACTATCAGTCAATAAAGGCAAAAATGCAACAAGAATATCTTTTCTTAGACAAGACTGGGTCAAAACCTAGTATGTGGCTGTAGTTTATTTGCCGTAATGGAGGCGGGGCTCAGTGTATTGGAAGCATTCCTCCGCTTCCCTGCAGTTCCTGAGCAGCCGGGAAAGCAGAGCGGCTTGGCTCTCCGCTGAGCAGTGGTGGAAATGCCATCATTCAATCAGTCAGTCAGGGACATTCGTGATTACAGGGCTGGCCCCACTGTTACAGTCCAACCAAAAAGTCAAATGCAGCATCGGTGCAGCTTACCTGTGGCAGGGCGGAGCTGAGCTGACGCTGCAGCGAGTCACGGTCGTAGATGACGTCCTGAAGATGTTGCTGGGCCAGCCCGAGGCTCTCCTGGGTTTCCCTCAGCGTGTCCAGCAGCCGGTCCCTCTCGTCCAGCATGTTGACCATCAGCTGCTCAAAGTGGGAGTCCGGGTCCGAGGCGCTGCTCTGAGAGCCGCGCTGGCTCAGCGCCGTGTCCTCGCTGATGGTGGGCATCACCTCGCACATCATCTTGGCTCTGCCGGAGAGGAGGGAGACCAGAGATTAGAAAGAGTTTTGAAGTTAAATTAAGATTTCTTTGACCCCCTGGTTGGGAACCAGGGGTCTTAGACTCAATTTAAACTTCCAAAGTATATAAGATGACAAGTTTCTAAATTAAAACTACGAAAATGTCTTGTTGCATTTATACCAAATCAATTTTAATATCTTAATGGGATTCAGGCTCAAAATCAGAATTAGGATTACGTTAATGATAAGAAAGAGGATCTTTAGATTTATAGAAAAACAAATGTGTGTGTGTCAGAGTCTACTACATGTGTGAATATCCACTATTACTGTTTGTATAGCTATGTGTATGTGACTGGGCCTGACACAGTTGGAGCTCGGCTAAACGTCACCCTGGCGTTTCAAAGCTGTAGAGACGTCTTGGGAGGCTGGGCGTTCTGCCCTAGATTTCATGCTTGTGCTGTTTAATGGGCCAGCCCAGATCGAGTTGCATAATACACCATATCTATGCTATGGTGGATATGTGAAGCCATATTCCAGCTTCCCTGAGGGACATCAGAGAGCCTCAGGAGTCATCCAAACTGGGGGGACTAAAGCGGGGTTTGCATCATCACGCATTTTTGCCATGTGTTGAAACAATAAGCCACAAAAAGTAATGGGTTATAAAGATGTAAACAGGTGAGGCAAACATTAAAGCTAATAGCCTACTCCATTGACAGAAGCTTAGTCATTTTGGAAAATATAATAAGTTGCTTTCTTTCCATGATCTAATATAAGTTTTACCCCTGTGCGTTGACAGGAAAGAGCTGTTTAGCTGTTTTAACATGTTTAGCCTAGCTTACCACAGATGCGGGAAGCTAAACAGCCTTCGTCAAAACAGAAAAAAAACATGCCTTCAAACTGTACTAAAATTTTCATTTTTACTTATTGCATCTAATTAACTAGCAAGCAAGTCACCGAAACATCCAAGAATCACCCGGTTTTCAGACAGAGTTGTGGAGTTGTGTGAAGCTAGCATCCTCAGTAGCCTATTTGTGACATCTTGTTTTCACATACTGGTGCTAACTAAACTGCTCATTGAAGCAGTGTCTTATTTTTTGTCTCTACAATACAAGAAGTAGTATGTGAATATGATTTTTCAGTTTTTAAGTTGTGGGAAGGTACAATGCTATGCTAGCTATCCCCCCTGTTTACAGTCTTTGCTTGAAGCTAGGCTAACTAGCTGTAACAAGCTTTCTATTGCATGCAGAAATTAAATCGAAATAAATCTTCTCATATAACTCACAGTATGGCAAATAAGTCTAAATATATCCCTTTAAAGTTTGAATATTAAATTTCTTAATAGCTAGATGCACCACAATGTCACAAAAATAGCATAGGCTACAGTCATTTAGCTGGCACCAAACACTGGCAAAAACCACGATTGATGCTATAAGCTAGCATCAACAGCAAAGTTAAATATATTTTGAACCTATTCAGCCTTCCAGAAAAATATTTAAAAGTGTCACTTGCTCAGTCTTCATACAACATTGTTTTAAAAGCCTAAAAACAACTTTGACACTTACAGGTTGATGATTATTTCAAATTAATCGTAACAACAGACCTTAGTCACTCAGTGTGCTGACCCGGGCCAGGTTTATTTAGTGAGGTTTCTATCACCCATTGCCCACACTTGGTCCCCTCTGGGTAGGTTATAATGGCAGGTCTGTGTCTCAGCATGTTCTGGCAGTAAAGCCGGGGTCTCCCATATCTTCTCCAGGCACCCGGCCAGACTCCCACCAGCTCACCATTCAGCCACCATCCGCTGCCGTTTAGATCTGAGAGGCCAGAGCCTGCGTGCTGCTTGGCTGGACACGACGCACATGCCAGCCTTCGCTCGGACTGGAGAGGGGGCCAGCCGGAGGACGGACTGGGACATCGGTGGTGCATTTTAAGTAGAAGGTTGTGGCTTATTCCTGACTATGGCTCAACACATGTTAGTTGTGTGCGGAGAGGAAGGTGTCGGTTGTATAAAAATGCATTGGAATCTGGCATTAGGCAGTGGACATGAGAACAGATCATAGGGCACAAGTGTTGCTGCTGGTTGCAGTAGTTTGTGTGCCTTTTAACAACCATTTAAAAAGGAAAAATTCACCCTTGAGTAATTTTTGACTAGGAAAGATTGGTGACTGGTGTTGTCATTGTCCATCAAGCTAACAAATGAAAACTGAAAACTTCAGTTAGTGATTTCCATGTGATTTCGAAATGCAAAATGGCAGCTATGTTTGCTCCTGTTGCCAGATTGAGAAGGGTTAACGCTGAAATTTGACCTTTACATTTGATCTTTTACTCACAACCTCTCCTTGAACACACTCACACCGCACTTGTCCCCACAATGCACCAACGAAGACAAGACGCACTGAAATGCCAAACACATTTTTGTTGTTTAATGGCGTTTTATTTCTGCTTTAAGCAGCGTGGAAAGCAAAGTGTATTGAGGATGTTTTTTTCTGCTTCATGGCACATACAATCCCCTTTTGTCCTGTTCCTGCCACTTATGCTTTGATCGCACCGTGACTGCTGTTTAAATCATTTCTGTCTATGAAAAATCAATCGATACGGAGCAAAAGTCCACCGACTGATCTGTTTTTTGTCTGCACCCTTAGACGCATAAAGCAGCTTTCCTGAAAACTGACAGCAAACCAAATCACTCAGTGAAACATTTATCCGCTTAATTGTGCCATTCAAAAGGCACCAGGCTTGCCTCTTATTTGAACTTGAGATTTGGAAAAAGGTACAGAAATAAAGCTTGTCTTACAAGGCCGTGACACAAAATGAAGTGATCAACAGCCACTGCTTTCCCCCAGCATTTTCTTTTCTGTGCTGCTCAACATTTGACAAATACTGCTTTTAGAGGGCAACAAGACATTTGTTTCTTTCTAGTGAAGGGCAGGCAGGCAGTGGTGATGACAGGTAGGAGTTACTGTGATCCTCTTGGATAGATACACACTAATCACCCACAGTGGGCAGTGAGAAGAATGTGCAGACTGAGAGCTCTTATTACCAGCTGGGATGCAGATGTTGTCTAGATTGCACTTGCTAACAGTGACAATACTATTTCCTCACAACTCGACAGCCAATTTGACCCCCATTAAAATAGCTATTTGGTCAACAGATATGCACAGAGCCTGAAACAGAATGACTACTGATAGAGAGTCGTTCTATGCACATTTCCTCTGCAATGCAACATCACGGCACATTATGATAATGTACACCAGGGAATCTGCCCTCAAATTCGACGAGCGTGTCAGACTTTGGCTTAGCATAAATGCATGTCTAATAATGAATATGTAAGATTTTTATCTGTCAGTGTGATACTTGTGGAGAGAAATTGGTACTTGTAGCAATAGACATAAGAATGTTGGATAAACAAGACGAAGCTTAAGTGACTGAATGCGGCGCGCCTGGTTAAAGATGGTAAATGTGAGGCTAAAATTATGCAGGAGTCACGGGAGGGAGGAACAGCAACACGCTCAATTGAACACATGCAATAAGAAATGCACACAGACAGACAGGCAGGGATCATTGGGCTTTTCTTTCCATGCCATATGCCAATCAATGAATTATTCAGGGGGGTAGGAGTGAGGTTTTTCTTCCCAATCAGTGCAACAAATCCAGAGCGCCCTTTTTTTTTTTTCTTTTTTTTTTAAACTGCCTAGCAGCCTCATCAAAGCTCGGACACCTGGCTGAAGATTCAAGTCTAGCTGGCAGCACAAACTTGCTGAGCTAACCTGAGACAAGCATAAAAGCGGAGCCGATGCTTAACATGATCAAATCATGAAGAGATCAAGTCGAAACCTTAAATTATGCACAGTCCTTTTATGGGAAATTCCAGGACACTGCGCTTTTAAAACCCAATCCAAAAATGACGTATTTATACTTGTGAACACAAAAGTATCGAAAAGGAAAATTCTTTTATTATAGTGTTACAGTTTATTTGCCATGACTTTTTCCCTAGCCATAAAGGTGTCAGCACAGTTGAGACTAGAGATGTTCCGATGCCGACACCTGAACTTATGTATCCGCCGATACCACTGCCTTAAGGTGTATACTAACAGTATGGGTGTGATATGATTGCTTTCGTTTTATGGCATGGCTCAGGTTACACCATTTGTAAAACATGAACAAATACATGAATGCCATAGAATCTTTCTTTTATCACCTTATTTGACTGTCTTTGCTGCTCTAAAACAGTTCCCAGTGGCTGCACAGTGTCACTTCCTGTATAGGCCACTGTTTTAGAGCAGCGAAGAAGAACTGACTTCCAGGGAAAAATACCATTTTTATCCAGGTGTCAAACTATGAAGTTTAATAAATTACGTGGTGTCAGATCGGGCCATAGACTTGCATACTTGCCAATACCCAATCCAGACTTTTAGGCGGTACTGGAGGCATCTGGGACTAGTATTGGTATCAGAACAACTCTAGTTGAGACAAACTAGTTTGTTACTAGTTATTAATAACGGACAGGTATGAGGAAAGGGGGTTTGAAACACTCTTTGATCACTGACAAACCTTTTGGTAGAAGCATACTGACAGCTTTACCATACTGTAGTTGCCATTGGCAGAAAGTGAGAATTTTAAAAACATTGACATTATTCAAGAGTGCTTAGTTCATCCCATTTTCTGCCAAATGTAGGACTGTAGAAGCTGATTTTATTTGCTTATAAGTATTGATTCTTCACCTCAACTGTAGCTAATTAAACTCGGTGAAAAGGACAAACAGGGGGAGGACGACAAAATGAATGATGATCCCCTGGTACTTGAGATTTCCCTGAAGTAAAAGTGACGCAGGCAGCGAACTATCTATACAGGACAGATGTAAATTTTGCCACTTATGTAGAACCACTCCATTTTGGCAAGAACAAATCAGCAAGCTGCAGCTAATTTTCCTGAATGTCTTAAGTTAATCTCATTAATGGGAACAATTGTGCGAGTTAGATAAGGAGCAGCACACAAAAACAGCAGTATGTTCCTGTAGCTGTATATGGCCAAATTCAGCACTATTCACCACCTGGGAAACATCTAAAGGCGTGTGGAGCACGAGCGCATGCAGAACAGGCAGAGGACTGAACATGACACTCTGTGGCTTTTGAGATAAGCTGTGCTACTGTACGCTTGTTCAGCTGACTATGGAGGGACTAAAATAAAACCGGCATTACTTAATACTGCGTTTAAAGCTTTGTTACCATCAAGCATGGAATTCATAACTCTCTCATTAAGCAAGGAGATGGTCATTTAGAAATGAGTAAAAAAAAAAAAAAGAAAGAGCCAATTAAGGACCGAAGGTCAATTTATCAAAGGTTTTTAACACTCTGTTATATTCAAGCTCATTTCCTCACAACATGAATAAGAGCGCACAACCATATTGTTTTGATGGTAATGCACTACACTTGCAGCAGTACCAGAAGCAATGGGCTGATTACACACGTCGTTTTGTGGCTGCCAGGGGAGCCGACTACTGAGAAACTCCACTTTTAAATAATGTCTGTGTTTGATTTCTTGGCATGCCGCTGAGCACAAAGTGCATCTACAGGCTGCGCCGATGAGCTCAAAAGGTAATGGAGAAACTGTTGCACGGCCACTCTTTCCCACTCTGGCATCCATATCGGGCCGACAGTTGGAGAAAAAGAGTGACACAGCATTTTTTGTGAATGGAACGGGCCAGATTGCATGGTACACTCATAGTGCTGAGAAATCCCATTCATATGGCTCCCCTGCACCAGAGAGACTTCTGACAACCAAGAAACAGCACTGCCAAGAAAACAATTCAAGTCTATTTGATTTCAATTGCTGCCACAGGGACATAGAGCAGCACTCAGACTGGTGTCTACAGAGTATTAACTCATCTCCAACACTGCAAAGGCTGACCTGCATCGCTTTGACACTCTGGGGTGACGCAACAGTCACACATGATGAAAGATTAATACTGATGCTAATTGATGTGGCTCATTTGAAACCCATCATCACTGCAACATAGTGAAATGCTCTTAGATACCGAAAGAATGACAAAGGTTCAGCATGTTCTCCTGAGGCTGTGATATCTGCAGTGTCATGTAGCTGGTGTCATGCAGGGCCGTACTGTAGCTGCCACTGAGGACACTCTGGTCACTTCCTCTGTGTTTTTTCTGGGAATTTGAGGATCTTTTGTGACCTGAGCGCTCTTCAAATGAAAGTTAAACATGGTCTTGAGATGCTCACAATCTACATTCTGTTCCATTAATTATTGCTACCGCCTGTTTGGATCTTTTTAACTGGTTTTGTAATGCGTCTTTAAGTATTCAAAAAATGCTCTATAAATAAAATGCATTTTTATTATTGAACGTTACACATGGCCTCAGTTCAAAGGGGTTATTTGTAAGTTTTCTCTGTCACCGAACATGGAGTGGGTGGTGGTGATTGTCGCTTGGCAAGAGCTTCAGCCATTGTTGCGTTTACAAGACAAGAGGTTATAATACACCCTCTAAGCAGAGCTACATCAGGGCAGATCGGAGGATACAGTGAGTCACTATCAAAAAGTGATGAGATAGGATGGGGCTAACTGGTTAGCTAACTTGATTAGCAGAAAAGACGTGATAGAGACGAGACGAGACAAGCAGCACCACTTCTTCAAGGGAGCATGGACGCTACAGTGACAGTCCAGTTGGACCAGGGCTAGCTGGTTAGCTTCAGTGGGCGAAAAGAGGTGATAGAAATAGACACAAAACTAGAGGCTTGCTTTCCACCGCTGGAGACAGCTCTTGGCGAGTAAAGGAATGAAGTTTGATGCTGAACACATAACGTTTCTTCTACACTGGTAAGTGAACAGCTGTTAAAGCTAACGTTAGCTATTCGGCAATAGCGATTGCAAATAGACCAAAAGAGGAAAAAATATGATCAATCCAGAAACAAGAGGAAAAAACATGATTGATTCCAACTGACCATTCTCCACCTTATTCTTCTTATTTTAAAAAAGGTACATGCGAGTCATCTTTGCTCCAACCATGAGCTCCATGATCTGGAATGGACGCCATGAGTCCACTGGTATTTGTCTGCACCTCTCTATTCCACAGCAGTCCAAGAACACCATATGTCCTAATGCCTCTGGGAGCACACTGCCAGCCTAATTTATCTCAGTTATGTACGTCCTGTCAATGGTATCCAATCTGCAACACACCACATATTCACAGTCACACTCTTGGACCTAAAACCTACTGATAGCTGTTGCTTTGTGTCCTTAAATATTCAATTAGTCCGACTCACATACTGCTAATGGATCCTTACAGCAGAACCTATTGTATTCAAGTATTCTGCAGTCACTGACAGCCACGTGTGGACTCCGGCACATGTGTGTGAATGAGCTAGAGATGGGATGAAGAGGAGAGCATGGGTGTAGAGTTACACTCAGTCTGCTGCCATTAGGGAGGCGGGAAAGGCAGAGGAGGCTGTGCATCAAGTGTGTATGTGGTTCTGTTTGTCTCCAAGTGCGCTTTACCTCTACCTGTGTGTGAGCATCTGCGAGGGGGCTGGGAGTGGAGAGGAGGGAGGGGTGGTCGTCTGATGTGTGTGTGTGTGTTCATTGGCTGTGTGTTCAACTGAAAATAAGTCTGCATGCACATGAGAGAATGAAAGGACAGCAACGTAGCCTTTAACACTGCCCACAATCTCCTGCAGCAAGGTCATGCAAACCATCAATCGATAGAGACTGAATAAGAGCAGAGATTGAGGTGAATAGAAGAAAAAGAAAAAAGCTATAAAGCTCAGGTTGTAACTGATTTGAACCACGCCGGTCGCCACCACCGCAAACGCTTAACCTTCCTCATTATGGCAGCTTTGGCAACAGTCAAACCTGGCCCGTAAAAAATGCCCTTAAACCATCATTTTATAGACATAATAGCTTCTCCCACAGGTAGCCACCCTTCTGCATGACACCACAAGGCAATAAAAAGCTTTGTCTGCACACCAGACATATTAGGCAAGTGGTGTGTGTTTGTATGGTTGAGGAAGTCGCACACTTTTAATGCAAAACCCGTTAAATGCAGAGCCCTGCCTATAAGAGTGCAGTGCATGCCAGAACTTCAGCCGGCTGTAGTGTACTGGGATGCAAATGCTGTCATGTTATGTGCTGCCATGGTTGCAAATGTTAATATTAATTTGCAAGATCAGAGGGCGATCATGGCTCTGCCTGCAGCAATTAACCTTCTAGCATCGAATTAAGCCAGCACCTGCAAGTGTGTTGCCTTCTCATTCATTCATTCATTCATTCATTTACAATATACAATGTGTGTGTGTGTGTGTTTGTGTGTGTGTGTGTGAGGTAGATGGATGGATGACAGAGAGACAGAGAGGTTGTTTCATGCTCTCTCCCCTCCTTGCATCTCTATAATAGCCGGTAATAATATTGTATATAGGAGGGGCAGCTGTTCCTCATATGACAGCTCCTCTCTTTTTATTATAATTAGCCACACACACACACACACACACACACACACACACACACACACACACACACACACACACAGAAGCGGCCTGACTGCGGCGCTGATCACATCTCCTCCACATTCTCTGAAATGATAATTGGGGAGAATCCTTGGCTATTGTCTCAAGTGCATTACATCATGCCAGCCTCTCAGTCTGCATCCCGCCCCCCTTTAACTCTATCCTCTGTCTCTCCACTGTGACAGCCGGCCGATTCTTTTTTTTTTCTTTTTTAGCTCCTGCAGAGCCTCACAATGTCAACCACACACACACACACACACACACACACACACACACACACACACATGAACATGAAATGCACAGGTTATGTACACCATGTCTCCATCCACACCAGGAGCCTCCTACTTCCTCCAATATCACCAACCAGTCCAGAGTTGGAGGATGGAGAAGAGAGGGCACCGCAGAAAATCACCTTGAGCCTGCAGGAATAGGGCAATGTAGGTCACCGCAATACCGGCGGCAACAGTGTGTGCATACTCACAATTTATTCCTTTACTATCAGGAGAGGCTCTGGCAGCGGATCAATGACAACTGCAGTCTCTGTCAGCTACAGCTACCATCAAGCGGACAATCCTAGGAAGCTTCTTCAGAGCAAACAAGCAGCGACGCCGAGGATCCGATCGTGAAGGTGCGGCTGGTCCCGGCCGCTGGCATTGTCCAAAACCCAAAGAGCAGGAATAATCGCCGAATTAGCCGCGTCGGGTAATGACATCTGATTTCCGGGGCTACACACACACACACACACACACACACACACACGGAGGGAGAGAGAGAGAGAGAGACGCGCGCACACCGGTGAAGAAATTATGGCATGTTACAAATTCTGCTGTGATAAGCGGAGCTGGAAAAGACCATTGTTGGAGCTGAAGGAGGGGAGGCGTGCGGAGTCTTAAAGTTGCAGCTGTGCAATTCTTCCTGCTCCGTGTGTGTGTGGACCTAGGGTAATAATAATGGCAATGATAATTAAAATAATTATTATAATAATATAATTATTTCTGAAGGAATTATCCAATTTTGAAGTACAAACATTTAAAAGGAGCAGGAATTTTAAAGAAGACCGAAAATAAGATTAAAAGGAAAACAGAGTATTGTCTACAGAAAGGAGCATTTCCCACAAAAACAACAAAAATAAAATGTCTCCTAGTCTTAAAGAGAAAAATATCATTATTTTCCCGTCCATAGAGTGGGAAGGTTATTTTGTTCCATTCAGTAGAAACTGTGTTTTTCCGGAGTCAGTGAAGTAGCCACCACTTGAGTCTGTGTTCACCTTCTCCTGACACACAGATGGTCTCTGCCAGGTTGCAAGTGCTGAAATTGTATTGATTGTTCTGGGATTGTTGCAGCTGACTGTTGCATTTAGTTTTTGTCCAGATGTTTGGAAAATTAGAGAAAATCCCCTCCTCACCTGAGTCAGCTTTTCTTTTCAACAATATTTTATATCAAGGATCTCAATGAAGAATCTGATTTGATCAATAACATTTTTTTTTTTTAACAAGATTTTCTTCAAGAGGTGGTGCTAGTATACTTAATATAATGGCCAAAAGTTTTTGAGCACCCCTGTCCACACACACTAAAAATTGAATGGTTTAGCTTTACCCAGTAGTTACCCAACAGAAAACCACCAGAAACAAGGGGCTGTTTTGATCCAGTAACCCAACAGCAATATAAGAAAACAACACTAATACTGGGTCAAAACAAGTCATTAGTACTGCGTAAAGTTAACCCAGTATTTGGTCATTGCTACATCCCCAGTGGTTCTGTATTTATATTGTTATTTTGGCCTGGTTTTCATGGTTCAGGCTCCAATTGATGGAGAGTTTAAAGGGGCAATTTGTAAGTTTTCTCTACAGCCGAATGTGGTGGTAGTGATTGTTGATAGACAAGAGCTTTGGCCATGGTTGTGTGTACAAGACAAGAGGTTATAATACACCCATTGAGCAGCGCTAAGTCCTCAGGGCAGATTGGAGGTACAATGAGTCCCTATCAGAAAGTGAGGAGATGGGCCGGGGCTAGCTGGTTAGTTAGATGGCTAGATATTAGATCATGACCAATTAAAATGTCTCCACGATCTGCCTTTACATTAAGATCATTAGTATTGTGAGACAGTGCACATTCTATTGTTGCAGTTCTATGGCGCCCACGCATCCACAATAAACTTACTGCAGAAGTGCAGAAGTCTGCGCCAAGGCCAATAGGCGGCAGGAGGTGTGAAAACCGCTGAGTCTGAGCTGTTTGACAGACAACCTAAGCTTAAGGACCACTGGGGCTTCCTGTGCCCAGAGAGGAACTGGTCTAAGCACAATGAATGAATGCAACGTTAATATATTCAAACTCACATTTCATAAATAAACATTACTCAGAATAACAGCTGTGCTAGCCAGCAACAGTGATTTGTTGCTTTGCAATGGACATCTAGCACCTGTGGCTGCTTGCAAGAAAAACAACAGTTCGAGGAGGCACTAAAAGCCACAATATTTCTCCTCATCAGGGAGTAAATGCGATTTTAATTTCTGTTTTATTTTCCTAACTTTATTTTGGTGTAAGAAACACTGAGGAGGCTGTTGTGCAGTTAAAACTGGTGATAATTACTGGCAAAAAGATTCATGATAAAGTGGCTTTGAATCACTCCATTTCTCTAAACAGACTCTGCTAAGGAAATAAAACACTGAAATGTCACCAGTTGATGAGTCTATACTTAATCTTGCCCTTAGAAGTTTGTTAGGTTTCCTGGCAATTGAAAATATACAAGTCAGTTTGAATGCTCAGGATTTATGACATGCCTTATAGACAGATCAATATGCTGAAATTTAAAAAAAAATGAGGGAACATTACTTTTTTCATTACTTTTTATATTAGATGTAGTTGAAGATTGCATTATTTAGTGGCTTAAGGAACGTACTATCAGAAGTGGTTAAACATCCTACTCGAATGGCAAAATAAGACATTAACATTATTCTATACAATTCAGCTATTGACCCAAAGTGAGATATCACCCACTGGCTCTGGAGGAGTGTGACCACTGAAAGAAAAACACCATTTTTCTGCTCATCAAATATTAAAGAACCTGATTAAGTTGTGTCTGAGTGTCACTGAGCCCATTGTGATTTCAATTTATAAAACAGGGATCTTTTCAAAGGAAGGCAGCGATGTTTTAGCAAAGCCCTTGTGATCTGTGTGCCGGAGATTGTTGAGAAGTGACTGAATCACACAGGCTTTCTCTAGGTTCTTGTTTTAGACACGTTAAACTGCAAAAAAAGGGCTTCAATCAACTGCAAGTAGGACAAAACTAAAACATATGTGCAACAAGAGGTCAAGACTTAGTAGGCTAAATGGCTGGACTGTGTCATTAGTGTCAGCCTGTTTAAGCCCTATCTGTTTGCTTCTCTCGGTGCTCATATATAAAGTATTTTAATTAATTTAATTTAGCCAAATTCCCCATTAAGCTGTTCTAATTTACAAGTTTTTCTGTTTCTGTTGTCAGACAACAGAACAAGTTTGAAATTGTGACTGAAATGTGGCCCATTAAGACTACATGTTAGCCAGCAGTTACTTCCAAACCGTTTCCAAGCTGCTGTTTAAAATGATCCCTCTGAGAGAAAGTTAGAAGATTACTGACGTCGCACTTGCGGGGAAACACTGACAACTCTTCCATGGAAAGTTTGTCCAAAAAGTCACTAGATTTGTTAGCAGGTGCTCTTTTGAAAAGAATCGCTACAAGTGTCTGAGAAGTCAGTTAATGTAACGACAAAGGCGCTAAGTTGACAACACTACTTGTTTGCTTCAAATCATTCTGAAAGAGTAATGACCAGTGAGACCGGCCAACCAATGGTGTAACGTTATTTCTCAGTCACGCGGCATTCAGCTGACTAATGGTGTAACTTTATCACTCAGTCAGTCAGATAGACATACTGTATATACTGTATGTAGATGCCGCATTGGCTGCTTCGTCCTGTTACGTCAATACATCTGCCATATTGGACTGGGAAAGACTGGCCTGTAAGCACATACAAGTAAATGGGAGAGCTGTGGTTTTTCTAGGACAATAAAGTTTACATTTCCCAGCTGACAGAAAGTTTTGTCTCCAGTTACTTAGAATCTCAATAGCTAGGCTGTAAACCATGAGAGGTGAGACTGAACACAAGTACATAAATCACCAAATTCAAATATAAGAGAAGTAAGATGAAAAAAACAAATAGAATTTCCTTTAGTGTCTGTGTCAACATTACAAATTTTGTTTTTATTGAGGCAACATTTCAAACACTGGCAGAGTTGAGCAGCTCTTTCTCTCTCAGCAGCTCTGTGGCCTCCTGACAAGTTGTTGCCTGTGGACTGCCCAGAGGTGGATGTCACTGTCCATGGTGCTGAATCCTGTATGCTTTGTGTATGTGCTGTACTGCACTATATTGCCCACTGTGGAGGGTGTGTTTGAACATGTAGAGATTTTACTAAAGAGTATTAGTGTTCTCACTGAGATAATCACATCAGATCTTTAATCATGTCTCTTGAAAAACAATCACCATGTAAGATCTATGGACTCTATTCACAGGAATCTGCTTTCCCCGGATTCTGGGAAAACATCCATCTTGGATGATTTATCTCCTGGCTGCCTGTCACTGGCTGGGATATTTAATTAACATACATAATGCACTAGTTTGGAGTTTCCTGTCTCATTCTTCTCTTTTTAGCGGGGACTGAATCTCACCTGGGGAAAACACTTTCAGATGGCTCTTTTCTCTGTTGCAGCCCCAGCTTACTTCCCCCCTCTTCTTTCCCACTTGTCTGATAAATTACCAAAACAAACGGGCCGCTAAGTGGCAAAGTGGGGCTGGCTGTCCTCTGGAGTGAAAAAATACTCCTCTAACAGCTCATAAAGCCTGCATGAAGACATTGAGTAGGTGCTGACACACCCAGAACTTGACGCTCAAGGCTGGAGAGTGAATAGTGATGAATCCTAGTGTGTGTTTAAAACAGAGGGTTTGGTTTATGGAATGATTATTCATGGACAAATGCTCCTCTAAGCTAATGCAATGCCCCTGACTCCTCCTATAACATCCCACCCACTATACTGACCTACTATATCATACCTGCTCTTTTACTACAGTGTCATATCACTCAGTTGTTCCATATTAATTTCCCTGGAGGAGTCGGTATAAGCCTCTGCATATGAATGCTTGTAATGCAGCAAGGTGATGAAAACCTTCTCATATCTGTGTGACTTGAAGCTGATAATTCACGTACATTGACTGTTTTGTCTCAGAGACAGTTGCACATGGCAAAGCTTTAAACCTGCAATTTGTACAATCCATCTTCTGACTGCGCTATCACTTGAAGTGTTGCTAAAACGGGCGCCAGTTAAAAGGCAATGATCAAAGCGATAAAGGAATCAAGAGGAAAGCTATAAAAAGAGACCTATAAAAAGAAAAGAGACCTGCGACGCCGCTCAAATCTAATCCCCCTCCTCAAAGCTTGACACGCTAAACGTGTAAATGTCATTAAGCAAGTCACCCCCCCAATACCCCACCTCGCTTTCGTCATGCAAATGGCCCTTTTCATGCGCTGGGTTAGTGCATGCAAATCTCACATCAAAATCTCAATGATCTCAAAGGCTAAGCAGTTGAGCTTCTTGCGGCCAATTAAAAAGGCATACACATCCTCTCACCAGGCAGCAGAAATGCTGATGCAAAATGTTTGCCCAGGATGATGGAGGGACTTTGCGCACTGGTTAATATTAATGACTGAATGTTAAAACAAACAGCCATCCATATGATGTGACGGCTGAGAAAATGCTCTGATGAATCGGGGGGGTGGGGGTGGGGGGGTGCTGGCTGGCTGCCTCTCCAGGTTGTTTCACAGAAGATCAAGGAAATTGTGTATTATCACGCCTGACATTTTCCACATCTGTTAACATGTTTTTTTTGTTTTTTTTTGCAAGCTTGACTATTTAAAAGTCCATCACCACAGCCTCCATTTGCTCTGTCTTTCTCCTGCTGAGGCTAAAAAATGCCTCCCATGATTTCCCAAAAAAACCAACACATCGACATATATCAGGTACAAAGTCGGAGCTGCCAGAGGTCTGCTATCTTCATGACTTTCTTGAACCTCTGTTTTTTTGTTTTTTTTTTAGGCCCGGCTGGAATCATAAATAAAGCGGGCTGCCAGCCTCTTGCTGCTTGACATACTGATAACAGAGATGAGCTCGGGCCAGGGTGCGAGATGCATTACAGAGATGGAACTGAGAGGGATTTCATCTCTTTATTTGCCCGTCCCACCCCCTGAGAAAGTAATGTTATTGCACCTTAACAGACATCTCCTCCGTCTCTCAGCATGACAGCACAAAACGCAGAGGCGATATCACCACGATAAACATCACTAATACTCTTTTTTTTTTTAAAGCTCTTTTTAAAGGCTGAGATACCCTTACTTTTAGTGCCTATTATAGGGCAAAACTGCAAAACCCCCTTGATCCTACAATTCCCATGATGCAACATCGATAGTATCTTCTTGTTAGACACTCCCTGCCTGGTAAATGCTCTTTCAAACTTCATGCCTCCAGGCTTTCTGTTCAAAATTTGTTGTCGAGATTAAGCAAGTGGAGTCACATGGAAGACAAATAAAACTATTTTGACAGGCTGAGTGCTGCTTGCTGTTACTTGTACATTTACTGTGACATGTAAAATCCTTGGAGGGCCCCTTTAAATCTGCTAATCTGATAAATATAAAATAACACACTGTTACAATTCTTCGCTTAATACTTAGTCTTCCACATACATGCTGTAAACGAGTGACACTTTACAGCTGCTACTCATTCATGCAGCGTTTACAATTTTTACACTACCGCCATATGCTCCCATTTCTTGAGAGATTATGTGGTTCAAGTCATTAGCCGTTAGTCTGAATGGGAGAGAGCTTAGTTATGGCCACGTTCACGTTTACTACCCTCATGAGCGGCCTTTTATTCTTTTATGACAAACACAGCGACAGTATAGGAAAGTGCCTCCAGCTAGGATGTCAACGCTGTTTGAATAAAGAACAGACAGGCAGGATGGGTTTATAGTAGGAGAGTATCTAAGGATGAATGGCCTGCTGACCAAGAAAGGTGAAAGTCGTCGTCATTCAGCAAGAATATTCACTGAGCAATTACCATTACACTTTGAAATATACTGTACATGTGCTATACAGTAGGTGGTGCATGTCTTTATGCATCCATGTGTGTGAGGCGGAAGTTTGGTTTTGCAAAGATAAGTGAAGTATATTCAATCATACGTCAATTAGTCTGCACATTTCTTTATTTGCCCCTACCTTTATCTTACAAGAAACATGTTTGACTTGAACCCTTCAGTGGTCTATCCCCAGAAATAAAAGTTGTGTATTTTTTACATTAGCTTGCAATCTGCTTGGTTAAATAAGATAACTGTAAGTTTTGCATTTGCTAACATTAGCATTACAAGCTGTGTACTTACCAGTCTGGGAGAGACGTTGCAAGTTCAGCACCAAACTTCATCCCTCATCTTCTATTTTTATTACTTCTTTTCTTTTAATGAAGTTAGCATGCTAAACAGCTAGCCCTAGTCTGGCTAGACCATCTTGTCACTGAACTGATACCAAACCACTTGTCCAGGCTTTCCTGAAGAAGTAGTGCTAGCTCAGAGGACGTATAGCTAACTGTTCATGCTAACATTGGCTATGTAGCAATAGCAAAGCTTACAAATAGCTCCTTTATGTTCTGGTAACCCACTTTATCTACAGAGTAAGTGTCTGAGTCTATCAAAGTTTTGTTAAGTGTTAAGGGAGTCATAGTGGAACAGAGTCATGGCAGAAGAGCAAAAAAATAAAGTTAAATTAAATTAAATACTAAATTAATACTCTGTAAGCTAGTGTAGTTACCTCTCCAGCCATTTTAGCATCACTTCATCCAAGCATATAATTATTTTTTCCTTTTGGTATCTACCTTATCTTCTCGTTGTCATTTATGAGACAAAAGTCTGACGGCATGGAAATGATAGCATCAGAAAATTCAGCTCAGACCTCAATGAAGCCACATGCCAGAGGTCGGTGTCAGAGCTCCAAGGCCACAAATCTCGCTCTCATCATACCTCGCCTGGACAGACAGACAAGCGCGGCTGCTGTAACCATTAAGTATTAATCGAGTGTGCTCCTCCACAATTTGAAATCCAATTGACTTGTTGCAGCAGGATGGCAGGGAGAGGGAGATGGAGGGAGCTCTGGATGTTCGGAGAGAAAGCTCTGCCTTGAACTGCGGCAGAGATCAGTGGAGCTCTGAGACGACAGCAACCCCTGGCGTGATGTAGTGATCGCCAGGAGCAATTACAGTCCTATATGCCACCACATTTCTGTTCAAACTC
The DNA here is from genome assembly GCF_002260705.1 of Seriola dumerili. Taxonomy (NCBI): domain Eukaryota; kingdom Metazoa; phylum Chordata; class Actinopteri; order Carangiformes; family Carangidae; genus Seriola; species Seriola dumerili. Next base: position 4,302,273 of record NW_019174393.1, read on the forward strand.
TTATCTATTTTTAATGCTGCTGGGCTTTTGACATTTTGATGCATGGTGTCGACACGATGAAGTTACTGTTCATATCTCAAATGCACCAAAGGAGACGGTGTGAAGCATGCTGGGAATGGTTGTATTGCAAACACAGAAGGTTTCAGTGTGGTTTTAACTTTTTGAAAAATTGGAAAAAACTGAAAAAATTTATGAGCTAGGGTGGTGGTTTAGCTCAGGTGGGATAGTGGTGAGAGCATTAAATAGATATTTAAGGTGTAAGATTGATGTCTGTAAGAAAAAGTGCCACAGGTGAGTCAGTATAGACAGAAGAAATCCTATTAGAGTCATCTTATCAGAAGAAGACAAACACATTGACACAGAAATACACTTTTTTGTGCAACAGATTTAGAGTTTTTTCTTAGCAATGGGAAAGGGATAGAAATGGCATAAATACAAGTTAGTGGAACCAGAAATAAGGTTAGATGGAGGGAATTATTCCAGATACTATTCCTTTATAAACACACATGCATATACTGTTCATTGCATGCACATATATGCGCATCCATACAGTTGTACATAGATCACAGCACCTTCTCCCATGCTCTAGGCAACGTGGAATTCGTTATCTCATGCAAAGATGTCATGCTGTGGTATAATCCTCAACTGTGGGCTGTTTGTGTCACAAGATATAACCCACTGTAAAATGTAGTAGTTTAGTACCTATAATAAGTGCTTTGTAAGTGTAGTTTAACATAATGTAGGTGCAATTAAATTCTATACTTGCAAACAAGTCTAAAACACTGGTGATTATTGGACCAAATGGAAGTATTTATGTGTCAATGATATCTGCAAAGCCAACCTAAATGTAAGGACACTGTTTCAACTGTTTCATTTGTGTTAAACCACTCTTGACTGCAGGGATTTGATCATAAATTTCCACGCTTTCCCATGACCTCAGTGGTGACGAACACACCAGAGAAGGGAGGGAAAAGTGGAAGGCGAATCTGCAAGAAATAAGTCACCATTTAAGGGTCCAAACAAATTCAATTTAAAAAAAAAAAAAACTTAATTTAGATGAATATAGAGTATCATCTGAACTGCTGGGAAAGTACTGATGCAGCTCAGCTGATAAAGGAGCCGAGAGGCACGTTATGTATGACTTGATTATGCTATCTTAAAAAACAGAATATCAATTAAACTAAATATAGCATACTAAAACATGACTTATATTAGGTAAACATGTAAGTCTGTTCTATAAAGACACTTGAAACGCACTACATCATATTAATGTACAAAGTAGAAATACAATCAGGTACGTTTGCTAGGATTGTAAACTGGAAACTGTGACTGGAGGTCACTGATATTATTAATTTTGGATAGTATACTGTAAAGGTTTTTGTCAGCAATTCGTTTACCATGCAGGTTATTGAACCTCATGACTCTGGAGATACAGTGAATATGTTTAAAAGCAAGCTTAAACTAGCATGTTGCTGGTTAAACGCTTGCTTACAGTGAGTCTCTTGAAAAAAGATGTATAAAAAAAAAAGGCACAAACCCCCCCAAATATGGTTATATTTACTTGTGAAATCATTCCCCAATATTAAACTAGGAAGTGTGCTCACTTAGAGTGCACACAACATACACCAGACTTCATAGGAAAAATATCAAATTCATAGAAAATGATCCTGATCTGCCTCAAAATTGACTTGGTTCTTCCCTGGCCCATGCCTCATCGTTTCACCAAGTTTGGTGCAAATCAGCTCAGTACTTTTTGAATAATCCTGCTGACAAACAAACAAACCAACCAACATAACCTCCTTGTTGGTGGTAATGAACAATAAGCAGATGGAATGATTTACCACAGGTATTTCAGACATGTGGGAGGATCCAGTAAAAACCCTGCAGTCTCTTAGCAACATCAGCGCAGGTAGACCTTTAAAAAATGAAGATCCATGGGTCTGCTCTCTATGTAATTGTAACATATCATGTAGCACCCCTTGATAAGATCCACTGTCATTGTGCAGCATGATAGAGAGAGGAGCAATACGACAGAGAAGAGAATATGTCAGATCAATGAACCGAGGGGCCAAGAAAACTTTAAAAAGGTAACAGCAAGAGAAACGTGTCATGATATTAGTCCTTAGAACAATGATGCATTACCTGTGTTCCTTCAGCCGGTGGCCGTGGTTAGAAATGATTCACCGAGCGCAAGGACAGTTTCTCTAATGGTCGTCTTTACCGTCTTATCTGCAGGTGCATTATCCAGAGCAAACGGCCTCAGGTGCTTGTTTATTACCATAAGTCACACATGAAAACTGCAGGGATGTTTTGCCCTCTGCCTTGCTTTGCTTTTGCTGGTGTGCATCACATCACTGATGAAGAGCAGGGCTGCTTCTGTGCAGCATGTCTCACATCCATTGGGTGGGAAGAGCAGCAGAAGGATTTGCAGCTTCTCTTACCGGGTTTTAAGGACATAACAGGGGTTTTCTCTTGAAGAATTGTTCATGAATGCATGTGACAGTGTCGACTCGGAAAAAATCCCCGCCCCAAACAGAACCAAAAGTTTGTTCGGCTGACTGTCTTGGCCCGTGGTAGGGCCCTTGAAAGTGAGTGACACTGGGGCAAAATCAGCTGTATTGTCTCTTTTGTGTGATGAGAAGAGAACTCCTGTTGCATCCGGCCCTGATTGGCCGAGCGGGGTCCCAGTTGCCAGGCAACCATCCAGTGGTGTATGGGGCCTAGCTGACAGACAGCTGCTGATGAAGCCGGGGCAGCGGATAGAGGCAGCGCGGAAGAAAAGGGCTATCCAACCTCTTTTCTCATGCCTCACACGTCCTGGCATATGGGGGTACGTCTACACCCCTGCACACACCAGCGCTCACATGCACATGCACACGTATACACATTCATTTACTTCCTTATTGTGTGTGACCAGTCATCCCACAGGGGCCATGCAATCATGTCTTAGACATCCCCCACCTCTTACACCATCACCATCCCCCTCATCACCCAATGACTAATATTTACCCAGAGAAGGAAGGAGCGGCATGCGTAAGCACTGTGCATGTTCAACGCAAAGTCTCTTTTTCACTCCACTATATCGGAGGCTTTGAAACATGGAGGATTCAAGAGGTGTAAAGACACAGATGGCGTTCAGGCAAATATGACAACCACAGGATGGAGTGTTGATTGCTGTGCATGAGTCACGATCAGGTCACACTTACAGATCCTGCACAGCGAGCTTCCCGCTCAGAAATTCAATGAGAATGGAAGCTATGAAGGAGTACTTCCATTTTATTCCCACATGTTATAGTATGTTTCAGGCAGGCTGGTGCATGTAAGGCAAAAGCTTTTCACTATGCTTTAAGCTTTGTGACACTCCAGCACTCAATCATGATGCAGTGTTTTACTTAACTTCCTCTTTATTGTTTGTCTCAATAGATGTTGCTGTTGCACATTTTGGGGTTTATGATAAAATACACTGTTCATGTGCTCTTAATGTAGCATGACCATGTCCCTCTACAGAGCATTTTAGCAGCCAATCTGTGCTGTGTGAAACAGCGTCGCCGGGCTGCAGGCCCCCTGTGACTCCCTGCCTCGCCTGCTTATGGTGCAAATGGATCAAAGCTCAGATCTTGAGGTAATTCTCACTTCGCCAGAAAGATTCTATATTATGTCCATGGTAGAAGCACTGGAAAGACGTCTGGCACCTAATGCCTGGCAGTATCAGTTTCTGGACTTGTAGATGACATTCATTCAGTATCTGTTCTGTATCAGAGCCCTGTTTCGCCAAATGCAGAGTCACTAATTCCAAGATGATCTTTACATGAGCATGCAAGATTTGCAAATGTATCAGCAATTTGTAATGTATGAGCAAAATATTTCTCAGGATAGTGCAAAGTTTTTAGAGAGAACACATTATTTTACTCCCATTTAAACTATTTGACTTCTATAGCACAATGCCTTTAAGCACTTTGATGCAACAAAAACTAAGTAGAATACATAAATGACTGTGGTTACTTTAATCCCCTAGTTAGGGTTACTGATTTAAACTGTCAACAAATCCTTCTAAAGACTTGAACTTGATTTTCATTACTTTATAATAGGGTGAAATATCTTTATAAACCCTTCATACAATAGCGTGTTTGTGTATCCGTCCGAGTCTTCTTCCTTCTTTCAAAATCTGTGCCATGGGCGCCCAGGATCAGCTCCTCGCATCATGTCTGACACCTTCCATACGCGATGAATCTTCTTATGTGGGATAAACAAGATCGCCAGGTCTCTCGATGGATAAGGGCCTCCCCCTCAAGGTCTTTCAGTTATTCTCTCTCCAGGCAAAACTGATTGATGGGGCCCCATAAAGGTTTTATGAGGCCAATGTCAAAAGGCCTTGTACTCTCACCTGCTGTGATTTGTATGTTTCAGAGACATGATGGACCACCTGTATGGTTTACCATGGGAATGTTCGACGCGGGAGGGAATGGTTATCCACTGAAGTCACGTCATATATTTCGGAGTAACTGGAGGTGTTGCGTTTTATTCTTACTGTTAAAAATCCATGCAGCATATTTCGGTGTCTTAGAACTTGATTGTTTTTGAAATAACATCACTGCCATTAAAGCTTAGACTGCTTAAACTGCCTTTTGATTGCTTATCTAACAGACAGGAAATGACTTTTTCAGCAGATGGCAAGTATAAAATGCACGAGTGGCCCCATCCTGCTGTCTTCTGAACAATGCATTATTTCCTCCTGAATGTTTTGTGCTCTCTGTTTCAAAGGCAAAGTGTCTTGGGCCTGCTGAGAGGCCAGATAGGCAGCAGATATAAATAATTCAAGCGGTAGCAAGGGCAGGATACACATAGGGTCCTGTGAGACTGGAAACCAGAACATCTCACCAGTGCTAGACTGGTTATTTAGGCTGGTGTTAGGAGGGAAGAAGCTTTGTTGTCTTCCTCTGAGGTCTTTGGAGGGTTTTGACGCAGGATAATTCTTGGGTTGAAAATAATACTGCAGAGACTCTTCAGAGTTTATTAATGGAATAAGAGCTGTGCCTACAGCTGAGGCTGTAATTGGCTGGGGTTAAAGACCTGGATGGAGAAAAGGCTTGGTACTACAAACAGAATAAGGAGCCTGCAGCGAGGTGATTACCTACGTGAGCGAGAGGGAGAAGAGGTGCAATGTTTTGACGAGAACAGAATTGCTCTGTCCTGAGGGACTGATGAAAATAGTTTTAAATGAAGGCGGGTCAAGACATCAAAACATTCAAATGAGCTGGGCAAAAGCTTCGGAGAAGGAAGAAATGAAGAAACACAGGGACATAGCGATGAATAAATCACTGAATTAATTAATGAGTTGATAATTATGACTCATCTGTAACGTTGGGGAAGCATTCCTCGAATCTGCTGCCAAGGAACTTCCATTCCTCTCCAATGAACCTAAAAAGTGCACCTCTCCTCCGGCATCAGCAGCACTGGACACTCTATATTTAGTACTCTCAGCGGAAGTATAAATAACACGCCCAGGCAGGCTGATTAAGTCTTCTCTAGAGTGGAAAAGTTTAGAATTAAACAGAAAGCCTAATTAGCCAAAGCCTCCAGGCATGAAATGAGAGTGAAGCCCTGTACAATGTGTGACTCAGTACATGCGTGCATACAAAACTGCTGTCGACATGTAATCAAGAGATATCACTGCAGAGGGCGATTGGCGGAGGCAGGAAGCAGAGAAGCAAGTCGGCGCTCATTGATTTTTCGGTTTGTAGAGCCCTCAAGACCCCGAGGTGAAAATCACACCAATTATTCAATTTCATTTCATTTGGGTTTGAGAGGTCTTAAAGTGTCAGGACACCCAAATTACAGAAACATATTTTATCACTTGACCCTTGCGGATAGAAGGATATGGTGAATGGTATTTGACACTGTGTGGTATGGTGTATTGTCTTAAACAGATGCTAATAGTTATTCATCGCTTAATAAAAGTGATAAATTAAATCTCAGCAACAATTAAACTGTATATGTCTGTGAAAGCAGGCAGTGCATTATTCTCTCTATTGCTTTCCCCAAACTTCATCATATACTGTGGCTGTCTGGCCGACAACTGTGATTCTGTCTCTCCAACTGTCTCTAGAGCTCTCCTTGCTGTCTGTGCCAAGAATCTGACAGATACCCTGGGCTTAGATTACTGCCTAGGACTCCATGCTATCAGTCACTTCCCATTCTAAACCCCAGTGTCCCTCTGCCATCAGCCTGGCCCAGCTCCACAGAAAGATTTTGGAGTTTGTTTCAATAAGGGAAATCGACTTTTGAGTCGCTGTTCCCATCACAATCACCTACAACCAACTGTGTGACTTTAAAACCCTTAAAAATGGACGCTTGGCCAGAATGCATCATTTAAATACGGCTATGGGTGGTCTAATATTCAAAAGCATTGAACAAAATCACATTACAAACCACGTATCCCAATGGGTGCACTAATTCAGAGGAAAGAGACAATTAAGAGGAGGATGACAGCGACAGAAGCCCAGTGCAGATGCATCCAAACAATTTAATGTAGCGTAAACATAATATGCAATGATTGTACATGTGCACATAACCTCTGATCCTCAGTGCTGAGACTAAGTGTGTCTCATAACCGGAGTGTATCAACATACAACCTACACCACCACCATACACCAGCATTTCAATTCCCCACATTAAATTCAGTCTCCCTACCGTAGGAGACACGTTTTTCTGACCTCATTCCTTTCTCCGTGTTCAAAGAGCAAGACAATAAACCAAGATGGAGCCCATTTCTGTTTGCAGGTTTTGGTTTGAAGAGGCTACAGTAGCTTCACTAATATAACATGGCTGATTTGAGGATCCCCAAAAAGTTATTTAATTTAATTTCATCAACAAATGATTCAAATTCCCTCTTAAAGAAATCATTTAACATTTTGGGAAAGATGGAGAAGATTTATACCACTCATGTGTATGTGTGTTAAGTTTAGAGCCAGGAGGCAAATAGCTTAGCTTAGCATAAAGACCGTCATAAGTAGAAAAGTACTAAACTTAAAAAAACCCTGGCAGAATCTCAGAGGCTCACTTATTAACACACGTCTCATTTGTTTAATCCATACACAAAAAACAAATGTAAAAACGTCCAGTTAGCTTAGCCTAGCACAAAGACTGAAATGCCTCCCATACAGGCCAGGTTAGCTGTTTCCTTATGTTTTCTAGTCTTTATGCTAAGCTAACTAGCTTCATATTTACCCTACAAACACGAGAGTGCTATGGATTTTCTCATCTATCTCACAGCAAGAATTTGAACAAGCGAATTTCCCAGGTAAAAAAATAACTAAAGCAACAAATACTAAATGTCGAGCTAATGAGGAGTGAGAAAAAGTATAAGCTTTCAATGCCATTTACTTGTCTCTATTGGGAATAGCCCTAACCCATTTCAACGATGGATTCAAAGTGAGGCCTTTAGTGCCAAATCTTCAGGACCACATAGGCTTCAAAGTCATCTCCAGAGGTAGAAGGTCGTGCAGTAGTCCCTCCCTCGAGAGTATCCACGGCAGGAAGAAAGCTAAATGCATTTTAAAGCCCTGAACATTTCCCACTTAATCATGGCAGGTCAGACTTTATCGACCCACGGCGGCATTCGACCAGGGTCGAGCTCTTTCCAGTGGATTTATACCCTGACTATTGGCTTGTGCCTCCCACCCAGTCCCATAGTGACCAGACTACACATGATGGGATACTGATTGGCAGAGATGAAAGAGTTGTATACCTGGTTTAATGCCATAGTTTATTTTCATGATATCAAAATAGAGCTCATACTATATTAGATGGTATTTCAGCCACTGACCATTGCCATTTATATTAACTTTATTTTACACCACAGCATTTAATCTGGAGCCACATATGACGCTAAGCTATTAGCCTCCTGATCTCCTGTTCTGGCGACAGAGAAGCCCGACTGTGGGCCGATCCAAACAGTTGGCTGCGGTCCATTCTTTCAGGCCAGTGTTATACACCAAGTGAAAACACACAGCTCTGGGAACGGGATGAAATCGACTTCCTCCTCATTAACAGCAGAATAACGTATGGGGAAGCAAAGGTCAGCTGCAGTGGGCACGCTGAATGTTAATAACCTACCGCCGTGCTCCGGGCCCCACATTGAAGCCTCAAAGAGTGAAGCCTGTTGAACACAATCATACAGCACTTCTGGTGGGATTGCCTCAGGGGGCATGACTGTAGCTCAAGAGCAAACCTTTAAAGGCAGCTCTGCTCAATCAACCCGTCATAGACCGATCTGACCAGTTGATCCCAATGAATCAGGAAGAACAAAACTGTGGCGGCTATCTGGGAAAGCCATGTTCAATGCACGGCAGAAAAAGAAAGTTAGCAGATCTTGAGCTATCTGTTCACCTTTAGACGTTTGAGTCCTCATTTCAATTTTTCTTTCATGCTTTGCTGCCCCATGATTTATTCATGACTACTTTCTGGTCGGACCATCCTCACAGGAAGGCCTGGAGGAGAATCAATAGAGGCTGGCAAGAAGAAAAGCTGCTCTCTCCAAATTTATTCGTCTCACTTTTCTGTGGAGGACTTATTCTATTATGTCAGCTATCAGATTCAGAAAACCCTATGCTTTACCTGCGAGTGCTGTTTCATTTGATAGACTCTGAGGTTTGCTTGAACAACAATCAAAAATCTCTGAGTTTGAGTTGTGGTAATCTGAGACTATATTTGATTTATAAGTGACACTTTGTGGTTTTGTATTGCACCCTTTTTTTTTAAAGGAGCCATTGCTCTTAGCCAACATTAGCCAAACACAAAGCATTAACAGTTGTTTACTTACCAGAACCAACATTGCAAGTTCATCATCAAACTTCATTCCTTTACTCACCAAGAGCTGTCTAGTGATGGAAAACAACAATGTTTTGCTTCTATTTCTATCACTTCTTTTCCTCCACTCAAGTTAGCATGCTAACCAGCTATCCCCAGTTGGCCCAACATCACTTTCTGATACCGAGTCTCTGTAGCGCCCAGTCTGCCATGAAGAAGTAGGGCTACTCAGAGGACTTATAAAAGAGAAAAACAAAAACAAAAACAAGAAATGATGTTTGTATTCCTCTAAAAAACACAGTGGGATACACACACACACACACACACACACACACACATATATATATATATATATAGTGAATCATTTGGCAGAATCAACAGGTGAGTATACTGTAAGCTGCTCCTGTCTTTTTAAGTATCCCCCAGTGCAATTCTCTGCCTGCTGCTGTCAGTAGGCTTTCATAGCAGTTATTCTGCTGTTTCACAGAGACCTAAGAAAATGCTGACTTCAGGGTCGACCGGTTTGAGAGAAGAGGGAGCATAGTAAATCATTCTGAAAGCACTGTATGTTTCCTCTTGTGTTTATGGGTTAAGATGGTTTAAAATGCAAAATGTGAAAACTTAAAGGATGTTAAATAAGGAAAAGAGACCAATCATATTTTACTCTAAGCTGGCAGCAGTCCACAGGTTAGTCCCAAGGAAGGTGATATGTCTGTTTATATCTGAAAACCATAAGTTGATCAAATCTGTTCCAACTACCCCTACCTCACATTAAGTATTGACTGTGGATACGTCTTGCCATCTGTCTAACAGTCTACGTGCGCTTTATTTTCCCAGACTGACATGTCAACGCAGTGAAGATGGACAAGACGGAGCATCCATCAACCCAGACGTGGCGGACAGAGATGGAGTTCAAGCAGCTGTGTTATTGATCTGAAACTATGGGCTTGGTGACGGCTTGTCAAGTCGTGAGACCAAAACTGAGATGTGCAGCAAGGACACTGTATTTAAGAGTCTGTGTTTGTGTGTGTGCGTGTGTGTGTGTGTGTGTGTGTGTGTGTGTGTGTGTGTGAGTGTGTGTGTGTATGTGTGTGTCTGTTTGTTTATGGTTATAGGATGCATAATCAAAAATGTCCTTTCGAGCTCCCATCAACTCTTATTTTCTCATCTTACATAATTATTTTTATGGTACTTTGTTGCTTCTTACTTCATGTAATTGCACGCCGGTAATGGTAGTAATTTAGGAATTGAACACACATTCACACACACACACACACACACACAAAAAGACTCCCATCTGACCTGTACTGTCACGTCTTCTTGAAAAAGGATACCTTGCCATTTTTTATTCAAGAAAAACGTCTATTTTCACGCCCTGTAAAATAAATTTGCAGCCCAAAACCAAACAGGAGTCGCACATTAGCCACAATATAACATGTTAGCTAATACTGAGGAATGCTAGCAATATCTAAGAGCAAGAACATGCACTATTTTGTTTGAAGTCCCATTTTCTGTTTGGAGATAGTGGTGATTTTGTAACAAAGAGTCTCTGTGAAAGAATGAGTCAGCAACACAGGGTCAGGGTAAGAAAGTAGGCTTTAATCTGTGTAGGCAGAGGGGCAGGCAGAGAATTGGAGAGCCATGACAAAACTGGAATTAAGAGTGAGCTATTGGTTGGATCACACCCAGTTCTACACACATTGTGGTGAACCCCCCGAAAACACTTGAATCTCTCATTCTGTGAAAGGAAAAAGACTCTACAGTGTTAATGTTATACTAATGGATCCATCTGGCATGATTTATCAGATGTTTGTTTCGCAGGATTTTTATCGAACACACAAAGTTCATGATCACCACACTGAGCAACGTTTATGATTTATTAAAGTTGTTTGTATTTATATTCTTAATGTAGCCTATTCCAAAAACCCCACAACCGCTATTTGAGGGTTAAAGAAGCTATTTGTAAGTTTCACTATTGCTACATAGCCAACATTAGCATTAATATTTAATTAATCACCAGTCTAGAAGAAACATTGCGAATTCAGCATCATACTTTATTCCTTTACTCGCCAACAGCTGTCTGCAGCGGTGGAAAGCAACCCTATTGTTTTGCTTGTATTTCTATCACTTCTTTTCTTCTACTGAAGTTAGCATGCTAACCTGCTAGTCATCACTTTCAGATACCGAGTCACTGTAGCGTCCAGTCTACTCTGAAGGAGTAGCGCTGCACTGAGGGCGTTTTATAACCTCTTGTATCGTCAACGCAATGATGGCTGAAGCTCTTGACAAGACTGGAGAGGAAACAGCTGTTAATGCTAACGCAGGCCATGTAGCGATAGCAATGAAAATAGCTTACTTAACCCTCAAACAGCCCTTTGAAGAGGTCCTGACCTTTTAAAAAAAATTTCCTCAGGGTCTAAAACAGCAACATGTCTCCCACCCACATCTCCCCCTCCCTAAATGTAATGACTGAGTACATATATTATGTTCTCCCATTCAGTTACAGTCACATATTCATTCTTGAAACTGTTTTTCTTTCCTTTCACATATCCCACTCCTTTCATAGAAAACAAACATTACAACAAAAATGCAATAACTTTTATTTATGGGAACAACCACAACATGACTCGATACTCCATTGATCGGCTCCCCTCGCTTTAGTCGATAAATAAGGCTTCTTTATCTGGCTTACAAGTCTTTCTGTGCCAGCAACAGAGCAAATTCTGACACATAAAGGAGGTAATTTATCTCATTTTGGATCATTGTCTGATATATAGACTATCAGACTAGGGAGCACATTCGAAGGCCCTTCTTTGAGGAGCTGTGGGAACATCCCAGGAGTTGTTTTTTTTTTTCTTCAGTGATGACTGCACTTTCCAAGCCGAGCTGAATGAACGAAAAACAGTAAAAGAGTGTGCTGTAAGAAAACGAAACAATGAAATGAATGACGCTAAAATAAGCTACGGAAATAAGAACAACAGAAATGGATGGGTTTGTCGCTATGACCAATCCATCTTACATATAGTAATTTCATGCTTTGTTAATATAGAATATTGATTTTAGGAGCTTAAGACAATAATTACCATATAAATGTGTGGCAATTATTCAATCTTATTGTCTTATCATGATTTATAAATAGTTAAGTCAAGCTTGACAGTTTTTAACAGAAACAAAAGGCTATAAAGATGGATGAAACACAACATAAAGGCTAAATGCTGCTCTAACATTGATTAATTGGTAGTTTGTGTTAGCGAAGGTGGAGGTCGGATGACTTCGACAAGAGTGAAGTGCTTCGTTGCTGTGGACTTCACCACAGAGACTGCGATTTAATCTCGGTTATGAGGTGTGTGTTTGATAATGGTGCTCTCTGGCTTTTATGATCTCAGTCCTCGGCTTCATCACAAACGCATTTCATAAACAGTCTCCGCTGTGTCTTGTCCAAATAACAGATAATTCAGCCTCTGCCGCCCGTCGATGTAATCAAAGATAAGAAGCTGCAGTGGGAATACAGTGGAAATAAATATGACCCATACTGCGCACCATGTTCAAAGATCAGTTGTTTGTCGTGTTTCGCTCTGATATGTGGTTGGATGCCATTGGAGAAATACATCCAGAGAGGAAGTGTGCTGTTAGGAAACATCAGTTCTTTTTAAGACTGAATCAAGAGGTCACACATTTGACGACGACAGCAGCCCACACACATGCACGCATGCACTACGCATGCACTTCTGCATCTCCTCCCACCACCCATAAGCACAATTTAGGCAAGATGACTTCAGGACAGACTGCAGGAAAATCTTTTACTCCACTTGATGGAGTAAAACACCACTTCACAGCTCAGCATGGCAAAACAGGAAACACAAACACAAATAACAAGGATCCATTCAAAAAGATCTGAGACAGACAGAAACAGTTCACAAGAGGTTGATGTGCGAGTGTTAGAAGATGACAGCAAACAACACTTCCACATTTTTGAAACAAGATTACTGATAACATGCTAACACTGTTAAAAAAAGAGCTTAAATAAGGAGAACAGCACATTTTTATAACCATTTATTCTGATACATTACAGCATTTTTCAATTTTTAGAGAGACCAGAGACCAACAAGGGAAATAAATGTCCTGAATGGTGTCCAACAAGACAGTGTATTTAGGTTTTTCCTCATTGTTTGTGTGCACAATGAGTTGTTTTCCTCTATGTGCCTTTATTTCTTTGCCACCCGTGCAGCTGTTGATAAATCAAGCCTCCAAATCCAGCAGAGAAAATAAAGAATCGTGTCTGAACATCGGATTCGGCGTTTTCACTTCTGCTGTGTCATGTCTCCCAAAAAGTGTGACTGCACTTCTCCACTTGTTGTCTTATTCCCGCCTATAGCTACAGCGCACAGCCGGAAATTTCCTTTTGTGGCAGGATTAAATTACGGGGGTGGGTGGGTGGGGGTGGGGGGTAGTGCGGACATTTCTAACATGGTGTCTCAGCTGTGGTTTTATTTGTTTATAAACTGCAATCTAGCAATAAGTAAGTAGCATCTGTCTCTCTCTCTCTCTCTCTCTCTCTCTCTCTCTCTCCCTCTCTCTCTCTCTCTGACCCAGCCAACCCAGACATCCGCTGGGCAGGGAGGAGGTGTCTCCTAGCAACTGGTTCTCAGATGAAGCAGTTGGTCAGCCAGCATTTTCTGGAGCGGAGTACACTGGCACAGCGCTGTGGTGGGTCTGATGAACTGTCCTAAGGATGGAGATGAATTCAACATGTGAAGAGAAAAAGAGAAAATAAATACTGTGAAATTCAAATTAGGGGAGAGCTACACATAGACCCCGACAGACTGGGTAAATGATAGCGTATTGAATGACTTCACCTATTATTCCTGGCAATGAGGGGAAAATGGTGTCGTTGACTACATCACAGCTCCGTCAAATTAATGCAGCACAGTAAAGCAAAGCACTTCATCATGTAAGACATAAATTCCCCGGCTGGACAGATTTACATTGATTGAGCACACTGAGATGAGCTGAACACGGCCCCCTTAGGTAATAAAGTGCCACAGTCAATCACCCATCAGACGCTCGTCACAGTGTACCCCCACCCCCCCACCCCCCCCTCCTGCCCTGCCATCCCGGCCCTATCGGGCAGGTTTCTATACAAGCTGTCCAGCAATATGTGGAGCCTGTTGTGAAGTGAGAGGAATGCAAAGCTGCGTGGATGTTGGGAGAAAGAGCTCAGCAAACTGAGACCCTGAACAGAACGGGGTGTTATTTGGGTCTTAATCCGGAGTGAAAGAACAACCCAGTCTTAAGAGATCCATTCACAGGAGCCAAAACTCTCCCTCTCCCTCTCCCTCTCTCTCTCGCTCTCTCTCTCTCTCCTTCTCTGTCTCTCTCCATCTCAAGCACTTTGGGCCTATATGATTTACCTGGGTATATAAAGCAGGTCCAGGTCCCGCTAAGATAGACTGCAGCTCAGAGAGGGAGAGACGTCTTGCAATTGTCATCCATCAGTGGGATCTGCCGGGTCGGCCGCCGTCCAGAGGAATGCAATAAGAGCGCTCTCATGCGTCCGTCTTCCCCAACAACACCTCAAACCCTTATCAGAGTGCAGATCACAGCTCAGCAGGTCCCTCCCTCACCGGGCGAGGAAACGTTTCTCAACCCTCTAAATGCATTATTCTAGATCATTAAAACCACAGCAACATCGCCATGGTGACTTCTCAACTCTTCCTATAGCAAACCTTCTGGAATGAGACATTCATTTAAAAACAGGATTTGAGTTCGTGACATTTACTCAAAGATCATTAATTACGTGGATCTCGAGGACTGTGGGTTGTACGCTTACTCTCAAACTTAATCTAATGTATCTATTAGATTTTAGAGATGCGTTTATGTTCTCGTCTCAAGTCGTTTGTTATGCTTGTGATGCCCAGGGTGTTTACAATGTTAGAGGGATATAATTTATACATGTTGTGAATAACATGCAGTATATCGTGCTTCTACATTATAACAGTAGTCACGGTCATTTCTGGCATATATATGGTTTCTGGCGTCTCCAGATGCTCCTGGTAATACTCGTTAATCACCCAGTCACATGATCTGTGACCTGTAACATTGTGATAAATGACCTGTTTAAGTGCATCGCTGTGGTTATTTAGTGTATATAGCAGAAAAGGTCAGACGTGAACCAGACAGAATATTATATGATTTGATTATGTTGCTTTTTTATTTATTTCAAATTGAATTACTTCAGTGTCTCTTCGTGTTTTTCAGCTAAAGGACTGTGGAAGTCTTGGCATTTGCTTCAGAGAAAAGCAGAACATCGCCGGTTTCAATCTTCTACAAGTCCTCCGAGCTGAAAGACAAATGGCACACATCAGTCCAAGAGCAGAACATCATCATTTGCCATTGCCTCTTAAAACCTCTACCGACGACTAGTGCAAAAATTCATAAGATCATTTTTCTGACATCTTTTTCCATCTGCCTTAACCAGTGTCTAGTCTATAAAAAATATCTTCTCGTTTAAGGTTAGGAAACTATCATGGTCGTGATTAGAAGAAGAAATACTTAGTTACATTTAGGAAAAGATAATGAGTAAAAGAAGACAAGTCACCATGGTCACCATTGACCACCACTGACATTGTTAAGCTAACAGGCGCTCTGTGGGAAACGCAGCGCAAAGAATCGCAGAAGCAAAATGTTACGGTCTATTTTCTCTCTCTCATCGCTGTGTGTTCTTGCAATGAATCAAAGAGGAAAATTTTTTAAAAAAGCAAACAAGCAAATACGCTCAGTAGAGGCCAATGTCAAATAACAAACAAAAAAACCATACACCAGACTTCATAGGAAAAAGCTCAAATTCATAGTAAGTGATATGGATCTGAGCCAAAATTGGATCAAGTTTGGTGCAAGTATTTTTTCAGTATTTTTTTTTTGTAATCTGCTGACAAACAAACAAACAAACCAACAAATACATGTGGGTGAAAACATCACCATATTGGTGGCAGTAATAAAATTAAATAAAAGGAAATGGAGGATGCTTCTGTACTAAAAGCTACAAGTCTGAACTAAGCTTCAAGTGTTTGCATTGGCAGCATGAGAAGAGGTTTGCGCGAGGCTGAGTCTGCCTCCCCACAATCCATCGCAGTGTAAGTAATGAGATGTAATTACAGTTTTACTCAGGCCAAATCAATATCTGCTGAATGAGAATGAGCTTTAACGAGCAATTTATTATTATGTTGCAATGAAATGGACACCGTGCGGTTCATTCCTTCTTTAATGCCCACATAAATTCATAAAGGAGTCCTCTGAGGGATACAATGCATGATGGGAACATTCTCTTCACATGTACATGCATTAAAATAAAATGGGATCCACTTTATTTTAAGTATGTGTCGCATGGCGGTGTAATGTCTTGCAAAAAAAAAAACTGACACAAAAACCATTTTGTCTGCAAAGCAACAATTAAAAGTAGCGTAGCGATAACAAACAAATCGTAAAGTGTACGCAACAACTGACAGAAAGTGATCAAAAGTCAAGTGATTAACAGTCAGCTTCTACAATATAGCTACTGTCACAACCCGACTCAAGGCTGGACAAGGAGGGAAGACCACACATAACTAAAAATGTGCTTTTTACAGAACTAAAAAGCGAACAGAGTGGAGGCCAGGGGAGAGAGAGACCGGCTAACTGCCATCAGCTTATATAGTGCAGCCAGTCCAGGTGAGCTGAATCATGAAGCATGTTTACTACATGCTACATGCTATATACAAAATATAACGTATGGTGTTTAGTTTTCCTGTTCAACTTGATCCATATGAAATGTCTGAAAAGCAATTTTAAGTTCATCAGTGAACAACTAAACATTCCTGACCTGAAAAAGCAGCTCGAGAATTCAATTCCAATCCTCACTCAAGGCTCACTTACTGGCTTTAATCAGAGCTTTCAATGAAATCATAAGGTATCAAAGAAATGAAACAAGGTACCTCTGTTGTCATGGCAATGATGAATTAAAATTATGATTTGATCCACGGACATTTTAGGACTTGCTCATTATTTTTGGCAACGGCAGCTGATGAAGACTTGGCGATACGGTTAAAAGCTCTGGAAAAGGTCAGCAGGCTTTGGCAAGAACTAGTTGATTTTGATCCACATGTACAAACAATTCAAAAGTTAATTTAGGCTCTTTGAGAATATATTTAGTACAGAACACACATTATTATATCACAACAAATATATAAATGTGTTATTGAGCATTCATTAACTATGTTTGTTAGTGTTGGATGTCTGATAGAAGTTACAGGTTCAAACAAATACATCAAAAGATGCTTAAAGCTGTATTTATTTCTGATCAAAACTACAGTAAAAAAAGTGTTATAAACCCTTCATCAGGTGCTTATATACTGCTTATAAATACTAATACCAAACATCTATAAAAAGATGTTTATAGACAACACTTTGGCTTCTGGCTTTAAATAGTGTGTGCCTCTGAATTCTTAAAGTTTCTCATATAAATATGAAATTCACATAGATGCCAGACGGACCTCCAGTCAAACCGTGGCTGCCAGAACGAATACATGTGATAAGATGACACGAGCGACCCGCAGGGCAACATGTACACCGTGACGCCGCTGTCGATCGCTAACACGATTATACTCCTCTGTGCAACTGATACTGCTATTGAATAACAGGTGCTTTTAGGCAAGAAGGACCATGTGAAGTCAGTGCCGTGCCGAGGTTCATGTAATGACTGATGACACTGATACGAGCTGGTATATTTCAAAATGGCTCAAACATTTAGACAAGACAATTACATCCATAATTCATGGTGCCATCCATGACAGCAAAGTACATTCACAACAAATGATTGCAGTCAGTGGTGGCCATTGCATGGAGAAGGTGATGAATTATTAATTGCATTCATTATTTTTGATGATGACTGACTATACGGTGCAGTTGGATCACATTTTTTCATGGTGATCGTTGGTTGTTTAGTGATTTACTGACGCAGTTCTGCAACAGAATTAAGACAAAAAAATATGTCTTTTTCCAAATAAAGTAATATCTGGTGTAATTAGTCACATTATTGAAGGGGGTTTTAGGTTTCACTTCATCGTCAGACACAATCTGATCGCCTGATGACAGATGCTCCACTGTGTGAGTCACTCTCTCATTCTCACCTCACAGTCAAAGCAACGTTTTTTGCATAACTGCGTGTAAGGTATATCACAGCAAGATGACAGAAAAGGTCGAGATGGAAAATACTGGGCTTTGAGATTGAAGAGCCAATCACAGCTGCTGCTTCTACTTGTAAAATGAACCAGAAGATTGGTTAAAATAACATTCAAGGCCGTTTTTGAGAAGATATCGCATTGGTGTTATATAATAATTCTATTAGGCATATCATATTTCTCATATTTCTCATGTGTAACAATCAGCTCAGTCCTTTTTTAAAAGCCACAGGCCCGGAGAACACAAGGTAACGTTCACTCGAGAATACACACAACTGCATCACTGTTACAGCAGCAGATCTCAGACAGGTGTGAATGTCTGTCCAGGATGTGTGTCTTTGTGTCTGTAAGAGGAGAGGAAAAAGAGAGAGGATGTTGAAGAAAGGATAAAGAGATTAGAGCAGGAGAAAAAGAGGAAGAAGTTTTCCCACTGGGAGCCACTGAGTCAGAAGAAGATGATGTATTGTTTTTTTTTTTTTCTTCTGTTTTTTAAAACTGGCTTCTTTGCGTCTTGCCTTCTGAACAGTTGGGCTGCGTATCACCACGCTACAGACACTGGTGTTTATCTACACTTCAGATACAGAGGAAGACTTCAATATCCCATAGAAGGCTTTGAATCTCAGCCTTTCTTGTTTGTCTAAATGCTAAAGAAGCCATGGCGTCAAATTCGCAGCCCCTTCCGCATTTCTGTCACTCCGAGTCTCTGAGTGTCTTCCAGTTGTTGGGCAGAAGTGTGATTTCAGAATGAACTGTAAGGTACTTAATCAAGCCGCACGCTCCAGTACTCTGCTGTTACCTGTCGACTGGTTTCATCCGTGTAGTATCACCCCCACCCACCCTCCATCCATCATGTTGAATGCATCTCATCTAATGCGATGATCCCACTCTCCACACCTTACTCCATTCCTGTGTGAAACCCTCTGTAAGGTGAAGTGTGTATGTGTGAGGTGCGTGCAGCCAGAGTCAGAGCAGCAACAGATGGTTCTGTGAGGCGTGACCTGAACGCTAAAAGCGGCGTTGACGTCTGCGCCTCCTGACTGTCAATTCAAGTCTCACATTGAGGTTTTGGCAGATTTTACTCACACTCGCAAAAAGGCCAGGTGTGTGATTTTGATAAATGTCCAAAACGAACCAAACAGAAACACTCGGATCGGCCCCGGGACGCCAGACCTCCAGGACACCGCTGAAGCATCAGTTTCATGAACTAGTTTGACATGACGTGGGCCTGGAGGTTGTTGCCGCTGATCTTGAGAGACCGGTGTGAAAATGCAGTTTTTAAGATATTCATTATTTCAGCTTACATGGTGCATAATCCTATGGCTGTGTCATATTTCATCACGGGAAATACTTTATAGTATTTATATGGAGAGGATCTGGAGGTTAATAGGGGCCCAGGAGCTTATTTTAACCACAGAGCCCTGAAGCAGGTTAATTTATTAACTCATTTTCAAAAGCAAAAGCGGCTCATGCTTTTCTCAGTGATTGTCACAGTCAAACCTCTTTTGTCAGAAGTGTTCAGGGGCAAATAATAAAAGCAAATCAAATCCAGTTCAATCAGGAGAGACTTCATTCTGAATCAATTCATAAACTCTAATTGCCATATGCAAAACAAGAGAGGAAAAGTGAGAGATGATAGAGTCGTCGTGATGTTGTCATATTTGAAAAGGGGGTGAGGCTGTGTGAGGTGTAGGAAACCCCCCCAGGGGGTCCAGACACTGGTGGTGATGGGAAGACGAGAATGCTGGAGATCTGGACGTGAGGAGGAGCGGACTCCACCCGGTGCTGGATGTGAAGACTGGAGGTGGAGGAAATCTGATTGGTTACTGAAAACACCGCAAGTCAGCTGATTACAAGAAGTGGGGTGAGAGAGTGAGAGAGAATTGTGAATGAATGAGACATGGAAAAAGCCTTAGGCCTATGATATATGGAGCATATCCCAGTTGACATTGGGCAAGGGCGGGGTATAGTGACAGTGCTAACCACCGCAACACAGTGGTGCTCCTATATATATTACTTTTGTTTACTCTGCCTGCTAAGATAGCAGCACCTGATGTGTATTTGTTTCTTTTCCTTCCATATCCCTGAGTGCTCATGAGTGCAGATTATGTATGCATGTACAATAGAGTATACGCCTGTGTGTGAGGGTTAATTAACTCCCAGGACAGGAGCACACACACACACACCCACACACACACAAACACATTATATGCGATGATAGGGCTTGTAATTTGAGGATTCAAGACACCAGGTCTTGCTCCATGCATGCAAAGGCCTGGTTGCCAGGGGCGATGTCTCCATGAGGGAAGCATGAAGGATGACTTTTCTCTCCTTGTTTACCTTGAGAGGGATCATCCACAAGGAGAGAGATGAATTGTGTTTACCCCTCAGTGGGCTTTCTTTTATTATACATTCCCACCAAGTGTTCAAAGATGTTTCCATGTCACGTCACATCCAGATCCCCAAAGATCCCATTTTAATCAGAGCCATATGTTAAGATTTATACTGTTGGTAACATCTAATTGTATATGTATCAAAAGCGTGGTGAGAATAAATCCTGTAATTAACATGGTCATTTTATAATTGGGATACTTACTGAGGGAAATCACATTCAATTATAATGAAACCTAATTTTGCTGGGAATCCTTCATGTTACATCTACCTCCTCAAACCTCACGACGGCAACAGCTGATTTACAGATTGGAAGCACCTCCGGGACCCTCCTGTGAAGGGCTCATGGGAAATGTCAGGGCATATTCCCTTTCTGTTCTACTCCGTGTGGGATGAACCTATGGGAGACACAGTTGGGAGGGAGCGTCTGAGGCCGCTTTTGGCCTTCACTTGACTGGGCAGAAGGATCTTGGGAGGTCAGGTGGAAAACAGCTGGGGAGTTGGGCTCACATCTCCTGGGGCGAGTGTTTGAGCTCGTGGGCAGGTTTACCCGCTGAGAGAGGGACTAAATTCAGAGCTGCGCTGGGATTTCACACTGCGATGCTCAAGATGTCCCACGATGGCTTCATGTGGGAAAGAGTTACAGCATCTACCTTTAACCAAAACATCCTGAGTGCAGTAGAAACCAGGAACCAGGGATGTAGTGTCAGACTTTATATGGATTAAACTTGCTCTTTGCTTCTAGGAGTACTTAAGCCCCTGAGAACATTCAACTAGCTCTGGATGTCAGTGATAATAGATGTGTAGTGTGAGGTCAGATCGCCATCTTCTGGAGGGAAATGAAAGTGCAGCCACTTTGAGTTGGGAAACATTTAGTCAGTGAAAGAGTTCCATCTGCTGGCCAGAGGAAGAGGAACAGCCCAGCTGTGATTTCACTCAGGGTGGACACAATAACATGAACGTCTGCACAACTTAATGTAGTGTAATGCAACTGCCTGAAGCTGGAAATGTTCAGTTTTCATTACCTGTGTTGGAAAAATGTTGATTTTAACTTTTTTCTCATTTTGGAAAAACCACCCATCCTTAAACTCTTTCTAACATATGTTTTTCCCATTTTGTTTCCCCTTAAAGAGCTTTAAGCTTATTGAAATCATTAGTTTATTCCAAATTTCACTGAAGTTATATGATGTTGACTAACAATTGATATAATAAATCAAACAAACAAAACACATGCTAAGAAAATAGTCTTTTCTTTTTACAGTGACTGCAAAAAAATGACATCCACTCATCTCATACATGATCTCTAAGGTCTAATATGTCTTCTGAAGGATGTTAAAAAGCTGCATCTAGTAACTGTAGTACAATTTCATGCAGTATTATCCGTGTGTCTGCACTGGAATGCATGACATTGTTAAAATGGAGTAGAAACGCGTCATCATCATCATAAGTATTGCATGACTAAAATTGTCCTCATTAGAGATCCTACTGCATGACGTATCTGCTTATGAAGAAACATTATTTCAAAACTTTAAACTTGTAAAAGGTCAGTTTATTGGTTTTAACAGCAGGAACAGGAATGCACCTCTCAGCTTCTTGATCTTCCAACCAAACAAAGGCATCATATGATCCTGTTACGCTTAACCCAGGACAGATAAATGTCATTACACACCAGCAATCAAATTCCACAGTCTTACAGTGTCATCATTCATATATCTGCTTTTGGCTTTTGTCGTCTTGTGACATCTGAATCCGAGAGGAGCTCTGACTGCAGATGAGGTCGCTCACACGTCATAAATCTTGGTATGTGATGTGTGTGGAAGAATTTTAACAAGCAGAGCGGTCGCTGATGGAGTGAAACTGACATCAATACAGTGGTCAGTCAAGTGAAAATGAGGGAAAACAAGCTAATAGAGCGGCCCCTGTCATTTCTTTTGTTTTCTGTTGCCTGCTGTTCTGAGGCCTGTTTGATCTTGGCAGAAATATCAGAAATATCCAGCTGAAGCCAGATGTGTGTGAAAGCCAAGAGAGTTACTGAAATAAAAGGAACCGAACATCAAACCATTTACACGTTGTTTTAGAGGGGGACAGGATGAAAATGCCTGTTGCAGTTGAAAGCAGCCCTCCTGCAGTCTGTGCAGCTGCCTGTACAACACCCTGACCTTTTTTTCCCCCTGCACCCGAAAAGGCCTCAGTCAAGCTGCACACGAATGGACGAGCACATACACACATGCAAACACAACAACATAGGACCACACAAGCCTTTAAACTGCCAGGATTACTTGCTGAAGCCTGGAAGAGTGCTGGCTTTGTTTCCTGCTCAGGCTGGGTGGGTGGAGTTAGAACCAATGAGGGGAGAAAAGCAGAAATTAGGGGGTAGAGGGGGCCATGTTTTCCCAGTGGGGAAAGCTGTACTGTTGTTGTGCTGCTGGGCAACAACAGACAACTTTCTCAGAAACAGAGTTTTGCGGACACAAAAATGGTGCAGATGGAGAAAGAGGGGGATGACAAGAAGGAGAAGACAGGAGAGGACGCGGTGCACCTTCGCAGAGAGATAGGCCTGCTGCCTGCTGTTTGCTTCATCATCGGGACGGTGGTGGGCAGTGGCATCTTCATCGCACCAAAGGGAGTCCTGATGAACAGTGGGAGCGTGGGGCTCTCTCTGCTGGTGTGGGCGCTGTGTGGAGTCCTCTCATTATTTGGTAAGAGACTTATCTATGGAGTGTCATGATAAAAACATGAAGCTGTGTTTTAGAATTGTTATTTCTGAAACATATGTCTCGAGTCTGGAGATGAGACATGATAAGAAGACCGTATTTGAATAAAAACGTGTTAACTCAGTCATAATTTACAGTTAAGTTAAATTAAATGATTAATCATGACATTTGGTTATACTTTTCAAACACTTACAGGACTTGTTGTTTTTGAATGCATTAACTGATTATTACCAACTGTGTATAATATCATGTATTGACAGGTTTTGGGATGGATATATATTTATGTAACATACGTATGTCTACAATATAAGCATACATACATACACATACATATTTGTATGAGCTAGACATATATGTCAGTATATGAAATTGTTCCAATTTCTGGTAGGTTTCAGATCTAATTTTTCCATATGTGTTTTTATTTTATAAGGACATATATTTCATATAGGGAAACTGAATATATGTGCATATATTACATTTGCGTAAACTGTAGGAAATTTTATAAAATTAGCTGCATCATACAAGACAGGATATAAGGGGAAATTTCATGTTACAGCAGAACAGGAAAGAGGCTAAAGAGATAAGAAAAAAATAATAATAAAAGACAAATAGAATGAGTAGCATCATATATAACATACAATCCTTGAGCCCTTATACAGAGCATGAAGCGTTTGTTTTTCCAAACCCCTGCTCTTCTGTCGGTTCCATCAGGGGCTCTGTGTTATGCTGAACTGGGCACTACTTTCACAAAATCCGGGGGCCACTACACTTATCTACTGGAGACCCTGGGGCCGCTGCCGGCCTTCTTACGACTCTGGGTGGAGTTCATTTTCATCAGGTTAGTCTTGTTTTTGGACACCTTGAAAAGAAAGTTGACTTCAAGTCAAACCACTGTTCTCCACCTTGCAGGCCGGCCGTGGCGTCCTACGTGTCCCTGGCTTTTGGCCGCTACGTGGTGGAGCCGTTCTTTGCACCGTGTGTTGCCCCCACGGTGCTGATCAAACTTGTCAGTGTCCTCGGCTTGAGTCAGTGATTTTATACCTCCTCTTTCTACCCACAATACCTTTCTACCACTCTATATTTCCATGTACTGGAAGATAAACGTTTCTTTTACAGGTTTATCTTTATGTGTCTATAGCATTTGTCGTGGCTATCAACTGCTGGAGCGTGACCATGGCCTCTCGCACTCAGGTCACCTTGACTTTCGTTAAGACGTTTGCTCTGGTCCTCATCATCATCCCTGGCATCATCGCTCTGGCCAAAGGTGAAGCGCCTTTTGAACTGTTAGGTCCTGTCACATGGCACTCACAAGGTTGTTGTTGATAATGCTCAGTTTCTCTCTCTCTGTGTCTCTCCTTCTTTCCAGGAAAGACAGAAAATTTCCAGAATGGTTTTGAGGTCGACTCATTAACACTGGATAAGCTGCCACTGGCCTTCTATAATGGTCTATACGCCTACGGGGGATGGTAATCAACCATTCAGAAGGCCTTTTCCACACATTATACAGTGTATTTACCAATGTAAGGGAGACCAGGGGACGGTTGTAACATTTTTGACATTTCTGTCTGCACTGTATCTCGGAGCTGTTTTAAGCCAGTGCGTTCAAAATGTGATACAAACTAGTTACATGTGTCTGCCATTAAATGGTGTTATCTCAACAAGCAACACAAACAGAAAATGAATGGTGTAGTCTCTAACCCAAGGAATGAAATGTTACAATTCACCCCGTAGTCTGGCTTAGCTGTAACATATCCTGGAGTGAAATGTAACATTATGATATAAGGAAAACTTACGGGTGCTATATGTAAGTTTTTTGCTATAGCCAACATTAGCATTAAGTCTGAGTGAGTTCAGCCTTAAACTTCATTCTTTTACTCACCAAAAGCTGTCTCCAGCAGTGGGAAACTTTTAACTCTAGTTTTGCTTCTATTTCTATCACTTCTTTTCTTCTACTGAAGTTAGCATGCTAACCTGCTAGCCCTGCCCTGTTCCATCTTGTAAACACGATGGCTGAGGGCTCTTGACAAGCCACCATTATCACCACTAACAATTTGTGCGTGTCTCTATGTGTGTGTCTATGTGTATCTGTGTATACGCAAGTTGCACTAGCCATTAAGCTAACAGCTAACAGCTTAAACATTAGCACTAACAACTAGCATGAATGATATCTACGTAGACGCACAATAAACATGATTTAAGTTTGAAGAGTTTAACGAGAAAAAGCAGGCAATGCTGTTACAACCATCCCGGGTCTCCCCTATGATAAATAACAAACAAATTACAATCAGAAAAGATACCAATATACATTCTAACATTCACTGAGACCTGATAATTTGCTGATAAACACACACAACAATGACAGCTCTATGCCTCTGTGTCTGGTCTCTTCCTTTTTCCTTCAGGTTTTATCTGAACTTTGTCACAGAAGAGGTCATTAACCCAAATAGGTATTTCACATTTGACATCAGCTCTCCAGTCAGTCCATTTTTAAAAGCCAGGTTTGCTATGTAGTACTACTGTATCTCTCTGTGTGCGGCCTGTCTCGTCAGAAACATCCCGCTGGCAATAATCTGCTCCATGGTGGCAGTGACATTCCTTTATGTGCTTGTTAACGTGGCCTACTACACCATGATGACCCCTGCTGAGCTCCTGCTGTCTGATGCTGTGGCTGTGGTCAGTATCCTGAAATCAAAAGGCAGAGCTGGAGGAAATAGAGTAGGTCTGATCCCTGTGTGTGTGTCTCTGCAGACGTTTGCTAACCGCGCTCTCCAGGGATTAGCTTCGGTGATTCCAATCCTTGTGGCCCTGTCCTGCCTTGGAGCACTTAACGGAGGCTTCTTTGGATCACCCAGGTGATCTGGGTGCAGAAAGATTAATATTGTGTCATCGAGGGGTTGAACAGGCTGATTGTAAATGTTCCTCGCTCACTGTGTTGCAGGATGCTGTTTGTGGGAGCCAGGGAGGGCCACTGGCCACCGATCTTTTCCATGATTCACATCCGCAGACACACACCTTTACCTGCTGTGCTGTTACTGGTAAAACACTTTCTACACACTGGAAACCAGCATGATAAGGCGAGCTGCCCATTTCTAATTTCATGCCAATGTCACAACATGAACAGGCCAAAAAAGAGCAGGGCAAAGCAAAGCATTGATGTTGGATAAAATCTTAACTCATTGTCCACTTATTAGCTTTTTTTCTGAGCTTTCAGCCACATCTCACAGTCTTCATCATTGGATGGACTTTACTTATTAAGATTTTTTTGTCAAAGTTCTGTTTCCAAGGTGTTAATGCCCCACCTCTAAGTGGCCCTAAGGGGCGCACGAAACTCTACCAGTGACCCAACAAACTAATAATACTCCTCTAAAATAATAAAGGGTTTATTTAACATCAATGTGTAAATGGATCAGGACACTAAATTAAGACAACAAAAATCTCAGGCTGAGAGGCAGCACACCCAGCAGTCCCCATGCTGAAAGCCTCTGCCCTTCTGCTGCTTGGACCACAGTTTTTAAAGCCTTCCTTCCCAGGCCAGGTGCATCTCTTGAAGTCATCAGGGTGGGCCTGGGCGGAGCTATAGAGGAGACAGGACAGGGAAAGGACAAACAACACTGGAAAGGCATACTACCTTAACAAAGGTCAAGAATGAATTTTCACCCTTAAAACCATGTAATGATAATACTGCTGATTCCATTCTGTTCACATTGTTATAAATATTACTTTTAATTTTTACCGTGTTGTTAACAGGATGTGTGCTGGGATGAGGTATAGTCCTCTGTGATCTCAGTGTTTCAGAAGATCTATAATCAGCCAGAAAGTAGTGGCAGCAAAATACATGATAGAAAATGATGTATTCTCCCAATAAGAGGAGCTTTACTAAACCACATCACTAGATATAAAAGTCCCAACAGAAGCAGGCAGAGTATGGATATGTTCCTGTAGTTGTGTTGTCTGTCTCCAGTACCCCTTGGTGGTGTTGATGTTAATCACTGGAGAGATCTACCAGCTCATCAACTTTGCCTCCTTTGCTCGCTGGTTCTTCATCGCCTTGGCAACTCTGGGGATGCTCATCCATCGGTATCGCTTCCCTCTCCACCCAAGACCTTTCAAGGTTAGAGTGTCTGTAGTTATTGCACTGGACTGCAGAAATGTCTCTGTACACTAACCTGACCAAACACTGCCATCTTATTTGCTCTTTTGACAGGTGCCCCTGGTCATCGCTGTCACCTTCACGGTGGTTTGTTTCTTCATCGTGGGTCTGTCTCTGTATTCAGACCCCTGGAACACAGGGCGAAGCTGCGCTCTCACACTAACTGGAGTCCCGGTTTACTATGTGACCGTCTACCGCTTTCGTTTGCCCCATAGATGGAGACACATCTTTGGTAAGTCACACCAGGATCTGCTTAAACGCTCCATAAGAAAATGTACGACTACATTAGTGAAAATGAGACGTCAGCTGCTTGTAGACCAAAGACAAGTTTGTACATAATACCGAGAAGGAAACGTGCTTCTTTCACATTTTCGAGGTAAAGACGAAAGTACAGACCTCATAGAAAATGTGCTCCAAATCCAAAAATGCAGTGAATATAATGGGCTATCATTTTAACCTCAGGTTCTTGGCTCCTATAAGCTGAGGGTTTGGGTTGGACCAGGGGTAAGAAAGGCAAGTATGAAAAGCCGTCTCAGCTCTTGCATGATTCTGACTCTCCTCCACTTTTCCAGACTACTGCAGCAAGCAGCTGCAGATCCTTCTGGAGGTGGCCCAACAGGAAGTCCAGACGTACTGAGGACATCTCATACCACCTTAACAAGTCCTAGAGCTTGGGCATTGTTTACGAGTGTAGTATGCTGGAAACTTCTCTTCTCTCTCTCTCTCTGAGTTTTACATAGAAAACTGGAAATTAAGAATAAGTGAGAGAATGAATTAGACAAAAGGTAAATAGCTTATGCTGGAGGAACTTTTGTCAACCGTTATTCATGAACATCTTAAGCTCTGCTCTTGATTGTCTTATTTTTAAACTTTTGTAAGAACCAATAAAGTCATTTTTGAATCCCAGAAACAATCTATAAAGTGTTTATTTAAATAGAAATAATAAAAGGCAGCTGTGCTGTGTAGTTTTTCTAAATACACTGTTTCAATGTTACTGCACTGCAGCTTGTGTGACGTTGTAGAGGTTGCATCTTGTCCATTTACATTGATTAAATGTGAGCTGATCCAGGCAGATCATAAGTGTGACAATAAAAGCGCTTCATGCTGTATGAGGCACCAACACCAACAGTTTTATTGTACAGTCATAGAAACACCAACAAGGCACATGCTGCGAGAGCCGTCTGCCAGGAACCACAACATTCTTCTCTTACTTAACATCAGCTCCAAATGTAAACAGATCAAGTTACTGCAATGTTAAAACTCTCACATATACATACACACACTCGTGCTGATATAGCTGAAGACTTACATTATTTTGTGGCATCTTCAAAAATGGGAACGTATCCCATTCTGGTGTATCCCATTGTGCTGCTAAAACTGCTTTCCCCTATTTTCCCGTTTGCGCTTCATGACAAAAAACGAAGGCGGTATGCATTGTGATTGAAAACAAATACAATCTGTGTTGAATAGATACTAAATATTAAGCATTTTGTTCCCAAAGATGATGTAAAATGTGTTGATGTAAAACCCACGGCATGCAAAAATGTCCCTGCCCTGAAGCTGATACTGGCATACTGAAGAACAAATACTGTGAGGACTCTTAAAAGTCAAGCGATGACAAGTTTGATCATAAACATAACAATCCTATTTCTGTTAGTGCTACTTGTATTACGTTGTCATTTATTTATTTATTTATTTTTATTGCTAACAATCCTGCATCACAATCTAAAAATCTAGACGTCGACTCCAGGAAGCTGAACTGAACCAAACGGCACAGAAGCATCTTCACCAGCTGATCGGCCAATATAATGTCTTACCATTTACATATGTAAAAGCTAAATTATATATTAAAGATGTGCAAATCAACATACATATACACTCATACAGTATTTCTCTTCTCTAGCGATTCCTTCAAGGGGACAGACAGATTTGACAGAATAGATGATTAAAGAAAAACTGGTTTTACAGACAGAAATAAAGAGTGACACCGAGGAAGTTAATGAGCGAAACAACCAATGAAAAACCTAAGCCAGAGGCGGAGAGAAACATCCAATGACATGTGAGCAGCTTTGCTAATTTGACCTGGTAATTAGAATTAAAGTGTCCCTGTCATTCTTTAAATAAAAAAAAAAAATAAAAAAAATCTTATTTAATTTCCAACAGCAGCCAGAAACATCTGAACAAAGCAAAGCAGATGCAAAAGAAAGCAAATGGTCTTAAAACAAAAGAAGCTAAGCATTTTGGCACGTACTCAAAAAGGTTCAAATGAATGACTACAGCAACTGAATGGAAGGTTTCGCCCTTTACACTAAAGCTGAAATTTGTAAATTTCAAATTTAATCTGGTAATATGAATAATACTACAACGGTAAAAGGTTGATTCTTTTGGGGGGGTGGGGGGGTGCTCTACTACATTCCACCAGATGGCAAGAACAATATTCTAAACTATAAAACATTATGGATTCCACCTTTAATCCATGTGCAAAAGTTAATTTAATATCAATCTTCAAGCCAATTAACTCAACTTCCAATTGGGTAAAACTAAATATCTATAGTTCTAAATATCTATAGTTCTAAATGTATGCTTCATGTTCTTGGTGATGCCTTATGTCATCTGCATGTATTTGTGTCTTCGGCGTCTCACCCTGACCAAGCTGATTAACTCCAGTTATCATTATGAAACAATGTAATGTTCCTGTTAACCCAGTTGTTATAGTCCCAATAGACCTTCTCAAAATCTGAAATCCAAATTTCCAGTTGGTAATTTTTCCTACATTTGCACCTGCTTTGCCGTTTCTGTGTGGGCGCTCCCACCCATAGTGTTTTGGAAAACATATGACACTGCCATGTCAATAAAAGGAAATGTATTTCTGGCCCTCAGGCTACTTGAACTGTGGGATGAACTCAGACCAGCTGATGTTAGCCATACCTAGGTCCTCATCGTCCAGACCAGAGAAGCTAATGTCCACTAGTATCTTGCTCAGGCTGTCATTCATGGTATCCAGGACAAGGCCCTCTGTGATCGAGCGGTTAGCCGGCGTGGAGCTTCCCGTCTGAAGCAGCTCTCTGGAGCAGCTGCTTCGGAGGTGTTCGATGGGAGAGTCTGTGGGTCCGGTCACTCTGGAGGGAGCGGATGTGAGCAGCTCTCTGGGGGAGTTAAAGAGGGGCCAGTCTTTAAAGGGAGTGCTGTTGAAGCTGAATGTGGTGTAGTCGTGCCGGGGGGTGACAGCGGGACCGCCCGGTGTGCGAATGGGGCTGAAGTCCAGAAAGTTTTGGCTCCCTTTTCCCACAGGGGTCACTTTCCAGGGCTCGGGTAAGACGTTAGGGGGGGCCTTGCTGGGGGTGGAGGAGGCCAGGTGGCTGCTACTTTTTATGGGGGTCTTGAAGGAGAACTCCCGGTCGGGGCTGTGCTCCTCATGCCGGTGCTCCTCCAGCTCACTATCTTGCATGTCGTGGAAGGTGGAGGCGTCAGAGGCTACGCCAGAGTCAAAGAAAGTATTATCAGGACAGAGGAGGACGGGCTCCTCATGCAGAGAGTGAACCAGGCGC
The DNA here is from genome assembly GCF_002260705.1 of Seriola dumerili. Classification (NCBI taxonomy): domain Eukaryota; kingdom Metazoa; phylum Chordata; class Actinopteri; order Carangiformes; family Carangidae; genus Seriola; species Seriola dumerili. The sequence continues at coordinate 4,333,096 of NW_019174393.1, forward strand.
TGTTTACGCCTGGAGCTGCTGGCTTGTCTCTTTGGAAGGGCTTTAGGAGTGTCGCATTTAATCGGAACACAGACCGGCTCCTCCTTCATCTCCACCTTCATCTCCTGGTCATTGTTCCTCTGAGGATACACTACCACAGCTGGGGCATCACTGTGTGTCACCTGTCAGAAATTCAAGCATGCACTTAAGTCAACCAGGGACTGTGTCCTGCACATTAATAAGAAATCTACCCCACCCTAAACAACTTTATTCCTGCAGAGCTGATCCAATTTGACTACACATGATGAAATATCTAAAATGTATTCATGAAATGTAATACTTCAAGAGTGTGCAGTTGGAATTCGGCCGTAGTTCTGCAGTGCATGACAGAGTCTTTACCTTAGGGGCTATCCGCACTCTCTTGGCTCCCCGTGAAATGTTCCGTTTCTGCTGCGGGCAAGCGGGGGGAAACGGGGCCGATGAGGACGGCAGGTAGACGGAGGAGGTGACGGGGAGCTGGATAGGGACCAAGTAGGAGTTGGTTCGAGGGAGAAGCGGTTTCATCCTTCTCTCTGAACACAGAAAGGACAGCAACAACTCAGAGGAGGGCATCTTAATGAAGAATTTTTGAACAAAAAAAAAAATTCTGACCATTTGCCAGATTCAAGCTGTTTTCTCCCCCATTTAACTCTATCAAAGTCCTTCCATCTCTGTTAACTCACCAGAGCCGGTCGGTGTCTTTCTTGCATCAGGAAGCATCCTCTTTTGTTGCTGTGAAAAATAAAGTAAATATAAATATAAAGTATACTGCCTTAAGACCTTTGCTGTGCTCTCTCATTCCTGACTACATTTTAGTAATAACATGTGAAAACAGCACAAGGTAAGCCTTGTTCTCTTGCATTGTTTTAAGGTATGGCAAGTTAGAACAAAGGAAAGTCAACATTAGAAGTCTGTCCCTACTTTATAGAGTAATGGCGGATACATTTATCAGTGTACACGTTCCTTGGTGGACAAGGAATGTCGTCTGAAAGCAGACTAGTCAGTCAGTGTGACGTTAGCGTCTCTGCTGCTCATGCCATCTCTTCCTGCAACAAAAACATTTCCCTAGACCTCAGATCACCAGCTGCAGCTGCACTCTTTGGGTCCAAGAGGCGACTGACATCTTCTGATTTTTTTCTGTCCCTCCTTTGCTTTCTGCTGCCTGTCTGCAACCATGAAGAGAACTGAGAGAAGGGTAAATCAATCTTACTTGGTTGGGAAATAAAAGCATTGGCACTGGGACAGGAGCAGTCATTGGGTCGCAACCGGGCTGTGGAGACGGATGTGAAGTGAGACGGGGGAAAAAAACCAAAAACCAAAACAAAAAACCAAAACATAAATACTGGAAAAAGTAAGTCCAAAATAAGTTCAAAGTTTACCTTGAAACACAAAGGATGACTATACACGCACACACACACAAAAAAACTATTTACTTTAGGGCTTTTGTGAAAAGAGAGAAAGGTGTGCTCACCTTGTACACCTGATCAAGAGTGAGGCATCGATTGGCCTCGGGCCGGATGGTCCAGAAAGAAACTTTACCATCTAGTGACGTCTCCCGAATGAACATGTCGTGTAGAGAGAGGTTATGGCGGATCGAATTCTGCAACAATAAATGAGTTAAAAAAAAAAAAAAACAACTTTTAATGCATGTTTCAGTAAGTGATACTCCAAAGGATCGTTACTCAGTGGGTTTAATCTATCTGCTGCACAGAATGTGCCCAGGAGTTATACATTATACTTTTCAGTTTTAAAGTACCTTCCATCCTGGTTTGGCCACCTCTCTGAAGTAGGGAAAGTGGTCCTCGATCCACGTGTAAATCTCTTTCAGTGTCATCCTCCTATTCTTCCTACTGTTGATAGCAAACTGGATCATGGCCATGTAGGAGTATGGTGGCCTCTCTGACATGGGTTGTTGAACGGCTTCTCCATCGATTTGTGTACTTTGTGCCTGTACAAAAACAGAGGGGGGAAAAAGGACAGATGCATAAAATACAGTGCATGTAGAGGTGCAGAACATTTTAGATTGGTGTGATCAGTTTAGGCAAAATCTAAACTAAGAGATTACAACTGAGTTCATCTTTCTGTCACGTTTATAAACGTGACAAAAAGGTGATGAACTCAACAAAAGCTATTACAACAGTCTTCTTATTCAGACTAAAACAGTATTTCACAGATCTTAACATATGCATTCATGTTTTAGCTTTGTATTTCTCTCCTTTATTTTTCTCCCAATTTCCATTTTTACACATCTAATCCCAGCAGTGCACTGCATGTTATTTCAGTAATTTACACCAAAGTATTTCACATAAAGACTTTCAACTTGCTGATGTTAGTTTTCTTACATTTGAGCTGATACTATTTTCTTTACTATTGGTAATCTTAAATGTGTGGAAACAATTATCCTCATATTAAAGCCTAACCTCATGAACCTGCGATCTGAATACTATGAAGGTCATTGTAAATCACAGTGAGATGACAAGAAGGAGAAGCTGACCTGGAAAGTCTGTGAGATTGAGTTTTGGTTCTCCTTGTTGGTCATCTGCTTGGTAGGATCTGGTTCGAAGGCACATGTGCTCATTCTGCCCAGCCATTGAATATTGGTGAGGCTGTCGTCTAAAGGACCACATTCCAGGTCCTTATTTACTACTGAGAAAAGCAAAAAAACATTATTGCTTAAACAAAGGAAGAATTTAAGATAGCTGACCAAGTTGGTGCAACTAAACAATTACAAAAAAATCTTATGTCCATACATGGTTTAATTCCGGTGAGAGGTTTAGCATCAGGGGAGTTATGGATAGTTTCTGCCTTCACTGGTTGTCCATCTGTACTCCTTGTTGAAATGTCATCCCCTTCAGCAGCAGTCTGACAATGGGATCCATTGTCGCAGCTACCATTCTCACTAAGAAGGATGAACTTGTTTGGCCCCTGGACACCACACTCTTTGCCTTTGGCAGTGAGGGCCCCGATGACACTTTGAAGGTCTGCGGTTTTGGGAATGACAACCACCTGAGTGTCAGACATAGAGGGGTGATTCATAATGCGGATCCCATCAGGGAAGCACTGGGTTGCAGCTTGTTTTGAAGGTTCCTGGGAGCCTGATGCACCAGACTGGCTTTGCGATTCAGCTGCTGGTGGATCATTTTGCTGAAAAGGCAACTTCCTTCTTTTGAGGATCAGGGGTCTCCTTGGGCTCCGTCTCATTGTCATCAGATCATTGAAAAGCACCTGGGTCTTTACTGGCATTCTGTACAAAAACAACACAATGGAAAATACAAAAAGTTGACATTTAAAATCATAGATTGCTCCAAAGCCAGAAATATTTATCGTTTATCAGTGCCTCGTTTGTACGATATGAACAAACTGCGCTAACTGGAATTACCGGTAGATTAACGTTTACCTGGCAGAAGGGATGAAGTCGATGCTAAGCTAGTCAAACTGTTAATTTAAGGCTGGATTCAAACCGCTCCTGTTTACGCTAATCGATTTAGATTGACACGAAGAAATCAGTTCATATCAAATACGAGTCAGTCACTTCACCTCAGGATGAAGTTCAGCTCTCCATTTTCCGTGTTTCTATTTCTATTTTTTTTTTTTTTTATCTCTGCGATTGCGGCCAGCCTATTTTCAGACATCGGTTGGTGATTACGCCTTCTAGAACCACAGTCGTTGGGTGTCTGCGGTTGACAACGTGTTTTTTGTAACGTTTACCGCTAATTTTCTGGCAAACATCCAGAGCTGATGTGGATTTATAACTGACTTGTTCAAATATAATAAAAATCATTTGGCTAATAAAGAAACGTTGCCTCGATTATCCCCTGGACAGCCTTCTATCTGGAAAATATTTCAAATTGAACAGCTGATTCATACTGCTTTCTACCGCACACTAGGGGTGGTGCGATTAATGGAGATAAAATTCTATTAGAACAAGCGCTGCATTGTTTGTGTTAGGTATGCCGAATTAAAGACGTGTTTGTAATAGTTCATAAAGACATTTCAAATGGTTTAAATTCCGATTTCAATTAAAGAAAACGTAATGAAAACTTTACAATATCATATGGCCTAAATGGAGTTCAGTGTGGAATTTCTTTGACGCCTAAGAATGACACGCATCGTGCTACTAAAAGTTTTACAAGTATTTGGAGGAAAACTACAGTAGACGTTTGTTTTTTCTCGTTAAACCGGAAGAAAACACCGATTCGCTATTGCAATAAGCGAGCGCAAATTCGCTAACATTACAACTTTCTCCTAGCTAACTGTGGTTGGAAGCTAAGCTAGGTTAGCTAGGTGGCTAGTCATCAAAGCTATTGTGACAAACAGCAAATCAAGATAAAGCCAAACCTTCACATTACTGCGATGTTTCAGGCAATCCCGCTTGGCTGGTCTACTACTGGTACTTAAAAGAGTCTATTCATATTCGACGTTCAATCAAAGGATGCATGATATCTGTAATATTACTTTCATTTAGTGTTATTTACATGCCGTCTGGTCGATTCAGTAACGTTTTTGAATTTTGGCGCTGTGGGGACTGCCCCCGTCAATTCGATCACGAGGTATGAAATTGCACCAATAGCAGCTAGACAAAGAGAATACGATGGAACCAATCAGAGACGACAATGGTGGAAACCGGGAAATAAGCCGGAAGACAGAAAATTCAGAGTAGATAACGACAATGGAATAACAAACTTTTTACATATTCATATATTAATAGCATGTAACGATGACCATGTCTTATGCAAAGATCCACATCAAGGTAAGTATAATACCGGGCTAGTTGCTATGAATGAAAACGTAACGCTCAAAGGTATACATCTGGTTATGGACGAAAACAATAGTGTCGGTCTGGGAACAGAAAAAATCGATAATTTTAATGAGACATTTTTTACAGATTTAATGGTGTTTTTATTCCCCTAGGTGTTTGGTAATGATTTATATTAATGCCCCGTAAAGCCACAAAGATAGAGAAGTCTCCCCTGCTATTTGTGGAGCGGCCTTTGTGTGGAGCCAGACTCCAAAATGTGCCCGAAGTCAGAGCAGCACTCAACCCCAAAGAATTTTTCACAGAGACACAAGCACACAACAGCCCAGCTCTCTGTTCCTGGGTAAGTTGTTCATTCATTTTGAAGATGGGGCATAGCTCTGTGGTTTAAATCAATGTCATTAATTGCTGAAGAGACCTTTAACATGTCACTGAATCAGTTCTAGCTGAAAGGGTTTGCTGATTTACCCAAACTTACTGTACAATTAATGCATAATTAAACATAATAATTCTTATGACTCAAATTTTATTCCACTGTTTATTTGCTCTACTTTTAATCTTTTCAGGTAAGCCCACAATTTGACAGTTCAGTTGTAGCTGCACCTCCATTGAGACGAGGGAGGAGAAAATGCCAGTCTGCCACAAGCATCCTTGACGGTTGCAGTCAGCTGTCCAGGAAAAACAGTGTGTGCAAATTCCCCTCATTATCGTTTCAGACAAGGTCAAGAGACCAGTCTCATCAACCAAAGGGTAAACGCACAAAGAAGGCTGCAGAGTCTACTGTTGTGTCTCATGCAGGAAATCAACCACGGGGATCATGCCAAATCAAAAAGACAGTTTCAAGTGCACAGTACTTAGACACACCAAAGAGACAGTCAACCTCAATCAGAAGAAGGAGTGTGGAGAGATTTTCTGATGGTGCTACATCCTCCAGCAGATGTTTGGATCAACCTAAAACTTGCTCTCTTCAGGGGAAGAGATGCAGACTTCCAGCAGACAGTGCTTCAACACCTGCCTCCAGTGAATTCAGGCCCTCTGAGTTCAGCAGTGTTGGCCCACCACCTGATGTGGACACTCCAAAAGTTATACAAGAAGGGAGTAGTTGTGTCCCCTCCCCCATTATGCACCTGCTACTCGCTGAGCCATGTACACCACCATGTAATCAGCCACCTGACATTTTAGTGGCTGACACACCAGAGAGGGATTATGGGTTGAAGGTGACATGGAGGAGGAGAATGGGACTGATGTTGCTGTTAAAAGACAGGGGCCATCTCTCTGATTCAGATGTGTTAATTCAGAGTTGATGTTGAGGTTTGGTGAAAAGTTGATTAGACAAACGATGCAGACAGAAGAAACACTTATTAAGTATTAGATCATTTCTGTAATCAGAATTCTTCATATGAACTATTTTTTTTTTAATTGCATGGAGCTTCGGCATTCTAAAATGATTCATCACATTTCAGTTCAGTAGCTGTTTATTTATTTTTAGTTTGAATGAACCTCCTAATGATAAGTCAAGGATGTAATGAAATGACTCACTCACTTTATCTGCACAGCCCTGGTAGTTTGGATCAAATCAAATACTAAATAAATCAAAATTGCTGTTTGATTGCAGCAATGTCCAAGAGGCAAGCCTTTTTTTCATAAGTGAGAATATGTTTAGATGGATAACAGTTATACTGTGCTCTTACAGAATATGTTGGAAATCAGATGCAATCCTTTTATTCAAATCCAAACCTGGCCTATCTAGCAATACAAGCCTATTCCTTGCTATTTTTATGCCTCTGAAATTAAGTAATGATATATGGGGAAAGCATTTGTCTTCCTGGGCTGTAAATGATATCACATTCCCAAAATCAAGCTAACTCTATATATAATTTTATCACTGACATGAAATATTATGCTTGTTTAATAAAAACCAAGGGTGCTGCAGAAGGATCATTTGAACACTGTTTTTGGTGATTGTGAGCAATACTGTGTTACTTAGACATATCTTGTATTTTGCAAAAGAGATGTTGAATAAATATATACGTGCAAAGAGAAAACTAAATAATCAGGAGGCAGCCATTATTTCTAGTAAGTAAAAACTAAACACAATAACAATATACACTGCTTAATAAAATATTCCAGCAAAAAATGTTTCATGCCTTCAAAAATGACAACATATTTTCATTTTACAGATGTCATTGTATAGTACAATACAAACCTTACGTTATGTCTTGATGGGGTCACTATAGCTGACCAAACCCTTTTATGTTTATATTTTCTGTGACAATTGGTTTGCTTTTCATGCGTTTGAGGTAAAAGGAAAAATATGAAGAGCGCTCCTCAGCGAGGTCCACTCTCCACCCTACTTTGGAACATCCTCCAGTCAACTTCCATCTAACTAAATGGCGGACCAATAGCAGCGTTGGTTCTTGATGTGTTCGGTAACTAAGGACCGAGTAACAGTTCTCAGCCGCGTCCACAAAAAGTGTACTGCCGCACGAGGATCTTCCTTAGCAACCGTGGACAAACATGAGTTACTACAGCATAAGGTAAAATAAAAGATACATTGCTTTTACGTTGTGTTTGTATTTGTTCTGGTTGACCAACTGTGGAATGCGAAGCTAACCAGTGTGGCTACCGTTTTCTTTTCCCCGAAAAACTTAAACTGTCGCCCACAACTTTTATAAAGGCACCATTACTCACAGCAGAGGCTGGGCTGAGGCAGCTAACGTTAGCTTCTAACGGCAATAAGCTAGCTATAACATTCCACAGCTGGCAGATAAAAACAAATGACAGTAACCGTGTCTGATTTTCTCATTTGACGATTAGTGTTACTCGTTAAACGCCGAGCTCAGTGAGCGAGCCAGTAGTCGTGATACTACAGCAAAATATTGCTTCCGAAATTACTGAACGTTGTAGCCGCACAATAGAAAAGAAAAACATTCATCTTTAACCATAAGTGGCTAACGTTCTTAATAATTGTTTAGCCTTGCTCTCTGATTATTGTATATATCCTCAATCCTGTTCGAGTGGAGCTCGATTTGGAAACGAACTTCAACCTCATCGTACCTAATTCCGTAGAAACGATGCTTCAGTTACATTCATACCTAGCAGTCAGTTATTCTGTGTTTATTCTTTGTGTATTTAACTTCGAGAAAGTCTTTTTGTTACAAATGAATGCATCACGAACAATTTCCTGAGGTATGTCCATGGATACGGTTTAGGTAAAGTTACATTCGACCGTCCTAAATATGTAGAATTTAAATGTAGGACGAGGATGAGGCCACAGATCCAAAAGGCTCTTTTAAATAATGTGTCAAATACTCGGCAGTCAGGCACTCAGTCTCTTCAAAGCTGTGACTAAGCTTGGCTTTGAATACAGTGAGTGAGAAGCTTGAGAGGAACCCCCCCCCCCCCAAAAAAAACCCTTGCATGTCATGTTTGAGCATGCTTTTCTCTAGCCTCTGTCCTGTGTCAAAACATTCCTGTAAGGCAGTGTTTGTCCTCACCACCAGATGAGAAACAAAGTAAATGTAAAACATGTATTTTTTTTCTTTCATTTGAAAGTAACTGTAGGGATCAAATGTAAACATGTAGCAAAAGCATGGTAGCCACACTCAACACACAGAATTTGCCACAGCATATTGCACCATAGTCCTTCGACATCCTCACCGAGCAGAGGTCTGCTTTCATTTTGCGGAAAGATAAAAATCAAAGTAGCTCCCACCCTTTCTGTTACAGTCACATTGTGATTATTTGATTTTATCAGTTTGTAGGCAAGGGCTGTCATTCAACACACAGACTCATAATGTTAGATAATGTTTATTACAGTAACAATGATGTTATTATTGCTCTACAAATAAGTATATTCTTTGCTTTATCCAGGAATATACTTGTTAAATTGTCTTTGTGTGACATAAATCCATAGTGAGTGGTGCCTGTCAGTGTTGGTTAGTTCATGGGATAGAAAATGACTTTGCCTAGCTTCCACCCTGTTTATGTTATCTCCAGATGTCTAACAAGCACTGTGATTTTACACAAGGAAAGCTCTTGGCCTTGTAACTTTGGAAGTTTAGTAATGTGAGACGCAGCAATGGACTCATTCCTGATCAGCACACCAGCTGTGATGCACACAGTTTGTGTTAAAGTTCACAGATGTCTGACTCAGCACTTGTAATGATCAACCCTGAAAGACAGCTGAATAAGAGGCTTTTCTCTTCTTCTAATTGCATTTTTATTCATCTCTCACAAATGAATTCATTACTATTAGTATTATTATTATTATTCCTTGTCGCAGTATGTCACTGCATTTTTTCTTTTGGATCACTTGGCAGAGTGAAGCCATTGCAAATCTCAGACTCTGCTTGCAGAGATGACACATCTGAGGAGTGACAGTTTTCGTGACGGTATCACAAGTGTGTAATGTTGCAAAAACTGTGTGTGTGTGTGTGTGTGTGTGTGTGTGTGTGTGTGTGTGTGTGTGTGGTGTTCAAAGTGGGAGGCTTATGAAGTTCCCTGTCCTTTGTTGCACTGTGCTAACATTGCCAGGGTTATTGGGTAGACTGATACATAAATGAGAAATAGGACATCTATACTTAAATGGCATGTAAACAACTCCAGTGTCAGCCTGGAATTATTAGCCGAAAGGGAATGATAACTTACAGTTTTCCAGGTCAATATAATACTGAAGCCTTTGCTATGATTCTTGGAAAAGCAGCTACGCAGTACAGTATCACCATCAGCATCACAGTCACAATCACAAAAGCATCCATCGTTACTGTCCAGAATATCCTGTGGAGTGTACAGTCTTTGAGGAGTATGTTATTGAACAAGGTCACAAAGATCACTAATGAGCTTCACCATTGCCACAAGAACTCAGCTGCTTTTTAGCTGAATATTTATCAGTGGTTTACAGGGTTTGTGAGCACAGTTGGAACATGTAGTTCACCAACCAGGGTTTGGCTGGACCTACTACATGTATAATGTGTCTATCCCCCAAAATGAAAATGGTATGATATTGAAATCAACATGTCAGCTTATCTGAACAGTGTAACACCACCGTTATAAATCAATCAATTAAAAAAAATTCTCCACAAGGATAGCGGTTGACCTTTGCAGCTACAAGCATGACTTGTGGTTGAGTGGTGATTTACTGTGGTTGTCCAGCAGATTCCAAACACATGGCCCAGCTGGCCTGGGTAATACACTGCTGCTCATGCACTGATAGACTGAAAAAACATTTCTGGTATTTGCTATGGACGTACTTTCCACTTTTTGAATGATACAGCATTACATACATTTTATTAATGGTATAGTTTCTGCTGTATGTTCATGATGAATCAGTATTTTTAGCGTAATGTTTACTAATAGATTTTGCATTTGGCATGGTCACTGCAGAGAACATTTCTTTAAAGCTACCTAAACAAAATGAAGCATCATTGTAGGAGAGTCACGAGTGGAGTGTTTCCCTTGGAGTCCCAGAGGGAAATAGTATCATTATAAACTCTTGTAGCTTATTTCCATCATTTGTTTTGAGCTCAATAATTACTCCCTCTGGTGAATGATTCCCCTGCTTATCATCCATTGACTTATATGCCATTTTACCGCCGTCTCTCAGGGCAAACATACACAAACATACCCCTCATTTTCCCTGTGCTTTGGTTCTGTCGCTCTTGCAAATAGGCACAGAAAAACGATTGGGAGCCTCTGGTCTCCTAGCAACTAGATTAAGTTCTCCACACCGTGTCTGTTTTTAGACAGGGTAATCTATAGGTTTCAGTTTATTGAATTACTTTTATAAAACAGCACTTTTATCATAGGGAACATAGACTGTAATATCTTAGTCATATGCTGACAGTTAATTATAGTAATTTAAAAAAAAAACGATTCAGGCTATTTTAAGCTTAATAAATTCCCACTATTGCATACATAAGTCAGATGCCAGACAGAATGTTCATCTGTGGTTTGATATATGCAGTGCCCATCTTATGAGTCAGAGGAAATGAGTGTTGAGTCTCTCAGAAAGTTACTGAAAAGTAGTTGGGCAGTGAAATATAGGAACTTAGATGATAGCAACCAGTCTAACTGATATTCTTAGAAATATTTCCAGCTCCTGGGAAAGAGTTGCTTCATATCAAACATAAACAGGCTGCAGCTGCTAACCTATTCATTCATGGCCTGTTCAAGCAACTTTGCAGAAGTTCATAGAAGATTCATGCTTTGTCAAGGTTGATAAGGCGATACACAAGCATTTAGGTCTGTCACTGTCATACCTATTCCTAGCTGAATCTCTGTGCATTGCCTGAAGTGTGAAGTCATGGTAACAGCTCCAAGCCTCCCGACCTTAGTCTGCCTTAGCACTGGTAGATGTCACTCCCCTGGGTGGGACATAGCTACTCTTTCTCAGTGACATAATAGCAGAGACCTTGGAGCCTGCAGGGCTTACTGCTGGGTAGAACTGCACAGTAACTCTGAGCTCCAGTGTAAATGAATATTTTTGCGATACTGTAGATAGGAGAGCCCTGGACTACTAGCATTCCTGCAGTCGCATCCATGGACACAGTAAAGAACGGGGGATCTCAGCCTGTCTACAGTCGCTGGTCTTACAGGTAGCTGCACACATACCTACATTGTTATCATTGTAGTAGAAGTTGTTGCTTACGAACAGCTGCTCTGTTGTTTGTCCTTCAAAACTTACAGTTTGTGTGTTCGAGCAGGATAACTAACTAATTCATCGACGCATACACACGCAGACACACATTTTGGCTTCAGTTCTGCAAGCTGTTTTGAGTTTTCAGGACTGAGAATTGCAGAGCAGCCTCTGCCAGGACAGAGGTTAGAGCTACTATAATGTTTCTTCCAGTATCTGCTCCATCCCTGCGGCCAGCTGAATGGCTGACCTGCAGTCAAAGATGTTCCTCTTGCTCATGTTTCTGCCACCATGTCTTTACTTATTCAGAGCATCAGGCTGTGACTGTGTGTGCTGTAACCAGAGTTGGTGATTTGTGTGCGTGTCTATCCAACTTGTTTTTTTTTTATATGCTGTTGGCTGCTTGATTGGAACATTCATAGCACTCAACACACATGTAACTATGTGCTTAGAATATCCATCCAACTGATTACTAAACCAGCTGAAGTGACATTCACTGTTAAATGTGTCTTATCGTTTCCTTGGCCGAGGCTCAGTGATGTCTATATTCTATTCTACTGACAGTATCACCTATGCACAATTCTTGCCTTTATTAGTGATCCAGTTTAGGAAAAGTTCATTGCATTTGGAAACACTTTGGACAAACACTTGGAGGTTTTCCTCTCCCATATAAACCTTTAGCATCTACTGTAACTCTTGCTGAGAAGCTGCCTTACAGTAAAAGCCAGAAGTGTTAAAGGAGCAGTTCAACATTTTGAGAAATGCACTTTGAGAGTGAGATGACAATGTTGCATTTATTTACTTTCTTTCTGAGAGTGAGATAGAAAGATCAACATTAATCTTTGCGTGTTTGCTTGAAATAAACAATCATCAAAATAGTTAGCCTAGCCTAGAATAGCATACAGACTGGAAGGGGAATAACGGTTAGTTTGGCTCTGTCCAAAGTTAAAAAAGCACATCTAAAATTCACAAATTCACATGTTCAGTCTTAGGTGAGTAATCTCTATAAAATGGAAATGTAAAAATGACAATTTGTGGTTTCAGGGTTGGTTACACACTGTAACTATTTCTGGCAAACAACAGCTGAGTGCATTGACTTTGACTTTTGACTTAACAGCTTGTTGTTGTCACAGTAAAGTTGCCAGGTTTGGTATCATTGTGCCTGTACAGAGACATAACCTGTGCTCCCGGACTATATCTGTTAACCTAGCTGCAGATGCTGCTCAGACGTAGACACTATTCACTGTACAGTTAGCCAACACTTAAGCTGCAAACAAACAATTAATCTTCCTCTGTGTGCATGTACTCTTAGGTTCGGTCTCAGTTTTACACAAGTGAACTATTTAGGTGAAAAACTAAACAAAACTTCCCTTTTTCACACATGTATTTTGGTATAATTCTGCTCCTTCTGGTAACCATGCTCTGAGCCACAGGGAATTAAGCATTTAATCTCATCAGCCCTCATTTTCTTCTGTATCCTCTCTAAATTGGAATTGCCTGTGGCAGAAAATAAGTTGTGTTCATTCAACTTTCAAATTTCTTTTTGAAGTGGCAAAGTGGAAGGCTTTTAATTATAATGGACAGAATGGATTGTGTTCCAATAATAAGATCCCTCCAGTTAATGCCTTATAGTTTTTATATTGTTGTCAAAGTTATTAAAAAAAGTCACTGGTCAACTTGTCCACTTTTGTGGTGGGATATTCCTCATCCATTAATAGCATTAAAATCATATAATCTCATAAATATTTAGATTTTGATGTGCAGCTCAGAAACAATTACACGACTCGGTTCAACCCTCCCTCTGTCTCTTAGTAAATCTTTACATCACAGTGCTAAGGCCTCCAATTACAATGAAGCCGCACTGAGCTGGCTGTAGGTTTTTTATGCAATACTGGTGGAGGTGTGCTGTTGCCGGAGCCGAAATCTCCATGGTTACCTCGGTCTGACACACAGGGGAAGAGACAACAGTGGCGTGTCCTTCTCTTGTCACCCAAGCTGTGACGGACTGATGAAACATTGATCACTCACAGCTGTGATGAAGCAGCCTGTGTGTGTGTGTTTGTGTGGGGTTCTGCACATGGACTTGTTTTACAATTCATGTGGGGTCCGACAGCTTTGTGGGCACCAAAATGCTGGACCCCACAAGTTTAAATGGATGTTTGAGGGTTAAGACTTGCTTTTAGAGTTAGGGTTAGAATTAGTTTTAGGTTAAGGTTAGGGTTAGGCATTCAGTTGTGATGGTTATGGTTAGGCTAGGGGGCTAGGGACTCCACAAAGACAGGTGTACAAGGGTGTGTGTGTGTGTGTGTGTGTGTGTGTGTGTGTGTGTGTGTGTGTGTGTGTGTGTGTGTGTGTGTGTGTGTCATTCTCTTGACTCCCAGCAGATTGAAGATTTATGATAATACTCTCTTGCTTGTCTTTTATTTTATATTGCACCTGCTCTACAGCTGTGCTCTGATTTCATTACCAGCTTGTTTGACTTTACATGATGATCACTGTCATCAAAAGTAAAACTGCTGTGAGCAGACAGACGGAAACAACTTTCTTGTTGAATTTAAGCAACAAAAAAATTCTAAAAATCCATATAGGAATATGGGTTTTTATTCATAGCTCACAGATTTCTTTATGTTGATGTTAATGTATGTCACTCTTTTATTTTCGCCATGTCTTGTGCTTCTGGCTGCCTTGGTGCCAAATTGCCCTTTTCCCTGAAGACCCTCCAGCTCTGCCAGCTTCTCCTCGAACTCAACAGCAAGGTAACAAGCAATACACACCCCAAAACACACACACACACACACACACACACACACACACACCATCACACCAACACACACACACACACACACACACAAACATACACACACACACACACACTCTCACACACACACACACAAAACCCTCTTCTTTCACATGTTAGGTGAATTACCTGAAGGTCATGGACAGACAGGAGGGTGGATTGAACCCCTGCTGTTTTAATTAAAGATCACCATAAATTTAGAGAATGACCAGCAGGTTTGGTGTGTGTGTGTATGTGTGTGTGTGTGTGTGTGTGTGTGTATGTGTGTGTATGTGTGTGTGTGTGTGTGTGTGTGTGCGTGCGTGTGTGTGTGTGTGTGTGTGTGTGTGTGTGTGTGTGTGAGAATGAGTGTGTGTGAGTGAGAGTGAGTGAGTGAGTGAGTGAGTGAGTGAGTGAAATCTGTGGTTTGGCTGTGTGTTCATTTTTGGCTGCAAGTAACAATTATTTTCTTTATTGATTTAACATGCAGATTATTTCCTCAGTTAATTAAGGTCTATAACATTTCAGAAAATCGTAATTTCCAAAGTTACGTCTCCAAGATATTATTATATCAAGATATTCCGTTTATAAAGATGCAAAACAGAGAAATCATCAATAATCCTAAATGCCATAATGTGACTAAGGCATGCTGGGTATTTTGAAAACCAATTAAACCACATCTGATTATGGTGTTCTGAGTGCTGATTGTTGAAATAAGACTCACTGTAAAATATGTGGAGGACCTCCATTTTAGTTGCTTTTTCTTTCATATTTTGTCTTTTTTTTTATTTTCCCCAACATTTTTGGGCACATGGCAACCCAGTGTTTCACTGCTGAGCCTCTTTCATCAGTTGGGATTGCTCTCTAGGCTACAAACAGACTTAATGTGCTTCTGCTGGTACCAAGTGGCACGTCTTTATCTCGAAAAACATTCTCTGTGTCGAGGCTATCATAAAATATTCAGACGAGGATTATCTCAGGGGTATGCCGCAGCACCATTACAACAGAAAGATTGTGTTGGAGGCGGAAAACATCAGGGAAAATCTCATTTTGTATTGTGATGTAGAGGGTGTGTCTTCAGTCATTAATCAGACTGTGCTTTGTACCATGGAAACAGCAATATTAATGGCATAGCCCAGTGGGAAATCTCAGTAAACATTTTAATCAGAGTTATTCATGCCTTGGTCTGATTGTTGGATAATCACATTAGTTTGAGACAAACACTTTGTAAATCTTTCCTTGGATAAAAGCCACTCTGCCAGAAGTTAGCTAACTTAAAGTCTCACTCATCTCTTTCCTCGCCATCCTAGATGACAGTCCTGTATGTGTGATTAAAAACTACTATCATCCTCTGCTCTCTAGTTCTTCTCCCTGTCACCGGCACCTGTTCTCAGGTGCCATCATGGCCTCCCGGGGCACCCATCTGTTTGCCAGTGTCAACAGTGAGGGGGATTTACAAGTGATAAAACGAGACACTGGTACGAGACGACTAAGTCTGATGTAGAATGGACAGATCGTGATTCAATTCCATGATTATGTTAATTGTTACTCTGTGGGTTTAATGGGAGCGGAAATGACTTATTAATGCACTTGTGTGTTTCTTGGTTTAAATGAGTTTCTGGGGATCGTCGCCCTTTGGCGTTCAGTGACTGTCCTTGAGAGACTTGCTGTGATGTAAGCCAGCATCAGGCTTGAGGTCGTTAAGTAGCGTGTGTCATCACCTACACACTAGAAGCTGTGAGAGTCACTGAGGGAGATGGAAATAGGGAGCGAGGATGAGCGAGTCAGATATCTGATGAGCTTATACCTGATGGGGAGATAGGCATGGTGATTTGAAGACTTTGCACCCTATAACCTTAATCCTTCTCTATAAAAAAAAAAACTCATTTCAGCCCAGCAGAACATGTAATATTTAAAGATTTACTCAACAGGCAAAAGATTAAAGATATGAGAAATGCAGTCAGTGACCCGCACGTTAAATCAGCCTATGTGACTGACTCGTGTGTGTGTGTGTGTGTGTGTGTGTTTGACAGAGAGGACAGGAGTGGAGATAACTGTAGGTCTTTGACTCAGATACTGACAGTACAGACTCCTGCTGTTGCCCCCTCTCTCTCTCCTCACTGTAGCTAAGCAACACAGGCCCGGTCCCTTCAGATAGGTGTCCAGGGTGAATGCCCAGAGGACCTAGAGTGCAAGGTGTAATCTCAGCTGGAGCTTTGTTCTTCTTTCTTGCACAAACTTGCCTTCTTTTCTTTTCTTTCTGTCATTCTCACAGAGTGGCTCATGCCATAGTTCACTAATAGTCTCAGAGGGTCACTGTGGTCACCTATTTGGCTTTAAGGGGGTCTCTATTTGGGCTTTTAATTATACTGTATGGTAGGTATCTCTAATCACTTTTACATTTCTGAATGACCCTTTTGCTGCCATTACTGTGACTAAAACTTCTTAAATGGTTTATTTTATAGAAAACCATATGTCTTTATAGCCTTGTATTAATGCAACAGCAGTGGGGCCCTCTACTGGTTTGAGAAGGAAATCAAACTCAGTGCAGATGCTGTAAGAGATGAATCTCTCTTTATAATATTCCTCCCTTTCTATGCAGTGGAATCGAAGATGACAGCGCCAGTCTAATGCAGCAGAAGCTGGAAAAACAGGTAGGAAATTAAACTTCAACAAACAACTCACTTTTTACTATTCACATTTTTGCTGTTGTTGTTTGATTCTTCTTAAGACTTTGGTGTCTCTACTCTTTTGTCTGGTGTAGTTCATAGCTGTTGTGTTGCAGCATTTGTCTGATTAAAAGCTCCTAACGCACACTTAGATGATGTTTTAGGTGGAGGGCTGACCTCTGTTGCACCTGCTAAGATTCTGCATAAGACTGGTAAATCATAGGGCTGAGATGGCCTCATGTTCTGATCCGTTTTCACCGAGGGGTGCCTACAGTTGGCAAGAGCAGCTTCAACATCATGTGTGCAATTTAGCGATTAATGTAGTTGGTTCGGAAATCTCCTGTTTTTCACCTGCCCAGTCACTTGGAATTTTAATGCTTCCTCACTCCTGAAGCTGAATTGTTTCCTTTTGTCGCTGATTACCTGACACAGCCCTTCCTCTGTTCCACATTTGTACTCTTTTCATCCCTTTCCTCCTGAGGCTCTGTGAGACGCTTTATCCCCAGCCTTGCTGTAGAGTCGCGGCGTAGAGGCTTTGATTTAAGCTGGAAGCCTTGCTCCACTATCTCACACATTAGGCAGAAAGAAACATGAGCGCCAGATTGGTGAGTTCAAAGAGAGAGAGAGGATTTAGTGTGGGGCGCCTGGCTTTGTGTGTGTGTGTGTGTGTGTGTGTGTGTGTGTGTGTGTGTGTGTGTGTGTGTGTGTGTGTGTGTGTGGGTCCCACTGTGGCTCAGTTGTGCTGCACACTTTCAGCTGAGTCCAAACAGCCTCACTTGAGAGTCTTCTTTTCTTACATAACTCATGCCCAGAGGGGGATCAGATGCAGGTTATGGAAAATATGAAAAATGAATAAGTGTTAAACAGTAAAAGTTATCTCCTCCTTTTTACTGTTTTTACTCAATTTAGCTTTTTCCCACCTCATTTCAAATGACCAAATAAAAACCATTCAGTCAGTCATTCCAGGACTGTATCTCATGTGGAGCGCACCTCACAGCCTCCCTCTCCCTCCCTCTCTCTCTCTCTCTCTCCTGCTGGAGTGCTAATGACTACTGATTCAGTTAGCAACGGTGGCTGCGCGCACACACACACACACACACACACACACACACACACACACACACAAACATACACACACACACAAACTCTGGCGCTCAGTGTTTGGCTGGGGAGACAGACCCTTTTCTGCCAGAGGACCACATAGTGCAGAGGAGGCTGTTGGTTTATTGATCCTCCAGCTCGGCTCCAGAGGAGGAGGAATGAGGGACAGGGAGACGGAGTCATGCCCGGCAGGACTGCTGCTGTTTAGAAGAGAACAGAGATTCATCTGATCTCAAGACAAGCGGGACATGTGACGTTATTCCTGTAGAGAAACTTGTTAACTTTGGCCCACGCTTGTTCAGGATGTCAATGGAACGGGTTTGTAACTTCTAATATTTGTTCCTCTGGTATATTTTCTTTTTTTCATCTGACTCAGGAGAACAGTTTGTATGAGATAAAGATTTGTGGCTGTTTGAGACCCAGTAATATCCAGCAGACAGAGCTCAACTTTAACTTAAACTTCTCTGTGTTTTTAAATCTCATGTAAGTTATATTGTTATTATCAGATGGTTTGCAGGGACACACTTGATTATACAGTATGTTTGAGTCTCTTCCACTTCCCATGTTTTGCCAGACAAAGGAAGGACTGTAAAAGCCTGAATGAAGTCACTTCCTGGTCTGAAAATGCCAAGCACTGAGTCTTTACAAAAGGAGAGAATATTACAATAGATTGGCTTAAAATAGCACGAGAGGGGAAGGAAAACACACCGATCAGACTTTGATTGTACGAAGAATTAGTCCAGTGTGTAGGTGTCTGGTTCAGGACTTTTCATGCAACAAACCTTTTGTGATTTTACTTTACTTTGCGGTCAGTATCTTGATAAAAAGTTTGAATAAGTCAGAGCAAACGGACTGAATGTAGAAAATAATTCTTGATTTAAAAAAAAATATGAACAATATAAACCACAAAATTTGAGAGCAAATGTATAAAAATGAGGAACTCAATAATCATTTCAGTTTTCCTACATAACTTCACCGTCACCGACTCTTCTGTGTGTTTTTTCTCCATCACCATTTATGTGCTTCCTGAAATTTGGCAGTATTTGGCTCATTTATTACACCAACAGTAATGATTATGATTATGATAATCCTGCTTTATGTTTTATTCATTTGTCGCCTTTATTTTTAGCCATAAAGCGAGCATGCAAATCATGGGCCTCTTAAAGCAGGGTCTTTTGAAATGATAACACATCTAGGTCTGGTTTATAAAGCTCCCAGGACTTATCATTAACTTATACGTTAAAGATACTAGTATACTAATACTTAACTAATGTGATATTCTTTCTATTACTTAAAATACTACTTTTTTCCTTTATCATCTCTTTCTTTGTTTTTATTTTAATCACATTAATCTGTTTTTTTCACTCATAACTCGTAACACTGGGAGCAGATGTTGCTGTGGCTGCACGGAGCAGGGCAGATTTCTTAGAGACATTTTCTGAGCTCTGGTGAGTTATGAAAGCTTTTCAGTCTGACAAATATGAGACAAGGCCTCCTGGTATCTTCCGGCTGGCTAGGCAGCATCGCTAAACAGGACTTGTTGTTGTGCATTTGACGCGCTAATTAATGCACTTGCGTAATCCATCGGCCGCCCTGACCACAGAGGCTGGAGCTCGGGGGGTGGGGTGGGGGGGAATACAACATGACCAGAGTGAATTTTCAACAAAGTCATTATATCACAGTAAAAGCAAATATTGATCTTGTTTAGTCATTGGGAACAAATACTTAAGTTATCACATTTTTAAGCTCCTGAGAGACCACAGCACCCATTACTTTGCCTATTCAATGATCTCATTCAGTGCACTCAGAGGTATTCCAGCCTTGGCGTGATTGTTGGGTTTTATTATGTTTTTTTTTCTTTTCATTCCTCCCTCCCTCCCTCGCTCTCTTTTTGTTTTGCTCTTAAGGTTATTAATTCTGTTGCGCTTGTCATCGAGTATTCACAAAACATCAGCTGTTCTGTACGACTGCATTGTTAGTGCAGTGTGAGTGTCGATCACTGAACTCATGAGTTCAATAAAACCATTTACAATAAAACTATTTACAGTTTTCTATACCCTGAAAAGCTTTTCATGCCTAACAGGTCTAGACAGGATGAAGTTCTCTGTCCTCTTACTGTAGGATCAGGTATATTGTATTGTTGTGTGACTAAATGACCTGTCCATCTTATATTGGTATTAAGCTGTGCTCCAAAGTGAAATCTTAAGAAGTACTGGATGGATTTCTTTGCATTGTACAAAGATTCATGATCCCCAGAGGATAAAATGTTAACAAGTCCAACACTTCTTAGTCTCAGCTGTGCAATGCAGCTGTCACCTGTGTCTTTTATCTTTAATGTTGTCCTCCTGGCCGTTTGCAAAACAGGCTGACTGACAGGCACAGGTTGCAGCTTATCATGCATACAAATGTAATTACCCTCAGCTCATAGAGTCGATGTTTTCCAAGGGCTCTTAACCTCTTGTAATATTTAACAGAAAACTGTTATATATATGTATGGAGTGATTTTTCCAGTCACATGGCCACAGAATGTAGAGTTAAGTGTCACGCCGTTTCTGTTCCCGTGTTCGGTCCACAGAGGGCGCTGCTGGAACAGAAGCAGCGGAGGAGGCGTCAGGAGCCTCTGATGGTCCAACCCAACACGGAGGCCTGGCCGCGGCGCTCCAGGGCGCGGCGCGGTGAGGAGCAGGCCCCGCTGGTGGAGTCTCAACTCAGTATCATCAATGATGTCATCATGGATGGTGAGGAAAGGGAGAGATTTATCTGATTCATTCAGACGTGAACTAACCACTATAGAATTAGACTGAGAGACTATAAACAACGACTGTAATTAGAATGAAAGGTGCAGATTAGTTTCTATGCTAAAATCAAAGCAGAAAACTCACAGCACGCCTCCATTTGTGCTATAAAGTATGATAAGACAGAGTTAAATACACAGGAGTGCATTGGCACCATTTAGCAATATGTGACACCAATCATCGTACCTGCTCAACACCCCAGGCAAGTCTTTAGCTAATTAAAGTAGTGTAGCTTTTCAGTCACTGTGATGACTCACATCCAGCAGTTCTGTGTAATTAGCACAACACGAGAACATCAACAACTAAGGTTACATCTGACTGACTTGCAGCTGTTTTCACTAACTGTAGGTATTGACGGCCCAGCAGCCTTCATGGGCTCAGAAGCCCCCGATCTGGGAGCGAAAATCCAAATCCTCTCTGTGAGCCAGTCCCAGTCCCAGTCCCAGCTTCAGTCCCAGCCCCAGTCCCCTGCTGCCGAGGAGCCTGAGAGAGACGGAGACACTGAGACGCTGCTAGAGCCCAAGACAGACATCCATGAATTACTGCAGAAACAAGGTGAGTCCTGGCAGAGCTCAGCACCTGGTTTTTAGACAAAGGTTTAGATATGAGAAAGATATTGTCCATAACGATCTTATATAATATACACTAGTAGAAATGCATCAATCATTCACTTTCCAAACCTAGATTGTCTGGCAAAAAAGTTTTACATGCATTACAGGGAGAGCAGGAGCCGATTGCACAGAACACCTCGAGTTAAGATTTTCCTTAAAATAATAACAGTTGCACAAAACACCCTTAAGTCTTCTTCTTAAGGTTTACTTAAAATGTTCATTTAAGTATTTAAGGTTTTCTTCTCATCTTAGTCTTATACTTAAGGAATCACTTAAAGTCAGTTAAACTGTTGCACAGTGATAAAACTAAAGGTGCCTCTGACTCTATGTTAACTGCAAGGCTGGGTTTATGGTGATAAATGAAGAAAATGAAAGCATCCCAAGAAGAGAGTTCCACAACTGAGAGGCACCCTTAACGATGAGGAATTGATTTTACATTACATATTTGAACTAAGGAAACCCTTTAAGAGAATCTGTGCGACAACGTTAAGTAACTCTCTTGTGTAACCGGCCCCAAGGGCCCCAAGCCTCAAGTGACAAAAGTGAATCTTTTCTTGTACAATGATTGTTGACTTATTATTGAACAACAGCAAAACAGTAGAACAGATCTTTAAACAAATTCTTGGGTTTTGGTGCACGTCTCAGGCCGCATGCAGACAGACATTTACCCTGTGCTAAAGGAACGGGCTGGCATGCACACTTGCATGTATGTGATTGGCCATCACCACACAGACACAAGAGAAAGTTATTCAGATCAGGGTGACATTCGTTAAGATAAACTGTCATCATAATGAGTGTATTTGGTATTAATCGGCTTTTTGTTAATGTAATCACAGTTGTTGAAACCACTCCACATTAGCAGCTATCGTTAGACAAAGTAAGACTTTTTGACATCCTTTACACTTTGAAGCGCTCTCCTGCTGCAGTAATGGAAGAGGGATGCAGACGGTGAGGTGATTGATGGCGACGCACCAAGAAATGGGTCATTTAATAATAGGCCGGAGCATTGTTCACACTGCAGTGCTCATCTATGGCATCATTATAGCCACTGCCACCCACACTCAGCAGCCAGCTGGCAGGGATTTATAAAGTTTATGGAAGGTGTACTAAAATCTAGCCTAGAGTGGGTTGTGTGCTTATTAAATCCACTTGCCACTGTGGAGCAAAAACAAGTTTCTCAACCCTAAAAACACATTAACTTGACTTTAAATCAGTAAAAAGTTTGAAGCAGTGCTACTGGTGTCATATAATGTTGCCATTGTTGAACCACTTTGCCATTAGTATGTGAAATCTGTAGGCTGTTAGATATTTTAGTTCAAATTGAATCAAAAGCTGCTCCAGTGATCATATCTTTCTCTGGGCTTTGGCGTGATGTGATGCCACGGTAGAAAATGTCACCGTCCTTTCAATAATGCAAGGCTTCATTGTTAATGTCAGCCCAGTTTAGCAGAGAAATATGTCCTCAGGAGTTGCGGCAGGTATTTTTGGCTTCCTGTCCTTGCACATCACCCCAATCCCTGAGGAAACGGAAGAAATAGAAATTTTCAGGTGCATTCATATTTGATCAGCTCCTTCAGTCAAAATCTGTATTTTTGGCTGCAGGGCTTTGTGTAGTAATTATCATGTAGATGTGTATTTTTTTAAGGGTTTATTTAGTGTGTTGTCAGTTAGCCCATTGTGAGTCCTCTCTGACATTTCCAGATGGTTGATTTCATCAGCCACTGGCTCACACAACTTTGTTTGGTGTTTTAATTGGAGCCCTGGAGTCAGTGTTAGAGGGGAGCTAACATTTGCAATCTGTATTTCATGATGACTCGCACTTTCTCTCAGGGACAGCTGCATATCCAGGGTTCATCTCTTGCAAATACCCCAGTATAAATATTGTGTTTGGCTGTGGAGTCTGCTGCATTATTCACCTTGTTTAATACGGAGTAGGCCATTTCCTTCCCTTCCCTCCCCTACTTACTTTAATCTGCTTAGTCCAGGTGATTGGTACCAGGAGGAAGTGGCAGAGATGTCTGGAGTCAGAGAGCTGCCAAGTAAAGTACTAATATGTGTGTGAAGAATTGAGATTTTGATGGGCTCAGAGCTGAGTGCTGGGGCTTTTGCAACATGCTCTATAGTTTTATATCCACCTCATTATTATCATTAATGTCATTTCTGTTCAACCAAGTTACATTTTAATCAGTTAAAAATGTTCGCATCTTAAAACACTGCAAAGTTCTGGATGACACAGTTCCCCCCGCTTACTGAGATGTTTCCATGCCAGCGGGCCGCTGTCATCTTCTGACAGCACATTCAGATGGACCATAGCTGCAGCCAAGAGTTGCATCCTGGCTGAAAAATTCAATTATCAGCGAAGAGACAGATGTCTCAAGCAGTCTTCACTGACTGCAGTCAGCTCGGCCCCATTTTACATCTGCATGACTGTATGACTGCATGGAGCTGCCTCCTGCACAACTACATATATATGCAAGGCATGGAGGGACGTCACCCTCATCTCCTGACATTAATCTCACCCTCGCAGAAACAGATGCATTGGCTGTGACAGGTAGAGCTTCAGTTGAGGCCACTAGCTAAATGTGACCTTTTGGGAGGGTGAGCAGAGCTTAGCTGAATTTGATAAAAAGCAGTTTGGAGATGGCTCAGTTAGATTCACAAGTCTTTATTCTTCCACTTTCTTCTTTTGTTGCTAAAGAGCTGGAATGAGTCTCCCCTATGTAAGAAATACCCTTCTGAATATTTCAGAGAAGTATAAAAAGGAAGGATTGTAGTTGCACTAATTTATGCTCCAACTATTGCTTAAGCATTGCATCAGCTTTTTAGAAATTTGTCGTCACATATCAAAGACCACAGATGAACCAAAAAATTTTAAAATGCACCTCAGGGACAATTTTGCAGCAAAACTAAAAAAACCCTGAGAAGAAATAAAATGAAGTCTTAGAGATTCTTTTGTAGTTGGGGGAAATACATAAAGCCTCTGGGATTCCTCTTCCTCCTCTGTCTCGTGTGAATAAGTTTCCCAGCAGGAAAAATGCTAACGACGTTTCATGTGCCATAAAAACTCTTCTCCCTCGTCAGGTCTGTCTGGCAGTATGAACTTCGATGAAGCCAGCGAGCATGAGGACGATGTGGAGGAAGAGCGGACACGTTCCCTGTCCCCTCACACAGACACCACCAGGCCTGCGTCCGCTGCCAGCGGCAAGGATGCTTCAGTGAGTAAATTCACCCACCAACAAGCCTCTAATATAGTCTACATAATTCAAATCCCATTGAAATAAAGCAGTAAAAAGCTATTTACTGCTTTATTAAGTTATTTTCAAAAATGTCCGTGTCTCCCGCTCCCCAGGATGTTGTAACCCCAGGATCACCCACAGCAGAGAGCTCACTAATCGATGTGGCTAACCTAGAGGAGTTTGTCCTGCGTCCGGCTCCACGTGGCGTCACTGTCAAATGTCGAATCACTCGGGACAAGAAGGGTATGGACCGCGGCCTCTACCCCACCTACTTCATGCACATGGAGAGAGAAGATGGCAAGAGGGTGAGTGTGGGCCAAGTAATTGGAGATGTTGTGATCATTTTGAGTTATGTACATTTGGAGTGTGTTTTTGAGACAGAAACAAAAAACATACTGTGGATGTATGAAAATGTTTCATACTTGAATACATAATATCTCTCTTTTTGCAGGTGTTTCTGCTGGCAGGAAGGAAGAGAAAGAAGAGTAAGACGTCCAACTACCTAATTTCAGTGGACGCCACTGATCTGTCACGAGAGGGAGAGAGCTTCATCGGTAAACTGAGGTAAAACCACACTTCCTCTTAGATCAACCAAGTTCATGATGGATTAAATTCACATTTAATTTAACTCTAAACGATCACACTGAAATCTGCCTAAAATCCTCCTGAAAATCTCAGTGGCTCAAGTATTTCATGTTTTTTTTTGTGTTCTTATTGTATGAAACAAATTACACAACCCACATGTCTGTGACAAATAGCTGCATTAGCCAGAACTATGAGCAAATTATACTTAACTACAGCTTTCAGACACTTAGCAACAGCTCTTGCTGATTACTAGTTGCTGTGATTGCCTTAAACTGGGTACAAAGAATTAAACTGCACCTTTTTAGCTGTTATGTTTTGTTGGTTTTGACACTCGTGTGTGTGTGTTCTTACAGGTCCAACCTCATGGGCACCAAATTCACAGTTTACGACAACGGCACAAATCCCTGCAAAAACCCCGGGGCTCTGCTGGAAGAGAGCAACACACGACAGGAACTGGCTGCAATCTGCTATGTGAGCGAATGACAAAGACAAGCAATGTGTTATACTGTAACGCGCCTCCTGTTCATTCATTACATGAAGTGAAATTGTCCCACTCTCTGTACCATTTGGCAGGAAACCAATGTGCTGGGATTCAAAGGACCACGCAAAATGACTGTAATCATCCCGGGCATGAACATGAACTTTGAAAGAGTCCCTGTCAGACCTCAAAATGTGAGACCTGTAATGTCTAATTTTGTACATAAATGTATTTTCAACTTGACTAAAACATTACCCGTGTGTAGCTGCGAACCTGCAGCCAAACTGCTCATTTCAAAGTAAATGTGCTTGTATGACAGGAGCAGGAGAGCCTCCTCAACAGGTGGCAGAATCACTCGCTGGACAACCTGATAGAGCTGCACAACAAGGCCCCCGTGTGGAACGATGACACCCAGTCTTACGTGCTCAACTTCCACGGCCGCGTCACGCAAGCTTCAGTCAAAAACTTTCAAATAGTTCACGACAATGACCGTAAGTATCTCATTTATACCTCGTTTTAACACCAGCTCTTGTTTTATTTTGACATCTTCGTTGCTGAGCAGTTGTTACCTTGGTGGCCCATATTAATTGGGGTCTCCTTTTCTGGGCTGTTCAGCCCTGGTGGTTGTTGGTTTGCTTGAGTACTTGAGATATTTTCTGTACCGTTCACACACACATTGGTGACCACTCTACAACTGACTCTCTGTTTCCTCGTCACTCCAGCTGACTACATTGTCATGCAGTTCGGCAGAGTGGCTGAAGACATCTTCACTCTGGACTACAACTATCCCATGTGCGCACTTCAAGCCTTTGCCATTGGCCTTTCGAGCTTTGACAGCAAGTTGGCCTGTGAATGAACCACCGGTTTTCCTTCCACACTCACATCCTTTCCTGTCCAGGGCGACAGCGACACTGCTTACAGAAATCAGGAATGAGTTCACACAGATGAAACAAAACAAATATGAGACTGACATAAGGACGTTGGTCAGAGGTGTTGCTGCTTTGATGGCAAATCCAACACCTCTCTTGATTCCTGTTTTTTTTAATGCCATTTCATATCAGTTTACCCATTGTGTACAGTATGTGTATATGTACCCATGTACACAAACTAAAAGGGAAAAAGCAAAACACATGGCTTGCATCTGTGCTGGGGAGTGGTGCTTTTTTTAAACACCTATTGCAAAAAAAGATCTGATGTTAAATTTAAGGCCCTGTTTGGAGATATGTGATCTGTGTATTAATCGTGTATCTTTCTGTTGCTTCTGTTGCCTTTAATATTTCATTTCAGTCAGTGTTTCTGGCCATTCTAGTGGCGTATCCCTAAGAATGTTGATGTCCATCGATATCTCGCTTTGCACAGCACAAACCATTTTGAATTACACAACAGGGCCTCTCCTCTGACGCCACCTGCTGGCCAAACTTGAGATTTTTTTCTTTAGTAATAAGGAACCGTTTTTCATCCATCCAACGTTTTCCTCCTCTGGTGTCTAATGAACCTTACAGTCTTGCCGCTAGCGTGGCCACAGAATTTTAATCTTGTTTACATCTTCAAATGTGACTGCATGATTTAATCTGCCATTTACTTATAACTAATTTTGACATTATTCTTTATTATCATGTTGTCATCCCTCTTTTTTTATTCTTGTGTGGAAGGTGCATTATTCAGAACAGACCTGTCTTATGGTTTTAAGTGTTTTTTTGTGATTAAGTGTAATTTTTATCTTGTGACTGTGATTTTTCTTTGTCTTAAAGATAAGTCGGATTACCATAAAAAAAGTAAACAAATGCAGAATTGCACATTTTAAGAGAAAAGATATACATACTGTACATAAAAGACAAGGTAAAGCCTTCTTATTTGATTCATTCTTGCAGTTTTTAAACAACATAAATCACTAAATGTCATTTCAAGGTAGGGAATTTCAAAATAATGGAAGTTGATTATTGATTCATCAGACAGAGATTATATGTGGCTACACAAATACAGATTTAAAAAGGAAACTACAGGAACTCTGCTGTATTTACATTGAGTGCACAATATTAAGCAACATTTTACTGAGTTAAGATGAAGTTGTCTTCTAACTGTCCATCTCCTTCCTTTTGAGACGTAAGGGAAAATTAAGGGAAATCTGTAAGGGTTAGTAAAGCTTACATGGCTTTACATCATCATTTAATGCCTCTTAATAGTTTCTCCATTCATTGTACTGTATGACTAAATGACACGAGAAAACATAACTGAAAACATCTGTATAGTACCCATATTTATGGTCTTCATTGCTACAGAGCCAACAGTAAATATAAATAATTCAAAATCGCACTTACATCTGAATCTTTTAAAGAAAAAGTCTTCAGTCCTGCTGAAGATGCTTTTCAGGGACAGATGTAATTGCTATTTAAGTGGGCCTGTCAGAGTCTGTTACCATCCTTCTTTACATGCACACTCAAAACATTTGGTTTTAAAGCAATTAATGTTATAAATATTCTCAGAATAACTTGTGCCAGCGGTTTATGGAAATCCTGTTTTGTCATTTTGTAGTCAAGATATTGTGAAGAAAGTGTGCAATGGAGTTTTGAAGAGAGAGAGAGAGAGAAAAATTTATAGAAGATATTTTGAAATATATATGCTTTTACTACAAGAGACTTTGGTGAAACACATTCCAGTCTGAAATTTGAAAAACATACAATCAGGTATTTCAACAGGTGAAAACATGACAACGGATGATCAAACTTGTTTATCATGTGAATACACTGAGAGATGAATGAATTCAGTTAACAGTTTATTTTCATAAATGTAACAGAAGTCAATTTGATTCTGAACAACAAAGAGGAAAAACAAAAGTGCTTATTTCCATCAGTGTAAAATGTTTAAATAACCAAAATAAAGAGATTTTGAAAAATAAAGTGCTTCGCCTGGTTTGGAATTTTAGCATTTTAGCTGATGTGTTTGTAGAACTTCATTGCACATAATGTTTATATTGTAGATTTTATGTTGGCAAACTGAGCATTTGCTTTCATCTCACAACTGGACACCTTCGACACTTTATGGTTGAACAGTTAACATCACCGAACGCCTCTGGTATCATCAAATATCAATCTCTTTGGGTAGGTCAGTGTACTTGATCAGGTAGTATGGGTAGCACTGACAGCTATCAAAAACTACAAACATGGTGGGTTTGTCTAATTTGTCCACGCAGGTATCATAGAGACGGTACTTCCTTGTCTTGGAGGTGAGCGCTGGGGGGCGGCGGTACATGGCCCTCCCGACACTCACCTTCCCCACCAGGACTTTAGCCAGGAACATGTGGCGAAGCTGATCCGACCCCCCCTTGGCTGAGAAGTTGTAGGAGAAGGAGGCAGTTGTGGCAAAGTAGGAGCCAAACCCCAAAGAGGTTCCGTTGACTCCGGCCAAGCGAGGGTCGAAGTTGTTGTGGCAGATGTCTTCTGAGGCGTCTTTGGTCGTCCCGTGGAAGAGATGTCTCTCCAGAGGCCCCTTAGACGTGTTGTGCAGCTTCTGCATGTGCGCCTTGTGCCTGCAATGACGACGGAGATACTTTTACACATCATCATGCAGCACAAAACGGATGGATTTTAATAGTCTTGGACAACAAACATGAGAAGACAAGACAAAGAGACACAAACAGCAGCTGCACCTTTGGTACTTGTCCCAGTGGAGGACATTCTGAACTTGCTGAATGCTGATGATGTCCACCTTGGTCTCGGGAAGGCTCTCATAGAAGAGACTTTGGACCTTCCGGTAGGCCTGCGTCCCCGCCGGAACGTCTACCAGGCTGTAGTCCTCCTCTGAGGCCAGACACCACACCGGAGGATACCAGGAAGTGAACTCCTCCAGGGGGTTGACGCTGAAGTTTGCCCCACTAGCAGGCTCAGTGGGGTCAGTCTGGATTTCTGTCCTGAGTGTGGGGAGTAGAGGAGGGGAGGATATTAATGTGAAGAAGAGGAGATGTGAGAGCAATTTTAAAGGACTTACAAACAGCTTTCCTTTGCTGTTCATCTGAATTAGAGCGGTTAATATGAGAGACAGTGAAAAGATCTGGGTTACTAACTGCAGGTAAGGGTGCATGGAATCAGGGGAGCGGTAGACCGGTCTGCAGCGAACGTCTCTCTGGAACCCTGTGGTGATGTTGGTCTGGGTCATGGTGGTGAAGTCCAGCTTGTACTCCTGTGAGCTGATGTAGAAGGAGCACTCGGGCTCCTTTTCACTCATCTTCTTCAGGAGCAAGGTGGAGACGTTCTACGAAGAGATGAACCAATCAGTGAACAAGGAGCTGCTGGGTACAACTCGATGTCTTAGAAAGGCCCTAAATGCGTCATGGAGTGATGAGGGAAATGAAAAAAACTAAATTAGAGAGAAAGAGAAAAAGAAAAAAGCATTCACCTTGTTGTACTGTTCCCAGTTAAAGCTGTTCCACCAGTAGATTTTCCATTTGCTGGGAAAGTAAGGGTTCCTGAGCGGACTGTCAGAGTTGGTCAGTCGTCTCACTCCGTCGTACTTCGATGGGTCGTCCAACTCCATCAAGTCAAAGTTCAGTCTGTAGCGCATATCTCTACATGATTTAAAGCACAAAAAGGAGATTCCAATCAGAACCCACTAACTTTTGTTTTGCATTTAGGGACATTATACCATAAAATAGTAACATGCAGTGAAGCTAACTTCAGATTTTCCCTCTTACTCACCCATCCTTCATGCAAATCAAGTCTTGTTCAATGTTGCAATAGGTCCTTTCTAGTAAGACCTGAGAGCGAGGGGAGATGTCGATCCACTGATGTCTGGTCATGGACCACAGCTGCCAATGAAATGGGTAGGGCGTGTGGTGCATCTTACACTTCCTCCCTGAACGACACAAGCTTAAGAGGAAGTCGTCGCAGATCTGGATGTCACAGAGGCTCCTCGTGTGGAAAGGAAAGGGGACGGGTGCTTTGGATGGGGATTGCAGCTTGGTGGGCATGGTTGTTGGGGTCTGGGTGACGGGTAGGGCCGACTTCTTGGTAGTGGCGCTGGGCTGACTGGCAGGCTGGGGTTGGGTGATGATGAGAGGCAGGGAGACGATGAGGGAGGTGGCCGGCTTATGGTTTGGAGGTATTTTCTGTGGTTGACCTGGAGGGCATGGTGACAATTGGGTGCTGTTTTGGGAGAAGGTGAGCAGGACCGTCTGGGAGGGCCCAGATTGCTGCGCAATGGACTGGACGAACGTCTGAGGCTGCAGGATGCCAGAAGAAAGCGCTGAGGTCTGTACGACATTGGGAGTGCTCTCACTTTTGCTGGAAGTTGTACCCTTCCCCTGCTTAGGGGTCATAGGGGTTAAATGAACGCTGATGCTGTAGGGATTGACACTCCAGGCGACGTCAACCTGCTGGGATCTCACGGCCTCCCATACTGGGAGACTGGTGTTGGTGTCAGCAGGGATTTCCAGGAGGAGGAGGGACGGGCTCAGTAAGGTCACTATGGAGGATTTGGATGGGAGCTCTAAAACACTGAGTGCCATCTTTCTCTTCTTTCCTTTGAGGGATGCAACATCAGCCATCTTGAACTTCCTTTTTTTTTTAACAGTTCATTTTTAGTAAGCCGGTATGAAGAACATGGTGGAAGTTAAAAGTTAAATGGGTTTAGATTAAGCTAGTTAACCCCAATAAGTGTTGCACTAATTTCACCAGTTTTATCAGTAGCATTTGAAATAGTAAACAGTAAAGAATTAAGCTGAGCCATGTTATCTCGAGGAGGAAAATATTTCATAAATTACAGTAAATAACATTTATATATTCTGTTCATATTTTAGGTTCTGTATTGATGACCATCCACTGGAGCTCATAATTTATGTAAATGTAACTTTTCTCAACCTCCAGTAAAAACCCTAACCTTACGTTTTTAGAGAATTAAGAATTTGAAACACATTCTCATCTCAGCCTTTAGCTACACGCATTATTAGCATTGCAGCTAAAAAAAAAATAAAATAAAATAAAAATAAAACTGATGAACACGTTGATAAGTGTCAAACATTACCTGCTGTCCTGCTCAGGCCTGTAACGCTGTTGAGTCACCTCGCTGGATGAAAAAGCAGCTTCATACAAATCAACGGCGGTGGGAAAATGAATGAAAGTGAGTTTGTGGAGTTCCTCAGGGAAGAAGACTGAAGATTTGCACATCGATTAAGCAGAGAGGAGCCGGTGAGGTTTAGTGGGTGGGGTTCAAAATGCTGTTACAGAACCAAGAAACGCAAAAAAAAGAGAAGTAAATAATAAATAAATTACATAATAAACTCCTAAATTTAAATAATTATAATTCCTGAAGAAATTTTGAATGTGCCTGCTGCTTGGTGCGTATCCATCACACACATTTCAATTTCTTTCATTGAGTTTCATTCATTGGAGTCTTTTTGACCACTTACTTGCCACTGTAAGGTGAGAGGGTTCATACTTAAAACAACCATTCATTGTTTCAGTCGAGGCCAGAATGTCTAGACCACAAGAGGGACTTGCATGTTGCACAGAAATCAAGGGAAGTCACGATATTTGAAAATTCTTTATTTGTAATTTCAATGACATCATTAGTGTATTCACATAAAGCTATTTAATGTGTGAAACAAATTAGTAGATATAAACAGGGCTGGGCTCAAAAAAAGAAAAAAAAGGCATTCAGACTTTGACATGCAAAGGCAAAATCATTATGCAAAGTTGAATACATAAATTAAAGTTTTTAAAAATAAAAGTACTTTTTTTCAAGGTTACAATGCACCAAAGTACAAAAACAAGTTAAACTCTATGCTGCCACATTCTGTTTAACATCTCTAACCCTGCACTACATAAGTCCCCACTATTTCTTTAAAGTTCATTTCACTTCATTTTAAATATACAGATAAGGCATTCGTTTTATTTTATTCTGAAAAAAACATTTTATTGAACCAGGAAAGATAAGCAGATATGATGCCATTTGATTTCAGATTCTGAGTGTTCTCCTCATAATATGTGAAATTCAGAAATGCTCCTCTTCTTTTTTTTTTGCGCACGGAGTTGTGAAGCTGAAATGTTATTTCAACAATACACATCAGCCTTCACTGAGAGCTCCTTTGGTTCAACTGTCAGAGGACACTGCTGACAGCCCACCCAGAAGTAGGGAAAGACTTTCTCGGTGATGCTGTGCTTGAACGTGTAGATGTGTGTGTTGTCATGCGGGTTGTAGAAAGACACCCTGCCCTTGTCACAGTCCAGCAGCACTCTGATCCTCTGCGGGTTCTTCTTCAAGCCAAGTCGTGTTAGTGGAGACGTGCCTGCGAAGTACATTTTGTGGTAAAAGTACACACACAGGTAGCCGTTCACCAGCACCGAAGACACTTTCTCTTTCTTCTTGACAGATTCTTTAGCCACGCCGACGACCCATGCCGTGTTATCTCCCACGTTGACGTCCCAGGCGTGCTTGCCTGAGGCGAAGCCCTCGTGGCCCAGCACGCTTGTGTCGGGGTTGAACCTCTCCGGGTTGTCGGGCAGTTTCTGCTTCTCATCACTGTCACTGACGCTGCTGAGGTCGTCTGACAAGATGAGCCACGGGGCGGCAGAGTTTGGGTCTAGAATCACTGGGGCTGAAGAAAACATGGCAGATTGTCAGCTGTCTGCAGTTAGACACTTTGACTGTATCTCATTCAAAAATCACAACCCTTTCCTCCACCTTGGGAATCCACGAAGGGGAGCGAAACTGCAGCTCAAACTTTAAAGAATAAAACCTCACTGTGGCCTGAAAAGTAAGCTACAGTATGTGCTCACTGTATTTGATGATTTCATGCATCTTCTCCCACACATGGAACGCCAGGCAGCCCACATATTGGGCCACATCTATGAGTGCTCCTGGAGCCATAACTGGATCTTCAACTGGACAGTTAGCTCTGCAGAAAACAGAGTAAGAATATGCTATTTATGTCTCATGTTATGAAAGAGAAGAAAAACAAAAGTTTAAAATATAAAAGCTTTTTCCACCTTGCCAGGGTCCTCTTGCATTTCTGGAAAAAAAAGGCAAATTCACTTTTTCAGAGCCTTTTTTTAATGCAGGTATCAATGCACGTGTTCACATATCGAACATTTGCAGACTCACCTGAAGGACAGAGATGCCGTCTGAAGCTATCTCCTCCTCCAGGTCCTTGATGGATGCAGACACGGACATTATGTTTCTTTCCATTTCTTCAATCTTCTGCCTCATCTCTTCACTTTTCTCCTCTTTCTCCCTCCTCAGCGCCTCCATCCTGGCTGCCTCCTCCGCTTGAAGGAAGCTGTGAAATTTTTCAAACTCCTCACGGGTCCGTCTTTCCACGAATTGAGCCTGGACCTGAAATTAAAACCAGCATAAGCAAGACTTGGAAAGGACACGGCACGGCCTGTAAATGGGATGTTTGTATGAAATGTCACCTGAATGTGTTCCACAGTGTCTTCATAGTTTTTCTTCATTTTGTCAAATGCATCCCTCTTTTCCTGCAATGAGCTGAGGACTGACTTCATTCTCTCCTGAGTAGATAATTAAGAGAAAGTTATTTGATGGCCCCTTAACTTCAGGCTCATAACAGCTTTTCAGGGAACTCATAATGAAGTATATCATTACTCCACCTTTGTTTGGTTTTATTTTGAAGGATTTACCTTCACATCCACTACAGCCTCACTGACAGGGCAACAGTCATGCTGTTTGTGCTTCCTTGAGGTGTGGCAAACCACACAGATGGGCTCCTTGTCCGGCAGGCAAAAAAGCTTAAGCCTCTCTCCATGAAGTGGGCACATCTCCCCCGGATCACAGTACAACTCTCCTGCCTTCTCCTCCAGCTCCTCGCTCTCCAGGCTGACGTACGACTCGCACAGGTTCTTCAGGGTGAGACTGGGCACGGGATCATCCACGCTCTGGCTTCTGCACAGAGGGCAGTCACGGCTTCGGCCCCGTGCCGGAGTCCAGTACTGCTGCAGACAGGGTGCACAGAAGCTGTGGCTGCACTTGAGGACCACCGGGTCCCTGAAGATTTCACAGCATATGGGACAGGAGAGGTCGACCTCTGGGAGCGAGAGCCTGCCTGCCATTCCGACACTTTAGCTCCTGATTTACTCTGAAAACGAAAGTAAGGCAAAGGTGATCAAACACAGGGGAAGCCCTTGCTGACAATCTATTGCTTTGCAGTCTATTTACTGCACCCTGTGAAGACAACTGAACACAAACCAGTGTTAAAAGCCTTTAGATGCAAACTGAGCCACTGCCAGTTTCATATTAGAAGAGTTAGAGCCAAACATACCTGACAACCAAGGTCCTGTGACAGAAATGCGTATCTAACTGGGAGCACTTCCTACTTCCTGTTATGCTGAGTCACCCGAAGGAGGCGGAGTCTGAGAGGCAGAGCAGGCATTTTAACCCTCAACTTACTCCATGATTCCCAACTGAGGGAGAGAAATATGAAGGGTTGCAGATGATTAAAGGGTCAACAAATACAAATAATAGTGTTAACACAAAATTAAGTTGTTTTTCTCTTTTTTATTTTATTTTTATTATTTTTTTTAATATAATTTTTGCTTATTTCTTGTGAAACACAGAATGGAGTCATGTGATTAGGGCTCTAAAAATGAAAAGAACACTCTAAAAACTTTTTGAAAATCAAAAATATATAGTCTGTTGTTGAACTGTTCATCACTTCACGAAAGTAGATTCATCTTAAGTCTTCATGATTCGCAAGCCTGAGAGGTTGGGAACAACTGGTCTAGGTAATAGCTTAGATCTTAAATAATGCAATACAGTTAGAGAAAATACACTCATCATGAAATATTGAATAATCATGTGCGGTGCACATCTGCAGCCTGTTCTCATTTGTCTCTATGATGTATTTGGAGCTCTCAGCATATGATGCCATCTAGTGGTAAACTGCAGCTAAATGTTTTCCAAGTATTTTCCTATGTAGTCCAGCAGCAATGTACTCACTTTGCAAATTCAGTTTTCACTTATTATGAAAGGTTCATTGTTCAGTCAGTCGTCTACATGCCCACTATGTATATTCAGTACAGCAGTTTGTACTATGCTGCTTTCAAATTTATGCTCATATCATTTAACTGAATTAAAATGCTAATAAGAAAACTTCCCTGTAAATGTACCATTTGTCAAGTCTGTTGTAAAGTCCTTAGTCACTCTCAGGCATTTCTCCGTGTCTCCCAGGACACTTATTGTACAGTTTGCTGTAACTGTCCAACATGGCTTTCTTTGTATTTGTTGCTATTTCTATTCTCCAAAGTCCAAAGAACAACAACTAATAGACAGAGAAAAATGGAGTCTGCTCACTAGGGTTCTTACTCTGTGATAAATGTCTTGCGCAACCTCAGAGCATCAGTGTGCAGAGTCTATTTATCTTTATTTTTTATTCTGTCTACTTTGCAGTGCGGTTGTACCCGACCACCACACGGTGATTGTAACTTCATTAACTTAAAAAGGTAGCAGAAACTCTTCATCAGGAACGTTTGACATCAGTGAGCTGAGGCCTGATAACATGCTGTGTCTCCCTGGAGTCTGATTAGAGCCCTGGACTCATCAGGTCAGCACCTATAATCACCTGAGTTATAGTGAGTTATAGCAAGTCACCACATCCACAGATCCTCCTTGCAGCTTTGCATTTAAATGCAGGACATCGAGGGCTGTTCGCAGAAATGTGGGGAAAACAAACATGGCCACTGATGTTTGCCAGAAAAAAATGAATTAATGTTACTGTAATAATTAAAGCTATAATTAATTAAACAGTTTTAGAATTTTAGCTTCATATTTAACCTAACCTGTCATCCCGTTATGATAATATGCTTTTTCAGTTTTCACTACTTTTGATTACATTGGATTTAATTAATGTAATATTTATGCATAATTTATTGGCTGTGCTATTTGTGCAATAATATGATACTTAATGAGTTTGGTTACATTTACTTTATAGCTCCCTCAGCTGTGAAAAAGTAGGGATCTAAAATTTACATATATAATATTATATTTTGACTCAGAGCTGCAGGAGGAGATTTTACTGACATGAAAACCGGCAGTTTTACCTCTTGACTGATGGAGTAGCCTGTACTGAGCTTGTCCCATCCTGTCACCTTCAAGAGGAACTTGAGCATAAAGTCAAGTTTTTCTGAAAGTTACTTTTAATTGAGCCTTATTCTCTTCTCCTCATGTCCTCTATGCTTTCTTGACATGAGACTGGAAACACAGATGGTCTGTTTGTCATCCATAAAGGAGGATTTGAGTTTCCAGCAGATGCTCTCGTTGTTAATTTCTTCACTTCCCTCCCAGAATGACTCAGAGCTTTTAAAGACATGCTGAGCTCCGTTTTATTTGGGCGATAAAGCATTTTACTTTGCTATTTAGAGGAGGAAATCATAAATTACATATAATGTCTTTACAAGCCTACTTCATGCTTTATCTCATGCATTAAAATTAGTTCAATTATAATATAAGTTTAAATGCTTCGTGGAATTTGTGAACCTACTGTGTTAATATACTCTATATAATAAGAAATATTGATATAAGAGGATATGTGACTTTGACTGCAGTCTTAGTCTCAGAAGCATCCAGCTTATTGAGGGCATAAAATACTTTCTACCTTTGAATAAAACCAGTATTAGTTTCCCTGTTGTTGTAATTATTTGACACCACTAGATGTCAGTATTTACACACTTATGGAAAAGTCCGCTGGTGCCAAAAGATGCTGAAATTCTTGCAGAAGTGCAACTGTTTTGCATCAAAATGACTCGAGGTAAAGAGACAAATATGAGGAGATAAGGTGTGATTTATCTTAGCCGCCCATCACGGAGGCTTTGAAAAATACCTGTTACCTCAGGATAAAGCCGTTAAACGCTCACATTTACCTGAATGTCACTGTCTGCGGCCTCTCCTAGCCTGTAAATTGGTTGTCAGCCATTGTGACCCAGGCTAATAGTGATTCATTATTGCTCACACCCAGCAAGTGTTCGCAGGGCTTCATCTGGGCTGAAGGGGAAAGGGAAAGGAGGGGGGTGTTGGTGGCGTGTCAGTCTCTCACCATCTAATGAGGACAGGCAGGCTAACACACAGCAGAGACAGCCCCAGTCAGACCTATCTCACCGCCTGATGCTTTACTTTACAGAGAGCATCAGGGCCTGTCTGACACCGCTTTGACGAAAAGCTGAAGTGCAAATGCCGTCAGTGCGCGGAGCTTCTTCTTTTTAAGGGAAAGTATTGATGACTGCAGCTGAGAAGGTGCATTTAAAACATTATCAGTGGAGCATAACAGTTTCATATTTATTTCACCCTTGTACAAGCCTATACTTGCAAATATGTGACAAAAAGTCAATAGTCTATTACTCAGCTGTGCTATGCAGTTAAGCTGGACGATAAAAAGTGAACTAAATCCGGTGATTTACGACAGGCCGTAAGAGGAAGAAATGAAGGAGGAATGAAAGAGAGAGAGAGGTTTTATTTTATGGATTGATGGTGTTAGGTATAGTTCTCCCCAGAGTCCCCTCCACTTCATGACCGGCTGTATGCTTACACACCTGCTTAGTTTTCTGCGACAAAGATAGTAAAGTATTTCATGTTATTTCCACTTCCTCATAATGCAACTTTAAAAACAGTTTATAAGTTGTAACTGGTGGCTTTGAACAAATTAAGTCACCAACACAACACTATCATCCACCTTTTTGACTTTTTATTTGTAGCAAAGATGCTATTTTATAACAACATTAGTATTCTTTTAGAGTAATGTGTCTGACCACTTCAATATCAGTCCAATATTCACTCTCCTTTTAGTTGTTTTTGGTCTCCTGCTACTCCCGAGGGAAATATCTGGAGTTCTGTAGCTAAATTTGTATTTATTGATAGGAACAGTGGAGTTGAGGGATAATGCTCTGATGGCTCTGTCTGTTCATCACTATATGTGACTCCTTTAATATTAGACATGGTCATTATATCCATTGTAAATATAAAAATATTGACTATAGCAGCTTCAAACTTATGCTAAAAGCGGCTAACAGTAGCAACAGGATTTAGCATTTTTAAACCTCCAAATTTGCATTCAGTTTGAACGCCGCATGAATTTTCACCTCTTTTTACTCTCGTGAATGTGATTGTTTGCATGTTTGTCAATGTGTTTATTCCACAATTTCCCAACTGTACAAGTGTTAGCTGAAGCTAGCAAGCAATGAACCCATTGAACTGTGTGTGTGTTTGGAGTTTGACTGTGCTGTGTTTGTGCGACAGCTTAGTTTCTGAAATCATCTCAACTCATCAGGAATTCAAGTTCTTTCAGTTATTGTCCTCTAGATCCCTCTTCTCTTCTTCTCGTCTCTAACCTGATGCGCCAGATGGTTTGTTACACAGAACCATCTGGGAAAGCTTCGTTGGAAACACTTTGAAAAAGAGCAGGAGCTTTAAAAGAATACTTGGTAGGTGATTGGATCTGTCATAGTCTTGCACGGGCCACTTCAACCAATCAGATTCTGCATCTTCGCTACAAGTGGAGCCAGTTGGTAAATCAAACTCTTATCGGGAGAAGAGTGAAGACATCTTTTCCATCGAGTAAAGCCTTCAGTGTCGTTCTCTGCTCTTCTTTCAATGACGAAATACTCCTCAGTATTGATGCTGTAGCATCGTCGACACTAACGTCTAACTTCTATCTTCATTGTTGTTAACAAGCAGTCGCCTCCAGCTGTCGTCACACCTGTAGCCGCCAGTAGTTCCTTCCTTATAGGAAGCTTATTGGATCAAACCACTTTGGTTCAGACAAGTAAATAGCTTGGAGATTAGCAAAATGGATTCTCGCTGGCAAGTGTAACCCAGAAGAAATTTTGGTTCTGTAATATTATTTCCAAGGGGATAAAATATCCCACATATGGAAATGCTGTACAGTTAAAAATAATAGCAATTCATTCAGTTATTTACTTTTGTCTCACAGTGAAATTTGATTTGATATTCATTATGGCCATAGAGAATTAGACCGTGATGACTCAATATTAGTTCATTGCCTTGTTTTACACAACTGGAAATAGCCTTAGATTTGGATTTTGGATTATTCCTGACGAGCGAGATGGCGAGCCACCCTTCAACAGGATTTCCTTCTTAACCCAAGGAGTTGGACAGAGATCACCTTTTGCCTGAGGACGAGACCCTTCATTTCTTCAATCTCATCACTCGAGCACACCAGTGTGGTAGGAATATTAAAAGCCCACATCTCACTTCGTGACTTCTGCCACAACTAAGTGCACTTTAGAACTGAAACTGACTTGACATCAATCTGTGTGACTGAATTTAGCAGAAATGGTTCGCAGCAAGGAAACAAAAGTGAACTCGGATGAACAAACTAAAGAAATCCTGAACTCTTACACCTAAGATACATTTTCTTTTCCTTCTGTTTTATTTTCATGTTTATGGGTTAACCCGAGGAAGCACTGTGAAAAAGATTCATTTTTGCACTGAATGCATTGAGTACAGTGTCTACCTGATAAGCAACATTATAGCTCAGTCTAGAAAGGAAACTTTTATTTTTGTTTTCTGAAATGTTTTAATATATTTTATAAATTGAAATCACCCCGTGGGTCATTCATTCTCTTTCAAACCCACCTATGGACTTAGACACTGGTCCTAAAGAAATTACTCTGTATACACTAGTTGGGTTATGGAAGAAATCCAGCTGCCCTGCAAGGTTATCTTGTCTCCAAAGATACATAAATTGAGGTCTGCCTCCTTCAGCACACATTTCTTAAGGTGTAACCTTTTGCCTCACTTCTCATCTTCTAGGATGAATTTGCATCCATTCGCTCCATAGCTTGGACTTTATATGCAATTGCCAAAATTAACTTAAAAGGTCCCATATTTTAAACTTTTACAGTGTTTCATTTGAAGTGTTGATATGCATGAGGAGATATATTTGAGGTTTTAAGATCCAAAAACCATCTCAGTGTAGTTTTACATCCTCTCTCTCTGGCTTCTCTCTGATGTTCTCGCAAAAACAGCGGTGAGCAGTGGTGAGCCAATCAGAAGAGAGTCTCTGAGCCTCTCCTCTGATTGGCTGACTGTTTTCTGAGTGATCAAATAAAAATATAGCAGAAGTCAGGTAAACACTCAGAGAAACCAAATCCTCCAGGGTTGGCTGGTGGGTCCAGGTGGGCTGGGCTGGGGGCATGGCTGAGGACAGTGACTGCTTGTTGTGACATCATAAAGTTACAGAAATCCTGATGGCTCGTTTTAAGACACAATTTCTGAATACAGGCTGTGTGCATTTCTCTGTGGATTGAATTCTTCGGTATAAGCATATTAGTATTAATATAGATAATCTACCTTTATAAAATGTGGGATCATTATTCAGTATGACGACATGTCAACGTTAGCACTATATCAAGTAGCACTTTTGAGTCAAGCTGCATTGTGCGTAAGTATATCCAATTTTGAAAGATCGTAATCTGAGACAAGTGTCCTACTTTGCTTTTTGACTTTAACCACACACTTAACATTCCACTGAAGATGAAATTCCTGCAGTAAAATAAAAAGATTACAGTCAGTTGGCTGCAAGCTGAGTCGGTGGCGTAGTGTGGAGAAGACATAAGATTAATCTCCAAGTTTAGTCATAATTGTAATTGCTACCAGAGAGACAGAGGGAGAGAGAGAGGACAAGGGCACCAGGACTGAATCATATACTTTCTGCCATATCAATATTTGATCTTTTCAGATTAAAATACTTGTGACGCACTGACAAATCATTTTCATGCTCTCCACATCGTGACTCGTGAGCAGCGAGCTCCGTTGTCGTCGTCAAAGGGAAATACTGCACATCCATTTCATCAGAGGATGCTTTCATTTCGTCTCTCCTTTCACACATGAATTGAGTGCTCCATATAAATTGGATTAAATGCACAATTTCACTACAGCTTGCAAGGTACTCTCACCAAAGACCAGGAACCCTTTTTTTCTGGTCACATATTGATTTTTCTCTTTGGTAATGACTGAGAAACCTTTGGCAACGACCTCACAGATTGCAAAGCATGTGTGATGTAGTTAAAGTATTTTCCCTGCTAGTGTTTTCGGAGTGGAGTGTGTGGGACGGAGTTGACTCCAAAGACACACTTGCATGTTGCTCACCCACACCCACACATGAACGTGCATGCAGCGAAAACCTACACTTAAACACCCCAACACATTTGTGTACAGAATTGGAAGTACACTTGATTTTATTGGAGAGGCTCCTTGAGTCTCTGGAAGGTCGCCAGGCCCTCCAGATTCACAGGAAACCCACAGTTATCAGTGTTTCCCTCCCTGTCTCCTTCCCTTCCACACACACACACACACACACACCTGAACACAGCGACCCATCCCACTGAGAGTTTAAAGGAGTGACATCAATTCAATAAGCCCGGTCTGACAGGGACAGCGCAATACACCACAACGCAGCTGCTCTCTCTATCTCTTTGCTAACCCATTTCCCCTCCTGGCTTCCTCCCGTCCCTTTAAACTCTAGCTCAGCAAAGCAGAGTGATGACAATTTTGTTTTAGCCGGATGAATCTGCTGTCTGTGATGACCCAAATCTTTATTAGGTTTTTTTTTTTTCTTTCTTTTTTCTCTCTGCTCTGCTATCAAAAGTGGTATAGAGAGAGTCAGGAAATGGTGCCCGTGTCAGGGAATTGCTCGCAATCATTTTCTGCTGGAATTGAGTTACGTATTACTTTTTTTTTTTTTTTTCTTCATCTTCTCACCATTTCATGTCATCTTGAATGGGAGACACTGGATCTTAATGGAATTGCTGTCGTTCCTTGAAGATTCATAAAGAAAAAAGAAAATCAGAATTAGATTAAAACAGATGAAATCGTAGACCCGTAAGTTGGGTCTTTTTTCGATGGCTCCGTGAGGCTGTCGTGGCAACCGGGAGGACCACGCGCTGACCATCTCTATGTGGGTCATTTGGCTTAGTTGAAGCCACAGCCGCCTGTCACCAGCGATGTGTCAAATGAGCTGTGGCACGACATGATAGGCTGCGGGGGCTGAAGCCAGGGATCTCAGAGCGCCGTCGTCATCGTCAAGCTCGAAGCCCACCGAACGTTCGGGCTTCAACTAATCATCACCTGCATCATGGTGGGACTTATCTGGTGTATCAGAATCCCGTTTTAATAAGTGGAGCAAAAAAAAAAAAAGAAAGAAAAAAAAAAGCCTGAATGTGGTTTTGTTCTCCAGGAACGAGGAACGAGCCCTGGGGCTTCCCTTCACATCATCCACTGAAGGGAGGCCAGGGTCTCTTTAGGGCTTAGATGGATGTGCTTGCCCTGCCAGCATGACACCCAAAGGGCCTCCATCACGTGATAGTGCACATTAAAAGCTGATCTGGGAGACGGATACCCCGCCCCTGATTGCTCTATGTTGGGGGCAAATATGAGATATGGATTGCTGGATGGAGGCTGCAGAATCCCCCATTGCCCCCTACAAGTCCTCTATGTGTGTACTTGTGTGTGTGTTTATCAGTTTGTGTTCCTTCTGGGGGTGATAAAAGCACAAGACAACACATCACAGAGTGTGTGATGCACATAATTCGTTTGATAAACGACCTGATAGCCATGACCTGGACACAACAGTAGCAGAATACAGATGCCACTTTAAAGATACATGAGGTGTTCTCTCTTTTTGAGACTGTGGGTCTTGGTAGATAAATCAAACACATCTCCAATGGTTCAAATATTTACCCTGCTTTTCCTGATAGGACTTTCTGTGACCTGAGCGTTAATTAACATTCCTGGGGCTGCACACATCAGAGTGATTTGAGCCAGTGACAATTCTGCGAGATTAGATTAATATTTTTTATCTTAGCCACAGGGAGGATTTGAATGATACAAATCCCTGTTGCCAGAAACAGGATTGGAGCTTTCGCCTGAATTAAAGGTGTTGAACAGTCTGCGACAGCAGTAATCCTGTAATCTGGGCAGTCGGCAGCACCTCAGAAGGTCCTCACTACAGTTCATACAACACACACACAGAGACGCACAAAGACTGATACAGAAACACTGCACTGCCAGAAGCAACACCGCTACCCACATCACCATATCCCACCTTGCTTTGCTCCACTGTATCTCAGCGACCCTTTGTTATCAGCTCAATAGCAAAATACTGGTGTCCGTGTTTCTTTTTTTCTTCCTATATTCACGTTTTTTTCATCTTAAATTCCTTCACATGATGTTGAGATGGGATATGAGTGATGATGTGATGTGAGTCTCATGTTGTAAAGTTTGGCATTTCAACATGGGAGTCTATGGGGATTGACTCACTTTCGGAGCCAGCCTCAAGTGGCCATTCAAGGAACTGCATATTTCTGTGTTGGCTTCATTTTTCAGCCCCGGAAGTTGCCGCTTAGCACTAAGATCAGTATGCAAGCGCATATATGTATATGCATGCGTATGGATAGGTGTATTTATATGTTTCAATGTATATCTGAGTGTGTACATATAGTGTATGCGTGCTACAGCGCATAGCATATTTTCTTTCATTCTTGCAAAACATTGCTGTATGTTCTGGATGTTTTCTACTGTAAAATACATTTAATATGTGGTGGTCTCTTCGTAGCCTAGTCCTTGGCAAACCTCACCCAAAGTGAGGAACTTTGGCACTTGAGAAATATCCTCAGACCTTGGTTGCATCAGCGTTAGGATTGTTGTTGTGAATGTCAGAGGAGATACACACCGACATATTCTCTGGTCATGACCCGTTAAAATGACTGAGTTCTATAAATGAGCCTGTGCTTTCAACATCAACAGCAACAGAAATGAACACACATTCCTCCTGGTAACCAGCCTGTCCCTCTCCTAACTCCCTTATGTATAGGTTACCCAGAAAAGATTTAGAGGCTTGGATAGAGAGACACGGACATGTTGCCGGGATAGCAGAGGGTTGAATAAATTGATTGCCTCTCACGCTTAAAGATGTACGCTGAACCGGATTACGGTGGCTGTTTGTACCTTATTAGTCCG
Source organism: Seriola dumerili (assembly GCF_002260705.1). Taxonomy (NCBI): domain Eukaryota; kingdom Metazoa; phylum Chordata; class Actinopteri; order Carangiformes; family Carangidae; genus Seriola; species Seriola dumerili. The sequence goes on from NW_019174393.1 coordinate 4,377,733, forward strand.
ACATTTCTACAGGAGGAGGATGGTGTCCCCAGATGACTCAGAGAATTGGCTGCCTTTAAATGTCAGACTACAAGGGCTAATGACTTTTATGTCTTGACATGTTTTAATGTGCTTATGAAAGCAGGAGGAAAAAAAAAGAAAAAAAAAGACAGTCTAGAAAATTGCAGATTGTGAAATGAGCGGAGAAACTGATAAGAGACCTTCTTTTTATCACTGCGGCTCCTTTCAAGAAGAGGAGACACAGCAAACTCTTCAAGTGAAGCCCTGACTGAGTGCATTTGATGATAGCGGTTGCATAATGAGACTATCCTGAAGCTTGGCTGAGTTCTCGACTTGAAAAATCACAGGTTTTAGCGTGGGCGAGACGGAACAATGCCATGTTTGAAGTCTTTGTTGTGGTCCGTCTTTTTTTCTTCTTTTCAAATATTAATAACTTTTCTGATGGCCTAAATCTGATGAATGTCACATCCATTTGAAGAGGGCTCCTCTGCTTCCTCAGAATATCAGCACTCGCAACAGAAACACATCTTTTCAATATGAACCAGAGACAATAACTCAGACTTAAAGCCTGCACTGTTTTAATATGATAGCTACAGTATAATGTGGCCTATAATATTGCAACCATCTGTATTGACTCATGCTGCTGCAGGACTGCACTTGGCTTTCAATGAGGGGTGCTTAAACCACAGCAGGCGCTGTAATCAGCCATCGATCCGCGGACGGAGGACTTCTCAGTAGCTGTATTCAGTCAGGCCTTTTTCGATTTTGATAAAACAATGATGTATGGTGGGCGAGCAATAGGGGAAACGAGCTGAGATAATTGTTTTGTTCATGTTCCCTCCCTTGACCACGCCGTGCCCTCTGTAAAGGTCACGCCTTATTGAGTGTTTTTGCACTTGTGACCATAACCGTGTGGTTACATGAAGCCGCGATATCGACAAAAAGCTGTTTGTGGCCTTTGGATAGTGTACTTCGCAACATTCATAAACGGGCCATAAATATACAGAGAAAAAGAATCTTTTATGTGACTTGTAAAGTCTCAGTGCCACGATGCTGGAAGGCAGGCTGAGTGGAGATTCGATTGAGTGTAAGAGTGGAAAAACTGAGAGAGAAAAAGACACCTTAAGATATATAACATCGAATCACACGTAGATATTATTTTGAGCCATAGTACTGTAACTTTAAAGCTGGTCTGTGTAACTTCTGAAAGATGAAATAACCTGACCTTCCTCTTACAAATATTAAGCTAAAGAAATAAAATGCACTCTCGCACAGTCCAGTACGCACAGCGGTTATGCCGCTACAGCCTAACTTGGTCTGGTATGACCGGTACATTATGGTGGCTAATGTTAGCGAACTTTCATGACCCTCCTCTACTCATGCTACAGTTGCTCTGTGTTTATCCTGTGATTTACACAAGTAGCAGCTGTTTAGCAAAAGCTACATGGGGCGATTTAAACTTTTTGTAGATTCAAAACATAAAAACTGTCAAAAATATGGTATCATACCTTTTTCCTATTAAAAGTGTGTCAAAGATTCTTATTTTAATATATTTTGATCGATGTAGAGAGATAAATAGCTGGTAGATTAGAATAGATTAACTGGGAATTGAATTCACTCAGATATCCTCTCTGCCACGCCGACAGACTGAAGCCTCTTCACTGTGAGTGATACGCATGATCTGGCCAGTGCTTCGGTCAGTTGTTTGGAATCTGTCAGGCTCCTGTGACTGATGGTTATGGGATGTTAAAGGTCAACAGTCTGGCCTTACCTGCTCAGACTGGAGCTATTCTCACCTCATTAAGTGGAAATCACAGAGCTCCTCTTGCGCCAGACACGTTCTTTTATGCATGACAGGAGAATCTAATACAGACATCAATGTGGTCAGCAGTCTGCTGTGTCTGCATGGCTAAATTTGGCCCAAATGAAACACAAATGAAACACATACAACTGCAGCTGCTTTGCGTGGGTGATTTTCCACATGGTGCCAGTCATAAAATGTAATTTATGAATGCAAATAGCTCAAAATGGTTCATTTTTAATGCTGTGATCAATATTCATATGCCTGATGCAAGCCCCAATTAACTTAAAGGCTTATCTTAAAAAAAAAAAAACACTCAGTGAAGTTTTGGGGGAAATTTAAAAAAGAAAAAGTGTGTAAAAGATCTTTCTTTGTAGTTAAACTTATAAACCCACTCATCCAATTACAATAATGGAGACCATTTGGGAGGCTGCACTGTAATGCACCACATTTAATGCTTGCTAATGAGAAAACAGCTTTGGTATACCTTGTTGATAGATAAAAACTCCTCAGCAAGCATTAAGCACAGGGTGCTGCAATGCAGTGGATAATCCTTACGCTTTATCTCTTGCAAGAATGTCCATTTCCATCCATGACAAATTGTTCACTGCTGAAGCACATTCCCATCGAGGCTGCTGCTGCTGCTGCTGCTGCTGCTGCTGCTGTTTCATTAAAAATGGATGTTAATCAAAATGAGCTGAGAGTATTGTGATCAAAGTTAAGTCGCTATTTAAACAGAGTTTACTTTGTCTTGGCTGTAATTTGAGCTGGACGTTCCCGTTTCTCCCAGTATCATATTCAAATCTTCTAAGTTGATAAACGGGCCTCTCATTTACCAACAAGTGAGTCACGTTTAATCAGGATTGATTACATTTTCTCCACCGAAAGGGAATAAATCAACTTTTGCAAACGCCGCAAATCAAATAACGCAGGTAGACTGGAGCAAATCCTCAAGTTTAATTAAAAGTCTGATAACTTGGTACAAATCTCTGCTGCTTTCAATAATGCATGTGATGAGTACGAGGGCTATAACGCGAGTAACCAAGGCCGGACATAAACCCCCGTGGTCTACAGAGTGCTGATTGCAGATGGTCCGAGCTGTGTTGTCAGATGGTCTTTTATTTACTTTACCACCTCCTGGATTGACAGTGAGCACCTGCAAAGGGCAGGACCATGGCCCGCTAAGCTGATGTGTGTTTACACGCTTGGCCGACTCGGAGAGAGAAGCCCACAAGTGGAGAAATGAGGCCGAGGGGCCCGGTGCCAATCACAGGCACTTTTAGCTGTCTTGCTAAATCCCTCGAAGAGTCAAAAAAATCGAGACGAACCCATCACTTTTGCATACGGTCCCTATCACCCAGATGCTGTCTCATTACTGAAAGTATTTTTCAGTCTTTTTTTTTTTTTTTTGTTGTTGGAAGGAAGGGAAGTGTGGTTGAATTGCAGCTGTGGCTCAACCTCTCTCCCCAGCCCTCTGGCGAGATTTCCAGCGGTAATTTATTTTCTTATCGATTGGGACTGCAGGCCCTTCCAAACACTGACAACTGGTGATCAGCAGGAGTGAGACAGAGGTGTTTTATTATGAGGATATTGACTTCTATCTAAATTCACTTAAGTACCACAGGTAGGTCGTCTTTGTAAAGCGTTGGGAAGGGGCGAGTCGGATGCTTGAATCTGTGCAGCCCTGACACAGAGAACTCCCATCATCGCACAGGCGATGGGAGGCAGCAGGTATGTGGCAACACAAAACCTGATGTCCTCGGGTCAATGCCGCCCCCCCTCAGAGGAGGCGGCGGGGGGAAAGGTTCAGCGTTTGGTCACAGAGCTATTTCCCTTCCTTCTTTCTCTCAATCGGCAGATAAAAGAGGGCTGCGCGATGCCAAGCAAACAGCCTCCAGCCCACTGGGTACAGACTAGATGACAGAGCAAATCAAACAGAAAGACGAGTGCTCCCTCGGGGGCTCAGGGTCCATCAGTGATAGCAGTGATCCCAGGCAGTTTTTTATCCTCCCTTCCCCTGTCTTTTTTTTTTTTTCTCTTTTTTTTTTTTGCTACGCAGCTTGGCACTAATCCTATTGTTAAAGGTGACTGCTGGGAACACAGAGACGCTGCGAGCTCGAGTACAGAGCTCTGGTTTTTTCTTTTTTAAATGATGGCACAAAGTTACTTTTACACAACCGGGCTGATCATGTGTCATTTGAGTTTTTCTTCACCTACTCTCTTCCTCCGGTCCTCATTCTGTCTCTGCAGTATTTCCACAGCGATTCGCTCATTAATTGGCCTTGCAGCTATTGTGTACCAGGCGTGAGAGATGCATTCAAGTGCACGCTTGCTTTCTTTCTTTTTTTTTTCTTTTCTTTTTTTCTTTTGGAGGCTCTGGGTTGTTTTGACAACTGAGAGTTGGAATTGTTGACTCGTCTTTGAGACCCTGGAAATCAGGAGGAATGTATTTTCTGCTTAGAGAGGGAAAGGGAGGAATGAAATATGGAAGGCTGCGTTTCTTTCTCCACAGAGCAAATCCCCAAAAGGGAGCGTGAGAATCCATAACCCCGACAACAGTTAAGAACAAAATAGCAGAACAACGTGTGTTGTTTTAAAAAGTTTTTTTTTTTTTCTAAGGCTGGACGACTCCTGGACGACCTTTTGTTGTTGAAGTTCTCAACCTGCTCACTTAGCAAATATGAAACTTCACAGCTCAGACATGACAAAAGGTTTGTTTAGATATTTCCATTACTGCTGACAAACCCCTCTTCTGCAGAGGAGAATCCCTTGCCCTCTATAAACTTACTTGGCCTTGTCTTTCAGTGTCTTTCACAAGTTCTTAATTTTTGTTTGAACTATGACTCGCTTGAAGCTTTTATGCATTTTCATTTTCTGTCATCATCCCTCCTACCAGATCTCATACTCGATTATCTGCAGCGCCCGACATCAAATAACCACAAGAAGGATCACGTACATTTTCTGTTTTCAATCTGAGCCGCTTTTCATTTATTTTAAAGAAACAGACATTTTTTATAGTCTGTCTTCTGCTCTATAGCATAAGATTGAAAAAGCCATTAATGAGAACATACCCAGGCCATACTGGGAACACAGAATTAAGCCATTAGAGATTAATGAGGTTTTCTCTTGGAGGGGGGGGTGTATGGAGGCAGATAAACGCTGGGCGACGGGGGCCAGACTGTTGGCTGGGAGACGAATTGGGCGAGGGCTGTTTTCGCCAACCCTGTCATGCTCCGCTGGCCACGCCGGAGTGTTTTGGTTCCTTCAGATTAATTGTCAGTCATAAATTAAGTTCCGCAGTGTTGAAGTCACGACAGCCAGGACAAGGGGCTTTCACTGACATGGTTATACATGAATGTAGGAGAGGACATGGTTTGATTTATCTGGTTGGAGTCGCATTAAAATTCAGCCGGGAAAACTTCTGAGGCATTGTACACAGGGAAATGAACCCTGTACTGTATCAGATTTCCATTTGTTTGACTGGTAGCAGCTTCCGCAGCCTGACACCCAAGAGTAACTCAAAACTTGACATGTCCTAAGATCCCTAGGAATCACTGCTTTGGGAGGGAACCGCATTATCATACAAAAGCATCAGGCTAATAAATCAGCATTCATCCATTTTCAGTCTGATTATCTTGCTAATCAATAGGTTTTCACCATTGCACTGCTGATGCTAAAAGTGTATGATGACTAATTAGCATCAAATGGATTTTAAATGGAGATTAAATACTGCATTAAGCCCTGAATAACAAATGCAGCTGCAGTCTTGGACGCATTAGCGGTAAACCATCGCCACTTACATTGCTTTATCCACAATGGAAATGTGAAAAAATAATCTCGCCTGAAGTTGCTAACAACAACAACAGAGAAAGAAAACATGGCGACCGTATTCCACGGGGAATTTCCGAGGACAGTCTTTGGAAAGTAAAAATCTCTTTACTTTTATTAGCTGGGGCATTGGCATATAAATATTAATATTCAACCGAGAGCTTATGCTTTATTAATGAAACTGAGCTTCTTGTGAAATGAAATGGGCATAATGGGATACTGTTCATTACCCCATGCTCAATAGATGAGAGCCATAAACTTCATCAGGAGATAAAGGTTGTGCTTTCACAAGGACTGGATCGTGATGGGAATCGACTTTACCGAGGTGTTGTGCCTCTGTCTAGTTAAAGTAAGTTATATGAGAGAGCGTGCTGCTGTTTGTACTGATCAGCTCCACTGAAAAATGGTCAGGATCAAAAGAGACTTTTAAATCCTTAAAGCCGCACCACTCTATGTTTTTTTTTTTTACATTAACAATAGATCAGATGATTGTGTGTAATGTGAAAGTGGCTCGCGGGGGAGTTGAATGCCCAGCTCTGCGGTTCCCCTCAGATGTTAGCGTCTTTTTGCTCATTTAAAAAAAAAAAAAATCTTTATTCTTACTTTCACTGCTCTTGTCAACGCACCAGACACCAAAACAAGTTCCCACGCTGTATGTTAAAAACTACCTGGCAATAAATGTGAATCTGATTGAACTTTTTTTCTAATAAACCCGCTGTAAGCTGTTTCGCATGGCATTAAATGGCTAACAGGCAACATTAGCATAGCAGCTAAAGAGCCACACGTTTCCCTCAGTAGTTGGTGGAGGTCCAAAAAAACAGAGTAATTATTGGGTTACTGGCTTCCAGATGAATGCTAATGTTGAATGCTAATGTTGCTCCTTGTTTGCAAGATGTATACATTTATTTACCAACACGTTGAACCAACTTTGTGACTGACATCTGACCTTGATGATACGCCGGTGTTGTGTTTTAAAGCTTGTTGCTCCGCCCCCAAAGTGGCCAGCACCATCCACTCCTGTTTCATGACGGTTGTGTCCACACAGTTGGTTATTTTCATATATATGTTTACACAATTATTATTTCATATTTCAATAGTTTCAATATTTACATCTGCATCTTTATAATAACCTCCTGAATCCATCGCTGTGGTTTTCCTCTTATTTACCTCAGTCTAAGTCCTTCTAGCTTCTGGTTGGTTAGTTTAGCGACATGGGACTCACAACAGGAATTATTGTCATTCTGATCCTCGCTGTGTAACTTTCGCAATAACTAACTTGCTGTTGGTTTTCCTGTATTACTTTCCAGCCTTGCTACTTTCCAGGTACTGGTTCCATTTTCTCTCCACTGTTACTTCTCTCTATTCATCACTTGCAGCCCCCGTACTGCGAATATCTGCCCGTCCTCTGTTGTTCACGTCTCTCACTCTCCACTTTTCCTCATAAGCTTTTATTAGTGGCACATTCGCTTTATCGGCACCAGGAGTGTGAGGATACAAGGTGTCGCGTGCTGCAAAGTCTCTCTGAGACAAACTTGTGATTAAGGTCGATATGAATAAACTTGGCTTGACTTGTTTCATTAGGTGTGCTACAGACAGCTGGATACTGTATTTAGCTAAATGCGGATTTAAATGGCAGCCATGGCCTCACAGATGTTCAGTGTGAGTGTGTGTGTGTGTGTGTGTGTGTGTGTTTTCTGTCCTGTGTCTGGTATGACTTGCAGCCTAGCAGGGTACATCCTGTGAATCACACAGTCAAGACATTTTGTTCCTGCCTTTTGTCCTCATGTAGTTTCTCCATATGATGCATGGAGTGTGTGGAGTATGGCAATGAAGAAACATACATATCTGCCCCCTGACTCCGGCATATGTTATTATAGGTGCATCGTCTACGTGTGTATGATAATCTTATATCTAAACAGCTTTTGACTGATTTGAGAGGATGTTCTGAGACACAGCAATTTTCTCTCCTTTTCTTACAGCCATAAATTCAATCTCCATTTCCTTCCAGACATGTTGCTCAAATTGAATACTTGCTTTGAAAAAAAAAAAAGTGGAAAAATGACTCTTCTGCCATTTCCTGTCGCTCTCATCTGTGTGCGGATACTTTGTGGTGTTTGTGTAAGGGAACGACGGGATGGAGGAGCAGAGCCATTGGAGCTGTGGTTACACGCACACACACACATACACACACAAAAAAGACAGAAAGAAATGCTGTGGCTGACTTCGACAGGCTGATTTCATTCGGTTTCATCAGACTCTCACCGCAGACAGGCCCAGTCGCTGCCGTCTTCTTCTGCCGCTGGACATATACTCAACGAAGAGGGTTAGTGGGGCTTAACAGCGGCTCCATCCCGGGCTCTGTTCAGGCTCACAGTGACAGGGGCTGGTTTAAAGTGAGTAAAAATAACAAGGGGGGCTGTTGGATTTGATATAAAGATCAAATTTCACTCAAACTCCTTCATATCTGTGCAAACTGTCTTTGGAGCTCCCTTTGTGCTTTCGGCAAAACAGAGGATCTTTTCTTTTTCCATCGTTTGTCATATCTCATTTAATCAAATGAGGGAAATGATATCATTGGAGGAGCTCCTTGTGGATGCCGCTAAAGCATATCGCACACTTAGGGTGGGAGGGGCGCGCTGAGGAGGGGGTGCAAATGGATGAAATGTATTATTAATGAGTTGAATATGAGACGGCAGCAGTGGAATGGTATATCGTTATCAGCGGGGGGGTATGAGTCATACTAATTACCGGCCATCGCTGGGGCTGATGCTGATGCTGAAAGCCCCAACAGTGCAACATGATGCTGAACATGTGGAGCGCTGCACTGACAGCTCCGTCACTGAGGCAGCTCCACCACAATATGTGAAGGGTTTGGCAGCACGAGTGAACAATGGGTCGTCAGAATAAAGGACGACCTTCACCGCCTATTTGTAGACGTTCTGAAAACATATTGCTTCTTGATGTCATTTGGCCACTGAAGTGATCCTTAACATCTCTCAACTTTGTTCATCTGCTTGATCTTGTCTAAAAAAAAAAAAAAAATCAATGCCTTTAATTCTAGCTTCTTCTTTAATTTAGACTTTAGATAAGGACATATCTTTCAGGGGCAGATGCACCAAACAGCCCCAAGGCTCCTTACTAACTAATCAATTATTTTGCTGCTGGCCTATTGCTCACCAATTTTGGCATTTTTTCCACTTGGCCCCTCTGCGATGACTTAAAAAAACAAGCGTTTATTTACTCATCCTTACCTTTACGAACTTTACTCGAACTCATCTCACCTCTTCACCCCTTTTAATATCAACCAGAAAGTAGCTACAGTGGATTTTTTTTTAGATTTGAGACTTGGACATGGGTCAGACTGGCAGTGGAAATATTAGATACTGATAACTTTTAGTTATCAGTATCTAATATCAGATTGAAACGCAGCGTCTACAATTTGCTTACGAATGGACTCCATTTATATTGCACTTTTCTAGTCTTATCTGCGACTCAAAGTGCCACATATACCCATATAGCGCTTTTCTACCATTCACACACCAGTGAAACATCGGGGGCAGTTTGGGGTTCAGTATCTTGCCAAAGGGAGGAGGAGCCGGGAATCAAACCGGCGACCTTCCAATTAGCCGACAAACCCGCTCTACCTCCTGATTCACGTCCGTCCCAAAGACTCGTGACTTTGACTTGGTTGGAAAAGACTCAAGATTCGACTTGAACAAAGTTTACCATTGATGACTAATTCAAAATTTGGGCCCTCTCTTTTCAGTTGATAATGTTGAGCCTCCATCACAGTGGTCTCTGGGTCTGCTGCCACCTATAAATAACCATTAAAGTACTGAAATGGTGCATTATAAAGACATTGTGATTGAGTCTGAATAGCGGCTTAACAGCGGACCCTGGCACTGAAATGGGTTATCTGATAATTATGGGCTGTGAGGTATTTTTTTTCTAGTACAGAATGAATCCATGCCAGACACTCAATCAATAACACCAAGCCAGGAACGACAGCCTCATAACGTGAAATATGAGGCCATTTCTCTGTGTGTGGACTATGGAGAGTTTACAGAGGCGGCCTGACATCAGTATCGCGCACAGGCTTTGTGGACAGAGCTAATGGTACACTTTATTGATTGTGTGTGCTGTAATCTGTCAATCCAGGCTTGTCCAGCTGCGGCAGAGTGCCAGGGCCGGCTCTGTGGGGTCATCTCCAGCCATCTGCCGTTCCAAAACACCCCGAGAAATATCCACAACTTATTAACACACTCTCTCTGAAAGGAGATCTGGCCACAAGTGAGAGATAAAATAGATCCAACCAGAAATATGAGAGAATGAGTGACTAATTAGCGCAAACTGGTTTTTATCTATACTGGTTTCACTATTAGAAGCAGCCTTCATTTTTAATTGTGAAAGTTCCTAAAATCATGCACCTTGTCGACTTGTTTTCTGGTGATAAATTAGCAGGACTTTTTAATCAAGTCGGACTGTGGTGTTTTGTTTAGCGCTGAAATAATTAGCCGATTATTCCATTAGTCGAACAGAAAATCAGTGTTGGGCAAGTTACTTGAAAAAAAAATGTAATCAATAACTAATTACACATTGAAAAAAATAATTAAGCTTGCACAACCTTATTAATTACACATCAGCAGAAGTAAATATAGTTACATTACTACATAGTTACATCATGACAAAAGGGCCTTTAAAACAACTCCAAGGCCTCCACATCTTCTCCTGCTTTTAACACGTGAATAGAAAACGGTGAATATTGTGGTTTAAATCACGATAAAATGCACAAGATTTTGTAGCTTCATTCATTCAGGCAGCTTCGTTGAGTTTAAGATTTTTTTTTTTTTTTTTTTTTAAAGAGAGACATGAGAACAACCACAAAACCTGCCCAGAAAAAGCCCCAACATATAAAAAGTGAGACAAAAAGGCAACGTAATCAGATGTCACTCGTACGACACTGTAACCGTGTTTCTTTCAGCGCTCGTCCATATTAAAGCTGAAAAAACAAATCCAGAGCCCAGCTGGTGTTTGTCAATATTTTATTGATTGTTGTGGTTGGACTCACTTTTCCATGGATCAACATGATATATTTTTTTTTTTATATAACTCCGTGTGGTTTGACTGGGCTGCAGTTGCGAGCTTGTTCACTCTGTTGGCTCATCCACGGCTCAAACAGTCAGGATTTTGTTGTTGTGTTTGCTCGCTTCTCCTGAATATATCCGCCTCTCTGTTGGCATTTGGATCAGTTCCTCTCACTGTCTCGCTTCCCTCTCTGTTTATATGTATCTCATCCGTCTCCGTTCTCTCTCTCTCTCTCTCTCTCTCTCATAGCACTTCCTCCCTCCGTCCCCACGGATCTCCCAGGCACTTTAGCTCTTAACTGCTCTCTCCCTTTTCTCTCACACCCTCCATCCTCCATCTCACATCTTCTCTCTGGTGTCTCAGTGAGTACCAGGCAGGGGCGTCCCTGGAGTGACCTTGGGGGTAATGAGCTCCTGATCACGAGTCAGGAAACCCGGCATTCAACACCCACCCCACCACCCTCCCCTCACCCCATGCAACACACACACAAAAAAAAAAAAGAAAAAGAAGAAAAAAAAAAAAAAAAAAAAAAAAAAAAAAAAAAAGACTACACAGCTATCGTATGCTCAGCCCACAAAGAGAAATAGTATTGGAGAGGCAGGGCAGCGGGGCAGAGGTGCAGATGAAAAGAACCTAGAGAAACTACTTCTTCAAGCTCTGATTTACAACTACCAGACCTCCAAAATAAAGTAAGTGGATTTCTTTTTTTTTCTGGGTGCACACTTACTGATGCATAGCTTTCGTGGGGTAGGTGTGATGTGATTATGAGGTGGTTACTTGAGCAGCCAGGCAAGCAGAAAAGTTTGGATTTGAACTGTATTCTGCGCAGAAAAGACTCAGTGGGATGGATGGTACAAGCACGAAGGCCATTTTTAGTGTGTGTGTTCTTTTGAGTGTGTATCTTGTGTGTATGACTGCCAGGACCGCCGATATCAACCCCTGTTGTGTTAACATTGCTTTAAAAAAAAAAAAAAAAAAAAAAAACTTTGGGTAAAGTTGCGATTAAAAAAAGTAAATTAAAAAAAAAATGTAAGTTTCTCTGGTGATAAACACAATGTTTTGTATTTGTGCATTTTTGCAACTATTTTGCCTTTTGGTAAAATATGAAACAGTGAAAGTAAAGCTTCTGTAGACATGGTCCTAATCGCTTCTTTGTTACTTTTCCCATTTTAAGCAGATTTCTCCCCGGGGCTGTTGATAGGAGATAATAAACATATGAAAAACACAAAAGACTATTAAGCTTGAAATGCTGACAATTATAGCTGCAGATGGAAAAGTAGCTTGTAGACATATTGGGTAAACAATTGGAAAGTCCCAATAATCCAGCAGCCATTGGCTATGGACTGTGGTGTTAAATCATTAACAGGGCCTTTCTCCTCAGTGATTAGACTTCAAACATCCATATGTTTTGTTTATTATCGCTATCAGCCAAATATATGCGAGCCCAATTAAGAATGTCTGTGCATGTGTGCCGGTTGAAGTGGGCCACTTTTTCCCAGGATGTCGTAATTTGGGTCAGGCCTGACTGGAATGACAAACCCCGAGAAGCCGTATTGTATCAGCGCTATGTGGTCCGGCAGACCTTCTGCTTTCGTTGCCATGGCTTTCTCCAGCCCTGGTATAGCAACCCAAGTCAGACCAAACAGTGTTCCTCTCTGTCTTATGGGCATTCCTGCCGTGGACAAAAGCTTTCTCCGGCTCATTCTTGCTCGAAATGAGGTGTCCGCTTCATTTCTTTAGAATCAACACATGGTGTGGTCCTAATGAAAGAGCAGGGGGAGATTAAACATGAGGTGGAGATGAGCTTGAGAAACCAGCTTTGGGTACCGTAGGAAGTCAGAACACAATGTGGATTAAGCTGGATGACAGCCAGCAGGGCCAAACTCATAACACTGCTTCATTTCTAAATAGGTCCTGGCATTTTCCTTCCAAGATGGCCACTTGGAGGCCTTTAAGAGACATTTTACACATTCTGCCCTTTTCTCTTGTTAAACGCTTGCCCCACAGACTTCACCACGTGATCTCGCCTATATGTCAAGACTAAGCACAAAGCCAGTTCATTTCCGTCCGTGTCTTCACAAATGCTTTGACGAGACTGTTCTCCATGGAGGAGCCGAAGCAATAAGGCATAGAATTGCGCTGTTAGGGCCCTGAGAAGTCCGCTCCAGGGGGGAGGGAAGCGCCGTGAATGGAGCCGATTCTCATCTATAGGGCACAAGTAAAGTGAGAGAGAAAGAGAGAAAGAGGGTAGGGGGATGAGGACATACACAAAGATCCTCACATTGAGTGGCTGGTTTATTCTTGTGGGGTACGCACTGACCCCTCACATGTGGGATGAACAGAGTGAGCCTTGATGGGGTCCAGAGGGCCTCCACAGAAAAGGGAGGACAGGATAAAAGAGAGGAATAGAAGAAAAGAGGAGGGGAGGAATGCCAGGAGAGAGGCCTGTCAAGGCAACATCCCTCATTACATCCAGTTTGAAACATCATCGTGCAGAATTTGTTGGAGCTGGAAAACCTAACAATGCGACTTTTATAGGACGATTCAGGTGTATTGAAGCTTGTGCCTTATTTTTTACAACTGTGACCACCATTCCTCTTGGCAGTAAGTGACCCAGGAGCATGGTGGAAGGGCTAAAAGAAGTCAGACACAGGCAGTCACACAATGATTCTGGCTCTACAGTGACACTATGGAGATGAGTCTAGTTTCTAATATGTCTCAAGCTCCAATAACACTGGATCCTCCACCTCCCAGAATGCATTCTAATAGCATCTTTCGTTAAACCTTCCCTTATTATCTCACTCTCATGTTCTCGTTTCCTCCAGGACCGAAGAAGACACAGTTTACAGACTCACTTCCTGGTTCAGTTTTTGACCTCTCTTACTTGCCGTAGTCGTATGTTTTCCTGTGCATCATTTTGGGTGCCTTCAGGTTAAGTTTCAGTCTTTCTGACCACGTGACGGCTTTCCCTGTTGCGCTGTTTTACAGAAGTTGTTGTGCAGTGTACAAAAACTACGAAAATAGTTATGTAAAACTGGAATTATCCTTTAAAAATAGTCCTTCAGGAAATGCAGAGGTGAAAACAATCACATTGCCTGGGCTTGCCCCAGAAATTGAACCCCTTTCTTTCATTTATTCAGCTGTGGCAATAAGCAGTGACTGCAGCCGGACCAGCTCCTGAGGCTGCTGGGTTAATAGTCATGTGTGGAAATGCACATGTTCTCATGGAGACGTCAAGCAAGCAAGCTATCTCATTACAGGCCTGGGCGAGACAATCAAAGCTGTCTGCAGAACCTCTAAGCTGGTGATGAGAGAATGTTCCTCTTGTGTGGTGTTGGTCCCCATTGTGTGAGGGAGCCCATTGACGGGGCCACTAATGCCTTTTGTGAGGGAATTCAAATACACGAGTCAGGGTTCGTGTTCTTGCACACAAGTGTTTTGAGGCATGTTGTGAATCCCTCAGTCGCTTTTTGATCACCATCTTCGCACCATAAATAAAAAAGGTCCTCATTTCTTTCCTTCCTTAAATTCTACTTTTCCAGTGGAAAAACAAATATCTAATTGTGGCCCGCATCTCTCCGCTCCGCTGTTGACTTGATGACTCTGATGTTTGATCCTCTGAGAGCTAATGATAACCTGAGGCTTTCCACTATAATCATTCAGCTCAATAGTGTCCCACTCAGTCACACATCCACCCACACACCCACACACACGCACAAACTGTCCCCAGGCCAGTCGGTAGGTGACTGAAAGAAGAGAGGGCAAAAGTCAGAGGGCTGCAACTTAAGTTCTGCACCTTCTGAGAAAGTAAACAAACTCACAACAACTACACATTAAGATAATAAAGTTGACAAAAAGTCAACTTAAAGGTCCCATATTTTACATTTCTCTGGTGTTTATATCCATAAGAAGAAATGCAGTATTTGTGGTTTTGATTATCAAAAACCATTTCAATGTAGTTTTACATCTCCTCTCTCAGGCTTTTCTCTGGCAACAACAGGTCAGTGAGCCAATCAGAAGGGAGGCTCAGAGCCTCTTTTCTGATTGGCTCACTGTGTCAGAATACAATAAAAATATAGCAGATTTCCGGTAAACACTCAGAGGGCGGGGCTTGGGGCATGGCTGAGGGTGGTGACTGCTTTGTTGTGACATCACATAGTTACAGAAGTCCTGACGGCTCGTTTTAAGGCTCAGTTTCTGAATACAGGCATTTCTCTGTGGACTGAGCGCTTTGATGTTACTTGACATATTTCATATGTATTAACATAGAGTCTAGACCTGCTTTATAATCAAAAAAGACATGGACATCTCTCATTATACAATAGGGGACTTTTAATATGTGTTTTTCTACTGTTTCTGGCATCCATTGTCAGATATGAAATTCTTGTACTGGCATCTTGAAACTTGAAACTGCGATCCATCACAGTGAACATTAATTGTTTTTGCCAAACTTGCATTGTTGTTGTTGTTGTTGTTGTTGTTACCTTTTAGATGAAGCTGTGCTTAGTCTCCGTTAATGAAAATGACAAGATAACACTCGCTCTGCCTGCTGATTCTCACTCCATACAGAAAGGAAAGGAATGTAAATGAGCGGCTGCCTGGAGCAATTTGAAAAAAATAAAACATCCAAAAATATACTTTATTGCACTGATTCAAAAACATTCAGCAAAAATGTCACATGACACATTATCTCCTCTTAAAGTCAATATGGTGAACGTGTTGGCAAGGAGCAACAGTCCAGTATTCACTCTCATTCAGCTCCTGAGAGACATATACAGCTCTTTCACAGCTAAATGCTCTATAACTTTGTCTTTGTCTGCTGTTTGATGCTGGGCAGGTCGTGTACAATGGTTTTTTTTTTTTTTTAAAGATTCTTCTTTTGTCTGCAGCTGCTGAAAATGAGGTTGATGAAACAATGAGCTTGAAGAGACTTAAAAAGCTCCACAAAGCCGAGGTGAAACTGCAGAGTTAGGTGATTAATCCTTGTGGGTTTGTCACTACAAGCAACCCCCTTTCACATTACACACAGTGATCTGACCCATTTGTAGTATAAAAAATATCGTTTAGAGCTACTTTAAGATGGTATAATATGTAATTAAGGAGCTAAAACTTGTAATTTTGCATGTTTGCTTGGCTGCAATTTGGATATCACACACGCACCTTAAACAGTTCCTGTAGCATGCAAGATAGAAGCTTTGGACAAAGCGGGAACAGTTGTGTATCTTTAGCAAATGTCATACAGGGAATACGGGTCCTCAGGGTGCTCCCCTACCCCTAATTTGCGTGTCCGGGCTTCCGAGTGTGAAGCACAAGGGAATGGGTAGTGTTTGTATTCCTCTAAAGAACTGAGGGATGATTTTGTCTCTTACGCACCTTGTTGTCAGAGAAAGAGAGAAAAAGTTAGAAACTGAGACAAAGAGGAACATAAATGTCTGGATATTAGCATGATCATGGTCATTTGTCTGTGAATCTTTTACCTGAGAATAACACGTGCAACGGAAATGAAACCACGCCACGTTATCGACGTGGAAAACTTTCTCCCCCAATGCAGAGCCTTGCTAAATGGCTCAAAGGTAAACCCTAAGGGGGGTATTAAATAACATACAGCCAATACGCTGCCAAAGCCCTGCCTAAATGCTGCAATCTATTGGCTCAATCAATGCAGCCTCATTTTATTTAGGGTCACTCTGTGGCTTGCTTTGTTGCCAGGAGTGGATTCGACCTGGCCGGCAGAGTTATTAGCAACATTATAATTATTCCCATAGAGAGTATTTGAATCTTGTAAACAGTGTATAGGTTCTAAAAGGAAATAATAAAAAGCATTTAGAGACGCATGGCAGCTGGTCTCTTACTCACAGGGATTTGTTGTGATGTGGCCACTGATGTTGAATGGAAGGTTAAATTGATCGTGAGCATCACTGTGGAAGAACCGCCTGCCACTTAGTGTCTCTATTCCAATCCCACTGCTAATTGGATTGCTAATGGTAATGTTGCACTGAGGCGACAAACTTCTCTGATTAGAAAGGTTTGTGTAGTTTATTGTCAAATTCAGATCACATGAAGGGGAGATTTCCTAGTATTACTCTCTTTAACTGATTCAATAAAATTACATGTTGAGGATAGAAAATCTGCCCTTTCCCTCTTGCAGCTCTTTTTTTTTTTAGGCCAAACAGTGGTTACCAGGCTGCTTAAAGCACCAAATCTTCAATACTTAATTCCAGAATTATTTCAAACAGTTTATACAGCCTCCTTATGCCAAAGGGGGTGTCTAATCCTTGGTTAAATCTCAGCAGGTTTTAATCTGGTCCAGTGGAGAGTTTCTTCCTGTTCCTCCCTTGAGGCGCCACATTCTGGAGAAAGTATGATTTGGAAAGTTAAACACCTATGATGGATGGGGAGAGGATTAGATTGGCCCACTCTATGTTTGCAAACACCAAGGATGGTTTTATGTCCACCCACCAATAAGTGATTAGAAACCGGGATCAGTAAGGGAGGGTGGGAGTGTGCTTAGCAAAGCCCCAAGGAAGAAAGGGCTCTGTCAGGCACTTGTTACTCGGCCTAGATACTCTGAAATGTGTGTGCATGTCGCAGCTATCCGTTCAGTTGTGAATGAATCAATCATTGGAAGGACAGAATTGTCCCTACCAATATTTGAGTGAACTCGTTAGCACTATGTTTGAAGGGAAGTCATATTAAATCATTCCACCCTCCAAGAGGTTAAGTGTCCAAGACAACTGATTTAGCCATGCTCGTATTTCATTGACTGAAAGGGCGGGGGCTATCTGAAGGCTCATGTCATGTGACAATATTACAGTGGTATCCAACGTCACCAGAAAAATGTCAACTGATGTTATTTAACCATGTTGGCTAGCGTTAACTAGCAAGCTAACCCTGACTTCTGTCTTCTGTAGGCTAGCAGTCAGGCTGCTAGCAGGGATAAACGTAAAATGGTGGATATATCGAAGCATGAGTTTCATTTCTGTCGAATTGATCACCATGAATACTATGACTTTTTTAATGCCTTACTATACTATGACGATTTATTTATGGGGCAGCACGGTGAGCAGTGGTTAGAACTGTCGCCTCACAGTTATAAGGTTCTAGGTTCGAACCCTGGGCAGTTTGCATGTTCTGCCTGTGCTCACATGTGTTCTCTCCAAGTCCTCCGACTTCCTCCCGCAGCCCGAAGGCATGCACATTAGGTTTACTGGCGACTATAACGCTTTACTATACTATGACTTTTTATGCCTCACTATACTTTGATGTTTTCATGCCTTACTAAACAATGATTTATTCAAGAGGTGGCATGGTAATACAGTGTTTAGAACTGTTGTCCGACAGTGAGAAGGTTCTGGGTTTGAACCCCCGGCCTGGGGCCTCTCTGTGTGGAATTTGCATTTTCTCCCTGTGCGTGCTTGGGTTCTCTCCGGGTATTCTGGCTTCCTCCTGTAGTCCAAAGACTTACACATTAGGTTAAGTGGCAACTCTTACTGACTTTTTATTCTTTACTAAACTATGACTTATTCGTGATGTGCCAGGGTGGTGCAGTGGTTAGAACTGTCGCGCCACAGTGAGAAGGTTCTGTGTTGAAACCCTGCGCATGGGCCCTCTTCGTCTGAAGTTTGCATTTTCTCCCTTTGCCTGCGTTTGACGACTTTTTTATGACTTAGTATATTATGACTCATGAAATGTATATGACAGTGATGTTTCCATATGTGTCATCTATAGGGGGATATACTGACATATGACATATATACATCCTCTGGCTATATGAAGATATAAGTTTATAACATATGAAACACTCACTTATGTAACATATGTCTATAATATAAATAGACATACTAAAATACACATTTCTATTAGCTAGACATATACTGTATGTCAATATATGATCTTGGTCTAATTTTTAACAGGTTTCATAAGTAATTTTTACATATAAATTTTTATACTTTAAATACATATATGCTTTTACTTCATATGAACAATATTACTATGTGGAAATTCAACACATATACATATATTACATTTGCGTATGGGCATTCCTGAATGTAAATTCAGATCTTATATGTTAATAAACCATTTAGTTGACGGCATCAAAAAGCCAGTCCCTTTGTTTAGGAGGGGTGGCAGGTTTGTTGTGTCCCTGACCAATGTTTAGACCAAACCTATGCCCTTGGATTCAATTATGCATCGTGAATCCCTGACTTGAGAGTAGAAAGTTTCTTCCACATGGAGGCAAAAGGAAGACGGAGGAGTTAGAGGAGAGAGTCGAGTGGGAAGGCATTGGGAGAAAGGGAGAGAGGTGAGAGAGAGAGAGAATCATTAGTCATATCCATTAGTATTCCATCCACAGCTTGTGCTGTGAGACAGCCGGTCTGTCCAAATAAACAACCAGCAAAGGGGGGATGCCTCATTATAACTTCTACCCTTTTTTCTCACCCGGAGTTCACATTCCGTCTGACCATAAACACCAGGCCAGGGCTGTGGCCTTGCCCTCTGTCTCCGCTGGAGTTTAGAGTTGTTAGCGGGGCTGGTAAAGGAACATTTCACATGCTGTTCTGTACACGACGAAGACAAGTAGAGTACAAGGCAACATCCTGGGAGACGGACAACAAAAACACAATGCGAATTCTTATTGTTTAGCCCTCTGAGTGTTTTGGATTTATGCCCTCTTCCTCCTCATGCATTGCCTGCCTTGAGACGTCTTGTCTTTATGCTGCAACAACACCAAAAAGATCCCAGTGCTCCCAGAAGGAGGCAGTTGCACTCATCTGGCACTAAAATATTGAACATAAAGAGGCTTTGACACAACCTTTGCCAGGCTTCCATTAACATGTAGCCCAAGGTTTAAGCAAATATCTTTCTAGGCGAGTGAAAATACAAATCAGTGCATCAAATACCTTTATGTGAAAACATCCATGAGGACATGACAAGCTTATATAATTAATGGAGGATGAGTAACTCTGATTTATTAAGGCATATCACTGCTGCTTCCCACATAAGATGGCATTTGGGATTTTTAATGAATTAATATGTCTCTCTGATCTATATGCACCCTCTGGTATTTTTATCATGGTGATACAAAAGTGGGTGCAATGCAACAAGAGACCCCTCAGGACCCTCCTCAACACCGCTGTTATTTTAAGTCCTTATTTTTGGAAGCAAAGGGCCAGGTACTTCAACCACAAGGTGTATTCGCAATATCAGATGCAGTCTATTGCATATTCCCTTTTATTGCCTCCACTGGCCATCTATCCCTCCTCAGCCAAGCATACATTTCTGCAAAAAATTCATCCATCTCCACTCAGATTATGCATAAAGTAAAAACGGGCATAAAAGCAAGGAGATGGAAATGTATGTATGTAATGTAAGAAATGTCCTTGGACGCCGTCTGACCACCTTTATGCTCTCAGTAAAAGGGCAGAGCACAAAAGCTTGTCCCTGGAGCAGCACCCTAACAAGTACCCTTTCTTTCTGAACCTCTACCATCTGTACCTCGGAAAGTTCAATTACGTACCCGAGTGACCTTTAAATATTATCATTGGGGTATATAGAGAAAACCAGAGTACTGCCTTCATTTGAACTCCCTTACACAGCAGTTATGTGGTCCTCTGTCTCTTCACTCTTGGCATAGGGAGGCTGTTGGCTGACCAGCCAGAGGAGCGAGTTAGTGTTGTGACTAGGACATGATCCCGCACCAGCTTTCCACCCACCAATGTTGCCAACTGGGATCAAACTAACAGCTGGACACTGAACCCTCTTTGCAGTGGTGGACAAGTATTCTTTTTTCTTTCCCCTGTACCATACGGGTGCTTTAATCAGCACACTGCCTTAACAGACCTTAAGAACATGACATTTAACCTTTACTTCAGGGTGAACTGGAACTAATTTCTACTCTAAAGTATCAGAAACTGCTTTGTACCTTTATGTTTGGTCAAAGGTACAAAAGGTTGAGCAAAAAGGTCCATTAATTCAAAATGTAAAGTAGACTCATTTTTTGCTGACGGCTGCTATACAAGTACCAGAGGATCACAATGGATTTAAATGTCTCATATTGTATGAAGTCTTTTTTGATTATAAAACAGGTCTAGGTTCTATATTCATATTGTGAAAGTATCACAGTGCTCAGTCCACAGAGAAATTCACACAGCCTGTATTTAGAAACTGAGCCTTACAACGAGCCATCAGGACTTAACTTTGTGAACTTGGTTTGCTCTTGGTTTTCATGCAATCTGATATATTTTCATTCGATCATTCAGAAAGGCCAGCTAATCGAACAGTGGCTCTGAGCCTCCCTTCTGATTGGCTCACAGACCTGTTGTTACTAGAGCTCCAGAGAGAAGCCTGAGAGAGGAGATGTAAAACTACATTCAAATGTTTTTTTGTACTTAAAACCAAAAAGATATCTTCTTATGGATATCACAACTTAAAAGAAAAAGTGTAAGATATTGGACCTTTAACTTTCAACTTTATCGTCTTAAGATATGTGCATGTGTTATGTTTCTCCAGTCATTTATTTTACAGTGAAATATTATTTCCCACAAATCAAAGCCAGAAATATTACATTTCTGCTCAGTATGGACAATTGTACCTCTCTGTAACTCTTCTGACTGTGTCCACCCTACAGAGACAACCAGCTCTGCACTCGAGTTATCGAATTAACTGTATGTCAGTTTTGGGCCCTTGTGTGCTCTTTTCAGCCAGGGGGAAACTACCTTGACTGCAGTGGCTTGTCTGACACACATTAAAGTAAAATAGGGTGTCAGCGGAGGCAGTAGCCCCAGCCACACTCTGCAGTGTTCGTACACGAGGACTGGATGTTTCCTCTGACTGTTCTAATGCTCAGTGGCAAGTTGAAAGGTCATGTTTAATGCCCTGGGCTGTGACTGAGGGCAAAAGCCACTTCCACTCCCTCCTCCACCTCCCTCTTCCCTCCTCTTAACCCCTACACCCACCCCACAGCTGAGCACAGCCAGAGTCATGTAAAGGCTACTGGCAAGAGTGCAGCAGCAGCAGCAGCAGCAGCAGCAGCAGCAGCTTACCGAGTGGTGTTCTCATTTTTGAATGGGAACGACTGGATCTGTCCACGCAGCAAAATGGAGCTCCGCTTATTTATTTGTAAATTGTGTCACATATAGTGTCGCCACAGTTATGGTTTGGTAAATAAAGCCGGAGCAAATGGTGTTTTGTGCAGATGAATGTAGACAATGACAGCAGTAGGCATACAGGAAATGTGTTGGGGTGCGTCCCTGATGGATGGAAACAGCTTATTGCAGAGGAAGACTGATGGTGAATAGGATGGATCTGTGAGTTGGACTTCAGCAACCACTGCACTCTGTGTGTGTGTGTGTGTGTGTGTGAGCAACAAGACTAAATGATGGTTGGAAAGGAGTAAATACAATTTCATACAGTGGATACCTTTATAGCTTCAACTCTCTTTAGCGTATGTGGCTTTTTGGAATATTGGATTGTCCAGTGTCCTATTTTATAACGCCACTGCAGCAGATAACACAGTAAAGTTGCTTGTTTTTAATTCAGCTGGCAAAAAAAGGGATTCCAACTGATTCTCAGAAACCTCTTAAGCTGAGGAATCTGCCGCTGAACTTCAGCGTCGTTTGCATCGGCCCCACGAACCGACCGACAAGCTGCAGCCGATTTTTATTGGGGAATAAATTAGGCGGTGTGAACGCTGTGTATTGAATTCCCATCAGCCTCTCCGGCTGACGTCAGCGGACCTCAGGCGGTGGATCTCTGCGGCGCTGCATGTGACCTCCTCGGTGACTGCTCTCCACTTAAAACTCCAAACCCCCTCTCAAAACACACAAACAGACACACGTACACACTGTTTTGTTACACCCCTGAGAACTGGATGCCAATTATATACCAATTATCTTCTTCTTTTTTTTTTCTTTCTATTTTTCCTTTTCAAGACAAGGGTGTCACATATACAAAGTTATTTACATGTTTATTAAGTTTGGTGTTAAGGCAAGATTTCAGAGGACTCTTTGGGAAAACAGGTGTTCAATTAACTTTGAGCCAGCTGGTATCAGAGATGTTTTAAAGCCGACTGCTTAAGTTGTTTGCTGTCTTTTCTTTATTTTTCTCTCTCTCTCTTCGGTGACTGACACTCAGACAATGCATCATCTAGTACTGGCTGGTCTAATGATTGTTAGTCACAGATCAGCAGTTCGCTCTGGAGAGCAAGGCCAGACTCAATGAAGAACTGTTTGAGTGTTTCCAGACTCTACAGGTTATAGATTGGACTTTATCTCTTTCCAGGAAACTTAGCCGTGGGAGACAGTGCTAGATGAAAGCAATGCGCCATGTTGGCCATCTCCTCGTGCCAAATGGCCCCAAAGACAATGCAATAAAAGTGAAGGATTTGCTTCGGCCAGAAGTCATGTCCTTGACAGATCAGGGATGTCCAATCTTCCTCTGTCCACCACTCTCAGTAAATAACTTTCCCCCTGCTTCCTCGATGGCTGGAAATAAGACTGTCACCGGGTCCTGGAATATAGTGCGTCGCAAGCTATGTTTGATTCATTGAGGGCCGCGAGGAGCCTGGCAGAGTAGGAACTGAGTGACACTATCATTGCGAACTGGAGTAAACAAGTTAAAAATAGCGGTCTCTCTCTGTCGTAGAGGGGTTTCTACGCTGCTTTCCTCGCAGTTTGCATAGAGACACAAGACAAACAGGTTATTATCTTCTAACCACAAAATATTAACAACGCTAAGAATGTTCAAGATGTCAGGGCCGTGTCATGATAATTAGTTGTTGCCTCTTTTGTCTTAATTATGTTGTATTCTTCTGTAACTCCTCTGCAGAAACCATGAAAATAAATAAAGAAGGATGACTTGTACCCAAATTATTTATTTCATGTAAAACAGTAGTAACCCAAACATTTCCAATTAATTAATGCTTTAAAAAGTCAAACAAAATATTAAACAGAAAAAAGAAAAAATTAAATAAAGCAAAACTAGAAGGGAAGGGAGAGCACAGACCTCCAACCAGGCCAGTGTCAAACAACATACACCAGACGTCAGAGAAAACATTTTAATTTATAGTAAATGATCCCGGATCTGAACCTAAATTGAATGGGTTCTGCCCTGTCCCATGTCCCATCCCTACATCAAGTTTGGTGCAAATCAGTTCAGTACTTTTTACGTAATCCTGCTGACAGACAAACAAGTCAAGTTCAGTTTGGGGACAACCAATAGAATCAATCAAAATCAAGTCCAGTATTAACTCTCCTTTCGCTCTCTGTTGCTCTTTTCCAATTCCTGTGGGAAATATTTGGCTGTTCAGCTGCTGGACAATTCACTATGTTCACCAGCTAGCCGCCAACTTTGTCTGTTACACAATGTAGAACCAAAACAATGAGTTTAAAGATGGTAACCTCCCGCTGAACTCAAAGGTCTGGTGATAATTCTGTGTGGGGTTGTCAGTACGCCTTACATGTGGTCATTTGACCTGCTGGTAAAATCCAAAAGACTGGTTAACGCAGCTTCAACTCGCTCTACAGTGGTTCCTCATTAAAAGAAGTCAAAAGCGAGATTGTGAGAACTGGATTCAAATCCTGCAAATCTTAAACCTTTTGTTTCCCTTTACACCAAAAATACACAAAATAAATGGTAAAATAACCAAATGCTTGTGAAGCATTCATTGATCTGTGGTTGGCGAAGATAAAGGGCAAGTGAAGTGAAGGCTTCATGTTTCATATTTAAGCTTCTCCCCGTTTTGACACATTTTCTGAGAGACGTGTTTTAGAGGTTCTTGCACTGCGCCGGTATTTCATGCCTGTTTGACTGAATGAATTTTGATGGGCTGCTGGGGTCCAGGCGTCTTTAGCAGTCCCGACAAGCCTTTGTTCTTTCCCTGTTTTCGTGTCTGATCCCCAACAGCCCACGGGGGGAAAGAAAAGCTCAGAAAGCCTTTTCTGTTTGATCAACTTCTAACATATTTGAACAATTTAGGCAGGGATGAGTGCAGGTAATTCAAAGCCTTCCAAAAGTGTGTTTTGGGAAGATGAGAAGACGCGCTGGTTCACAAGGAGTAGTGGAGAAAATCTTTTTTTTTTTTTTCATTTCTGTGCTGCTGCTGACTCCAAAACTACCCATCAACATGGATGATATTTTTAAATGAAGCCCTAATGCAGCTGACACCTTCCACCCACAAAGAAAAAAAAAACATCTGAAATGATCCCATCTCCCCCCAGAACCATCTCTATACCTTTTCTCTGCTTCCCTTTCCTAAGGCAATAACTTATTTCACCCAGCAGAGGCCAGTGTGTAGTTGATGAGGTCATTCACTCAATATGACAGCCACACTGCAAAAAAAAACCAAAAAAAAAAAAAACACCTTTTGAACACCTTCACATGGAGGTCACACTGAAGAGAGAGCACCATGGATATCATTTAACTCAGTCTAAGCGCAAAGAAATCAATGGGACATCGAGCAGCAGGAAAACAAAGACACATACACACGGTGTTTGATGGTGAGGTGAGGTCACGTTAAAGCAATCTCCAGGGTTGTTTGAGGAGCCAGTGGTAGAGAGAGAGAGAGAGAGAGAAAGCCCAGTTCAATATTGTCATGAAAGTACATTAATGGTGGTGGGGAGCCATTAAATACAGTTGCTGCAACAGAATGCAGATGAGAGGTCAGGGGTATTATGGATAGATCATGAGAGCCCTCTACTGACAGTTAAATCAAAAGATTCCAGTATCACCATCAAAACAAGAAGTCTCCTGTTTCCAATTGCTGTTGCACAGTAAGAAGAAAAATAGACTTTACTGAATATGTATGATTATTTCCTGTGGTTGGGGTTGTTTTTTTTTGTTTTTTTTTACCCTCCTCTATGATGAGAATTGAAGTAAGACTGGGAAATTCTAATAATCATTTAGCACTAACATGTTATTTCAGACACCCACTTACTGCTATAAAACGACTTAGTGATCTGAAGGGAGGTGTGGAGGGGATAAAGAATTCAGTGGGAATATGCTGGAGTTGTTAGCAGCCTTTAGGAGTGACCAGTGGTTTAGTTCAAATGATGATCTTTACTCTGAGTGATTCAGTCTCACTCACGGCTTTCAGATACATTAACTGCCGCAGATTCTCCTGTTTCTGGAATTTGAAACAAGAATTTGTCTGCATTTTAAAGGTCCAATATTGTATAAAGTGAGATTTCCATGTATTTCTTTATTATAAAGCAGGTCTAGCTTCTATATTAATACTGTGAAAGTATCAAAGCGCTCAGTCCACAGAGAAATGCACACAGCCTGTATTCGGAAACTGAACCTCAAAATGAGCTGTCAGGACTTCTGTAACTTTGTGACGTCACAACAAAGCAGTCACCAAGCCCCGCCCACCTGGGCCCAGCATCCAACCTGGCAGGATTTAGTTTCTCTGAGTGTTTACTTGTAATCTGCTAGATTTTTTTTCAGTCACTCAGAAAACAGTCAGCCAGTCAGAAGAGAGGAGGCTCTGAGCCTCTCTTCTGATTGGCTCACCAACCTGTTGTTACTAGAGCTCCAGAGAGAAGCCTGAGAGAGGAAATGGAAAACTACATTGAGATGTTTTTTTGTACTTAAAACGTACAAATATATCTTCTTATCGATTAACACTTTAAATAAAAACACCAGTAAAGTGTAAAATACCGGACCTGAAATCAAGTGAACTTTTCTAACTAAAATTGGATAAATGTGTTTTCAATTATTCAAGAAAAATTCGATCCAGCATTTGAATTAACGATTGAAGATACTTATTCATCATTTTTTATGCAGTTTCACACCCCAATATATTTCATTTAAAAGGAGCAAAAGAGCTTCTCATGAGAACTTAACAATCCCATTGACATGTTTCATATTCAGCCGCGTATTTTGCGAATAACATTTGGGAGTACGAAAACAAAAACTTCACTCCCAACTTCAAGTTCACCTCAACTCTGCCAGACTATCTTTCACTTTCAGACAAGCTGCCAGGGGTATTTGAAGAGGGAGGGGAAAAAACTGCAGGGAGGAACAATTCCCCAAACCAAAGCAGCACAGAAACACTGTTATTGAACGCCACACCTCAAACTCCCGTCTCTGTGGGTCGTCCACCTGGGAGCGCAAGCGTGAGTGAATATTAATCAGCCGAATGGTTTCGAAGCAGAGATGGGAATCGAACAGAGAGTTCAGGATCGTGCGCGCAGTAATTAACAATGAATCCACACCTGCCTCCAGCGGGTTGGGCACATTTGGTGCAAATTGAAGGGTCACTGACTGGTGTCCTTGGGAGAAAATAGTTGAAAATGGCCACATATGATTGCCTCCCACCGAATCACACAGGTTGGTGATTAAAAAGGCCGAAACTCGCTCGGTTGCAGTCATCCCTGAAATTGGACGGATATCAAGGTAATGCTGCGACTCACAGGGCTGTAGAGTCCGACTATTATTGTTATTTTAAAATCAATAGGCTTTTTTTTTAAATTTTTTTTTTAAGGCGTTGCTCTTGGGGTTGGGGGCGTGTGTGACGTGTGTCTCGTAGATGCTGAACTGTAACTATTTCTCTCTACTGCTGCTGCCGCCGTGTCATCTGAGGTGAGCCTCAGCCTGAAGGGGAATTTACTACTGTTTGCTTTTGTGAGGCTTTCCTAATGTACAGTCAAGGCTTTGTTCCACTGCCACACTACAAGGGAACCAACAGGACTGTGGTGCTTCAGCAAAACAAAGAACCCATCCTGTACCTTTGTTCTTCAGCATTAGAGACCACATAGACCTGCACCTTTAATACCTATTTCAAGAAGATAGAAAGGAAACACATAAAAGCACCTCTGATTCACAGCATGTGGGCTCAGGAGAGCAAATGCGATAGCTAAATATATATAGCATAAATATACTGTATATATTCTCCAGTATCTGTGGCTGCAGTGTGACACTAATACTGTAAACACAACATTACATCTGAAAATGGTGGGAAGAGCTGTCAGAGCTGTCCACCACAATTTGTTTTGCTAAAGTGAATAAACAGGGCCCGCCCACACTTTCTCAGTTATTGTCTTGCCTTTTCCATGTCAGAACAGTCAGAACCTCTCATCTCGCACGCGTCTCGGTGACAGCACAGTTTAGCATGCCTCGCGAGCTATAACGTCGCCGCCACTGTCACCGCGGCTTCCCCTCAAAGAGACGTGAAAAGTGAAGGAGAGATGAGATTCTGCAGGCAGAGCACGAGAGAAGAGGAGGCAGTGGAACTTTAATGAATCCTCTGACGGCTTCTCTCACATCTTCTATACCTACAGCCCTCGTGCAACACTGTGCAAAGAGAAATCCCAGGTGGTAGCAAATGCATAAAAGCAAATTATTCCGTCTTTGACTTTACCACAAACAACGTTCACCCTCATTTCCTGCAAACCTGATGCATAAACCTTTTCTTAATGGGTCTGTCTGGCAGACTGTAGCAGGTGCTGTGCTGTAATGCATTTTTGGATAAAAATACCCACCAAATGACAAAGGTTATGTTAAGTTATGTTACGGGAGCAGCACATTATCCTGCATCAAATAACAGCTCCTCGGCACTTGTTAATTTCCAACCACTGACATTGAAGCTTGATTGTGCTCTATTTAGTGGAGAGTGGTGGCTGCCTTTAATTCACATAGATCCTCAGAGCTGGAGGGGTTCACACTGCAGAACTTCTTTTTCCTTTGTTGTTGAACCATGTCCATATTATTGACACTAAGGATTGATTTAAAAGTACCATATAGAGGAGAACATAAAGGTGAGATTTTTATTTATTTATTATAAAGCAGGTCTAGGTTCAATAATAATACTGTGAAAATATCAAAGCCTCGGTCCACAGAGAAATACACGCAGCCTGTATTCAGAAACTGAGCCCTAAAACGAGCTGTCAGGACTTCTGTAACTTTGTGATGTCACAACGAGACAGTCACCGCTATCAGCCATGTCCCAAGCCCCGCCCACTTGGACCTACTGTCCAACCTTCCAGGATTTGGTCCTGAAATCTGCTATATTTTTATTCAGTCACTCAGAAAACAGTCAGCCAGTCAGAAGAGAGGCTCAGAGCCTCCTCTCTTCTGATTGGCTCACCGACCTGTTGTTACTAGAGCTCCAGAGAGAAGCTGGAGAGAGGAGGTGTAGAACTACATTGAGATTATTTTTGGTTCTTAAAACCACAAATATATCTTCTTATGGATATCAATAACAACAAGTAAAAACACTGGAAAGGTCGGGTCATGCCTTCATATGCATTTTTATTTTTGCATTTATTTCATTTTAGACAAATAGTGACTGCTGTCAGCAAATATATATTTGTACCAGTCTTGCTAATGAACACAAACATGCAAATTTGTACCCTAATGTAAGTTTCATAAAGTGGGTGGGTGAAATTATTAAATCTACTTGCAGCATGTTTGTCTACAAAATGTGAACAAAATAATAATAATCTGACATTTTCATATTCAATTTTGGTTTTCCCTTCATCCCATATGTAGCTTATGAAACAGATGTGGAGCTCCCAACAGCAGATGATCTGAGCCACCCACAGGAGCTCAAACTTCAGCATTTAATGTAAGAAAAAGATGGAAATGGGAGCACAGAAATACAACAGAAAAGATGAATGTCATCAGTCTAAGTGAATGTGGCTCTTAAAGTACATGTTCTCAGTCTGGTCTTAAACCCAGTTCTATTCTCTGCTGTTGAGCACGTTGCTATGTCCATGATGCTGTGTGTAAGAAGCTGGTGTGGGATTACAGGTAACTGCAGGCGTTATCTCTCCACCGGCAGCTGTAGTCGTGTTCCCTCTCAGCTTCGCAGTGTGACGCCTGTTTTAGGGGGAAGTGGGTGGGAAACCTCTGTGGGGAAATGTTGGCGTGTGTGTAGGTGGTAAGATGTAGGTTATCTGAAAGTGGAATCATGGTTAAATCCAGAGGATGAGCAATATCTCCTCTCACTCGTGTGGTATACAATGTGGAAGGCTGGATGTGAGGTCCTGCTGTGGAGTATGTAGCGGTGCACCAAGCAGCCTGCTGGCATTATTGTTTAAATTAGCACTACAGAGCCGGCACTGCACAACAGAAACATGTCGCTTCTTCTACATCTCAGCCACCAGGCGGCTCCAAAATCAGATGACTCCTCTGCTCACTTTTCTTATAATTGAAGTAGTCAAAGAGACACTCATTGATGATGATGAAGTGAGATTTTAGGAAATTTGGGGATTATTACAAATAACAACATTTGTGTCAATATGAAAACTTTCTGACATGGACAGCACAATAACAAATGTTGGAATTATGACAAATATTAAACAATTTTTTTCAGGTCTGTGGACACAACAACACAATTCTTTTTGAAATTACAAAAAAAAATAGAATTTTGTTCATATTAGTAAAGTTGTGGATTGATATGTATTTTGAGACTTTTAAGGGCACAAAAACAAATGTTAGATTTCTGACAAGAACGACAACAACAAAAAAATTGCATTGCTGTAACAAATTTGAGATTAAAAGAACATTACAGCATATTTTGGGATTACAAAAACTAATTTGAAGGCAGCCATGACAGATTTTTTATGGGCACTGTAACAAATTGACATAAGAGTCACGATGTGATATCATTGTTGTAGGTTGGTTGTTACTGATTTATTAACCTTACAAACCTTCCTATATGAAACCTAGTTTTGTTCTGAACTGAATGAAACAGACTGAACTTAGACTGAAACTGAAGCTTTTATGCTGAACTAACTGAAAACAAAGTGAGAAACAAACTACACATTTCCGTTGTGCTGTCACTTTAACATATAGGGAATAAGTAATGCAGTAATTAATTCATGTCTGTCTAACTGTCTCTGCTTAATTATGTGTGTTTTGGACTCACTGACTGACATTTACAGCGTATAAACACCCATCATGTCCGATACTGCAGAGATGATATGTGAACATGGTTTAAATAAACCTGTAGATGATGTTGAACTTAATAAATCAAAATGTTCTTCATATATAGCATTTTTACTGTATTATTCATGGGTGAGTCATGACTGGCAGGCGTATCTGCTACAGCATTATTTATCGTAATCCACGGTACATTAAAGGCTGAGGACGGCATGTGATTTCCCAGGCTCTTTAATAAGCTGTCACTGCCTTTCCCACTTGAAGTCTGAAATTCCACAGCCTGTTTACAAGCGAAATTAAATACATAGAGATACGCAGAGACATTGCATTGCTCAAGTGGACAGAAATACAAATTCTTTGTACATCTCTTTTGAATAAGAAGTGGAGAAAGGAACAGATAGAGAAGAGTGAGAGAGAGAGACAGAGACAGACACAGAGAGAGAGAGAGAGAGAGAGAGAGAGAGAGAGGCAGACAGTGTGGAAAAGAGAAAAAGGAGGACGGCTTAATCAAAAGGTGGAAAAAAAAAAAAAACTGCCCACGCTGTGTGCAAAGGCTTTCTCATCCAGCACACTTTAATGAACAAGTGGCTCAAGGTACTTTCAGTGAGTTCCTGCAAGGAACACACACACACACACACACACACACTTACACACACATTCAGATAAATGTTGCCTATTCAATTAGACAGACACCTCTAAATTGGCGCCTGTGGTAGAGTGGGCAAGAGAGAGAGAGAGAGAGAGCATCTTGAGAGAGGAGAGACAGAGGTGGCGAGTGCTGATGCTAACAGCATGGGGCTTGAGGGACGGAGCTCAGTTTCTGGGCTGTCAGCAGCTGCCAGGGGGATCAGGTCTGCACAGGTCCACTAGCCAGACAGCCAGGATTTGAAAGGGAACAAGCCCGGCTATTTCTAGCAATCAAAAGGCACCCAAACGGAGAGAGAAAAAGCACGAGGACAAGGAGTGGTGATAAGACGTCCCCTGCAGCCAGGCTGTACACAGGTGATTCAGCTGTAGCTTTCTTCACTGAGAGGAATTGAGATTAATGGGCAGAAGGAAAAGAGGTGACGGTGTGAATGCAGCCACAGTCATATCAGCGTGATCCGAAAATGATCAAGATCTGCTGACCCGAAATATTCACACTGTGTAGCTCTCTTTCAGCATATTCTAGCAACCGGCCTGTGTTTAGCCTGTGATCCTGCAGGAACCACATCCTGCACTTCTGACTACTGCTGCAGTCAAATCTGATGTCATCGGTTCATTTGGGCAAAAGACACACCCTGTATGTCGAATCTTGTCACTGCAAGGATTCAACCAAAACGTGAAACATTTACACGACATTGCTTAATTTTGTTTGTTTTTTTATTTATGCAATTTTTCTCTGAAAAAACACAATCAGTGTAGAAGGATGTTTGCCAATTTTACCAATTATTGTAATTTCCACATAAAACAACCCAAATAATATGAAATTCTGAATAACCAATCAGTTTCTTTTACAGTTTATTTGTCATTTTTACTACAATCTTTTTGCAAAATAACACAAATTGTCACAAATTTTAATGCAATTTCTGGAAAAGCTGCGCTAGATTCGATAAATTTTAAAATGACCACAATTTTTAAAAGGACCTATTTGTAAGTTTTGCTATTGCTTCATAGCCAGCATTAGCATTAACAACTGTTCACTTACTAGTCTTGCCAAGACCTTCAGCCATTGCTGCGTTCACTCTACCCTTTGAGCGGCGCTACTTCTTCAGGGGAGGCTGGAGGCTACAGTGACTCGGTATCGGAAAGTGACGAGATGGTCTGGCCAGACTGGAGCTAGCTGATTAGCAGATGGTGCCTGCGGGTCCGAAGCAAAAAGGAGGAATCATTTATTTTCACTATACTTCCATCCCTAAGTAACACAAATGACAGAATGTATGACCATTTTTGTTATGGGCTTCAAACACTTTATGTAGTAAAACATCTTAAGGCAAAAATCTTATCAGACGGGGGGTCAGTGGTCTAACTTCTGTCGGTTTAGGGGTAGGACTACTGGTATAGAGCACACTGCAATATGATGGTGCAGCTGAAGGCAGATCCACTTGTTAAAACTTCTAAACAAACTTTTTAGAATTCAATAGTGGCAATCTTTCACACTTCAGTGCTATCATCCGCTGCGTCCTTAATTTGAACATTCTTTAACATTCGTTTGAAATGTTTACCCCTTAAGCCAGTGCTAAAAACATGCCGTTTTTTTTTTTTTTTGCTGTTTTACTAACCTGTCTCCACTGAAGAGAAGCCCTTGTTGAAAGTTTAATCCACTTGTATGCCCCCCCTGGCTCTCTCACTGCAGCCTTTTTTGGTGAAATGTGAAAACATGGCTAAAATATTACAAAGCTGAGATTAAAAAAAAAGAAGAAAAAGAAGATGACGGGAGGGGGGGGGGGTTGCATTTGCAAAGAGTCTTCCACTCAGCTGTCGTTTGTAGTATTGCAGTTTGCTAATCCTAAGGAAAAGGAGGGTAATTGATAACAACTGGGGTTCATTGTAGCAGTGACAGTATTGGGCCCATAATATCTTCACATGAATGCTAATAATAAAGAAAAAAGGGAGCACGGAGATGAGTGGGAGGATAAACTACTGAGTGGGCGTTTGGAGGAGTAGATATAATATGATTAGTGTAATGGAGGCATTCATGCATAAATTGAAGTCTTCAATTTCAGAAAGTTCAGCTCCGATGTGCTCGCAGAGCTATTGTTTGTCATCATTATTATTGTGTTTTTATCATTAAACAAGCCCGTCATCCTGCACCGCTGTTCAAACTGAGCTCTGTTTTCAAGACTTGGACTCAAACACAATATACACACACACACACACACACACACACACTGAGTACCACACATGCTGTTTTTGTTCCGGAGCGTGGCTCCCTGGGGGCTCCTCCAGGGCTGTTCAGAGAGATAGCGGGGACCCTCTCCACATACTCTCTCCCCCACTGTCTGACCTTTACAAAACACAAGTCAGAAAATGTGTGGCATTTTCCTCTAATCATCTGCACCTAAACACATGAGAAATGATGCCGTGCCTCAATTAAGGCATCCCGCCGCCCCATGAGAAATGATTCACTTTTCTTCAATGGCGGTCGTTATCTAACCCGGAGGTTTTATTGCTCTCAGCAGCACTTTCTTAGCTTTCTCTCATATGATTCACCATATAGTTATCTACAGTATATTCCTGCTGTAACCCTTCACACGACTGTTTATGCTTTACGTTCCGTAATCCACTGTTTACTTGTGGTTGCATTCTGCAGTTGTACACCTGACTTTACATGCTTTACATGCCCGTCTCTTTCAAATGGCTTCCTGTGTCCTCTAGTCAATACACTTCTCATTTCGTCTGTGCTGAAATCTTAAAAGCTGCAGCTCAAGGAACACACAGACTGAGAAACTCCTAAGTAAATCCTTTCAATATGCCCTGTGTCTAGGTGAGGT
This sequence comes from Seriola dumerili, assembly GCF_002260705.1. Lineage (NCBI taxonomy): Eukaryota > Metazoa > Chordata > Actinopteri > Carangiformes > Carangidae > Seriola > Seriola dumerili. The sequence goes on from NW_019174393.1 coordinate 4,411,801, forward strand.
ATTCGCCCCTCTTCTGAATCACAACTACTGAGATGGGAAAGCCACTCAGAAGTAGATTTTTCTGCCTGACTTTTCCCAAGGACATATTGCTGCATTCTCTGTCTGTATCAAATGATAAACAGTGAACTGAACAAAGAAATCTTTCAATAAAATGTCTTCTTCTTTTGTTGAGCGGGAACAGAAATAATCATCTGAGTGAAGACATTTCAATGTGAGACGCTGTTAAATTCAAATTTTTTTTCAAATTCTACCTTATTTACCAAGTAGGGATCTTCAGTTTTGCAAGGAGAACTGACATCGATCCAACTGAGACATCTTTTATTTTTTTTGAGGGAGAACTTTCCAAGAAAGCAACATCAGCAGTAACTCGACAAGTAGCAGCAACAACAAACACTGTCCACACAAGGTAATAACTTCACCAATTAGAGGTCAGCAAAGAGAGATCTTTAGCTGCTGCTAAAGGTCCCATATTGTATTAAGTGAGATCTCCTTTTTTTTCAACTATGCCCAAGCCCAGCCCACTTTGCAGGGTTTGGTTTCTCTGAGTGTTTACCTGAAATCTGCTATATTTTTAGTCAATTAGAAAACGGTCAGACAGACTAAAGTTGTGGGCGGTAAAACCAAAACACTTTGTGATGCTGAAGGAAACTGCAGTCTGATGATAATTCTCCGCACGTTCGTCACCACGAGTGACCCCGTTCACATTGCACTTAGTCATTTGATCCATTGTTGATATAAAAATATTGATTAGTGCAGCTTTAAAGCTTTAAAGGTTGTTATCTGGCTTACACAGTATATAGGCACTTTTCCAAACTTGGTTCTGCAGATTGCAGTTTGGTGAAACCGTTATCTCCAGTTATCTCCAGTTATCTCCAGAAAGGAGGAAAAGCTGCATCCATGTATGAGCTGCCATGTGATGTGGAGCCTACAGTTACAGTAAGACACACACAACAGCTCCTTGCCTGTTTTATGGATATGGTTGTTTGGTAAACACCTGCTCAAGCAGAGATTCACCTACATTCCCAATTAGATTGCATGACTTTGTGTTATTTGGCCCTGCCTCTGCTGCGCGTTTCCCCTTGGGCCTGTGCACAAATAACTGTGAGTAGAATTCTTACCCTCTGCATAGCAGAGAGACAGATGGTCAGTTCTTTCTTCCCCAGGTTTTTCTTTGTGCTTGGATCAAAGCTATGAATGACCCAAGTAACTTTTTCCACAGGAGACCAGTGTTTATCACTTGGAAGCTACCTTTTCCTTCCGATTTGTGTGAAATGTGGCTCCAAAAACTGAAAGTGGCTGTGAAAAGACGGAAAAGCTAGAGGGAGAACTGTGGAAAAAGAGCTTATCGTACAAGATAAAACATGCTTATTGCAGCATGTTTTGCCACAGCTCTCTCTTCTGCACAAAGTACATGAGGAGTTATGTTTTTGTTCTGGTCGGCCTGTTGTTCAGTGTTGTACAGTCAATCAGCCTTACGTCATGGAACATGTTTGGCTGCCATCCCTCTTTTTACTTAGCAGATGAGAAAGGTGGAGTGTGGTGGCTTCTTCCTGTTTGACCTGTTGTCAGACTTTGTCCCTTTTTACAGCCTGTATGAATCTGAACAGTACTCGGGTATTGTGAGTCTGGCTCAATGCCAGAAACCTCTAACAGCTTTACCTGCCATTCCACTAATCACTGAAGCTGTAACAAATGAATGGACTCTTTACGATTCGGTAAGCATGAATATACGCTCAAATGATGACACTCAAAGATGAGAGGCTGAGCCTACAGAGCTCCTTGAGAGGACCTCTAAATGTGTTTTTGAGTATTTCTTGTTGAGCACCTTTCAGGCCACAAGAGTGCAGGGCACACAAACATGCTGCGATCATTTAGAAGTAAAACAATATTCATCATTATGCAGCCAAAATATTATGCTGCAGGCGCCATAAAGCTGATAAATAATATGTTTTTAATTGACAGTTTCAAAAATACAAAGTGACCCGTAGATGCTAAAAGTATTTAAATCATAATGTGAAACAATTATTAATGCTAACAGTCACTAAACGTTGTGTAACTTAACCAAACTGCAGTCAAAAGTCCACAGGCAGGAATCAGGAATTAAAGCCGCAGGCTAACAGGCTAACAGGCTAACAAACTTCAAGTCGACTGTCTGACAATAGCACATAAAAGGCATCTGGTGAGTCCTGAAGTTCTTTTGTGTATTCTGCAGTTTGGAATGAACAGGAAGTGTCAAGAGATGACTAGTCTTGATGAGACCTGGTGTCAGGCTCGAGTCTAAAAGGTGTAGTCATGAATGTATTAAAAGAGCTGGATATGGCGCCACCATTACCCCAGTGGTCACTCGCAGTACTGCAGCAAAATTATCTCCTATGTTCCACAAAGTATTTTCCCCACAGACCATCATTATAAAAGAGAGATCTGTAAAACTGTTGATAGGATACCTCAAATTGTAAACAAGGTCATTTCTAAATTTAAAGGACCAGTGCGCAGGATTTAGGGAGCTCTACTGGCAGAACTGGAATACAGTCTAATATTCATGACAATGTTTTCATTAGTATACAATCACCTGAATGAGCTCCTCAAATCTACACAAGGAGCAGGCCCTCGTCCACGGAGTCCACCATGTTTCTACAGTAGCCCAGAATGGACAAACTAAACACTGGCTCTAGAGAAGGCCAAGTAGGGTTCTCCTACATTTGGAAAGGGAGGGTTGAGGATTTGATATTATTATGATATTTAATCTAAAAATACCCCCAAAAAGTTTTTTTCTGAAACCAGATATGTATATTTGTGGATTTTAAATAATGTTTGCTTTTTTTTTGTATGGCTAAAAGTGTACCACTGCCACTGCATGACTCAAGTCAAATACCCATTTAGACTTAAATAAATCTTCCTATGTAAAACAATTTTTTTATTTATTGTTTTTAAAGAGAAAGGATTATACCTCCCATTGGCACAACTTTAAATATTGCATGATGGAGTCAAAGAGAGCTGGGAAAGCCTTGCCTTTGGAAACCACATTCTTTGATTTGTTACCTCCAGGGGCAAAGAGTTATTAAAAAACATGTATAATTCATATTCAGCTAAGTGGTATTGAAAGCATACATGTGTCTTATAATAATATTTGTGTTCATCATTAGCACGCCACAGGGGGGCTGTTGCTTAACTACACGCTCCCCATATGTATTTAGTTAAGTTCTCTGATTAAGAACAGGATTTTGAGAGGTTAATTTGAACTTTAAATTAAAGAACCCAAATCCATTCTTCACTGAACAACAATGTTGGAGATCTTTTTTCCACTCAGCCCAGACAGTGATTAACCCAAACGATTCCCCTCCTCTTGGATCTTATAATTGATTCATTAAACTGGTTTCTCCTTTATACCTGCACCGTCGCCTCCATCGCCTCCTGCCTTTGTATATAAGACGCAAGCAAGAGGATCTGATAGTATAAATAGATTCTCCTTTATGTACTCGGCAGGGATAACGTCAGTCCTAATGAGACAGAGGAGAGAGATGGAGAGTGTTTTGCATCTGGTGTTTGTCTGTGCTCCAGAGTGGCGGAGTGTTTTGTGTATATGTGTGTGTGTGTGTTTGCCGAAGCACACAAGGAGTCACTGAAGGTCCATCGATTTGTGGCCAGTATTGGCTTTCCTCCTCCACTCCCCTCACCAGGAACCCACAGCTGTTTGTCTGGATCAATGAGGCAAATGGAGGGTTTGATAGGACTAATTCTCACTGGCTCATGAGCCGCACTGACCACTGGATGCTTCTGAAGTTCAAGTAACCCCCCACGCTGAGAGGTTCAAACACATTCACTTTCTTCTGTTGCAATCTAAGCTCTGGGTGGGTGGGGGGTGGACTCCATTAGACTTTGACATTTACACTGTAGTCATAACGGTCATGTCACAATAACTATTTGGTTAGGCTTCAGAAAACATCGTGATGCGACTTACTTCCTCGGCATTAGACGAGCTTTGTTGTCATGGTTACAAGAATAACAGTGTAGTCAACTACGTCGAACAGTCATAGACAATAGAAATAACATACACTGCATCACATCACAAGGGAACACTGCTAGAACTACTTGGTTACGTTTAGGAAGAGATCATGATTCGCGTTTAAATAAGTACTTCCTCAACATTAGATCTTTGTTGTCATGGTTACAGTATGAACCGCTGGTCCTGATCTCAATGAGATCTGTTTAAATAAAGGTTTTAACAATAACAACAACAATAATAATAATAATAATAATAATAAAACAGCATGTTTCACACACATGTGAATAGAAGGAAAATAGTCTGGCTTGTAAATATATATCAAATCTAACTGGTTCAAAGTTTGACTATAAAGTGTGGGAGACTCAGAAAGTTTTGTAGTTATTTCTTTTTCAACTGATGTGTATCCCTGAATTTGTGATTATGTCCCAGGTTATCAGTTGACCTGCAATTTGAACAGTGGCCACCCAGAGCCTACAGCTCTTCTTTGCTGTTTGTTGTGCTCGAAAAACCACTGAACCTTTCTAAAAAATTCACAAACGTATACTCTTGGTCTACAACTTCCCAGGCATTAAATGACTTTCTTTTATTTGAAGAGCCTCACTCCAGGTATGGCAATATCCTGCACCAAATATCTCCCTCAGAATCTGGGGACAGGTTGAGCGGTGATTGATGACTTTTTTCCCACCTGTGCCCGGTGACTTGGGTATCAGCTTTAGCACAACATTGAAATATGTCTGAGAATTTTACAAAATGCATCAGTATCTCACTTGAAAAAAAAAAAAAAACACATCTGCAAGACACAACACTGCTTCTAGGTGATGAAGAATTGTATTGAAACTCCTTTTTCCTTCAGTCAAATTAAAGGGAGTGTGAGTCATGATAGTAAAGAGGCTGATTCGTGGTCTGGTTGCCAGGGGGGCTGAGACCTGTAGTGTGGAGCTGTAGGTGAATCCGACTGTGAGAACATTTGTGGTAAAAGCACAAGTGGATGTCCTTTAAGTTGGCAATCCCCCTGCGCCTCTTATCAAAGTGTTGCACAGGCAGCACACACGCCTGCTTGAATGATAGTCTAATGCTCCGACCCACTCAGTCATCCACTGTAGGCGCTGTCATGCTCCGGAAATGGGAGCTACATGGACTTCCATTTAATTTATTGACCTCGAGGGAAGAGGGGGAGAAACCTGTCGTCTGGCATGGCTACAGAGGAAATGGTTAATGCGGTTTAATTCCAAGTCTTATTTCTTTCTTTAAACTACTGTATGGAGTGCTCATTCAAAGTCATCAACACCCGTCTCCTTTGATGCCTGCACAGCACCAAGAGCCCATCACTCTGGAAAAGACTTTCTTATCTTTACAAAGGCCACAATGCCTTTTTCTTGGAAAATGATCCTTATCGTTACGCTTTCATTGGGTCTTCTCTCTGAAACTCTTAGAACTCATTGTACGCACTTCTTACGGTTGGGATTCAATGATTTTTTTAAAAATTTTATGTTTTTTAATGTTATGGAAGTGAATGGTTTGGAATCTCTTAAAGAGAGTCGACATAAAAACTGGGAGATGGAGTTTGAAGTATTTAATCAAAGCAGGGTTTGTCTGCGCCGCCACAGTCAGAAAAGTAAAAAAAATCAATCATGTAAATCAAATGACTTTTCCTGGCAGACAAAGTACAGGCGCTTCTGTAAGGCTAATTATGAGCTTCTGAAGACATTAAAATCCTAGATAAAATGTACTTCTATAACATCTAACAATTAAATATAAGGTGTGAATACCTGATGTAACTTTAAGAGGCTTTCACTGTCCTCCACACAGACAGATTTAACTTATACAGGGTCTTAAACGGGTGAAGCAAGTTCATCACACAATGGGATGGAGAGCTCAGAGCCAGCTCATGATTAATTAAAAATGACAAATGGATATTATTTTCCTGCCAGGCTCAACCTTTACACGAGCATTTGAGCACAGACGAGCATTTTTTTGGCGTCAAACACTTATTGTAATTGTCTCAGTCTCATTCTGTCTTTCCTCTCCGAGAGCGTTGTCTGCTGGAGGATTTCTCACAGAGAAATCTGTCACGGAGGAGTCAGGATAGCCGAAAGGGAGTAGGTTTACTGCCATAATTTCATCCCAGTGCGTTAGGCGGGTTGTGCAGTGACAGTAACGGCTTTCTGCTGATCCAGAACCAGCTGGAGGATCAAATAACGAGGGAAAATCTGATGCACGATATGGGAGAACTGGTTTTGATTTGGAAAACCTTAAACCGGCTAAATTTGGCATCTGAAATGTGAGGTGCTGTGTGCAAATAATGGTCAACAAAGAGAGAGAGAAACCCAAGGAAATATTTATTTTATTATCTTGATATTCTTGTACAGTGGGAATATTATAATAATGGATGCCACCCCAGCTGTCTTGCTCTTTTCGTGCTTGAAGGCAGCAGGTGCAATCGTTTCCTCAGCAGATTTTGTGCAGTGCAGTTCAGCCTCCAGTGTGTCTTTACTACTGGGTTCTTAAGTTCTTCTTTCTTACATCTTACTCCTTAATTTAGGATGCACACATCCAACTTTTCTCTCCCAATACTTCAACACTGATCAGATACCAGTGATCTCTTTTCCCATAATCTAAAATTAGTATATTCCACTGTTATGGTAAAGGTTGATAGAAGGCCAGGAGTGCTCCACAGTGCTACCAGTGGTGGAACCTTTAATAAGACTCTCAGAAAACAATCTAAATTTAGCGGTTCCCAACGTTTTCTTCTTCTTCAAGGACAGTAGCCTTGATAGGCTATGCCTTCTTTTTGGGGCTGTAACACAAGAATTAAAACTCTGTTAAACTCACCTTCTTTATCAGACCACAGGAGGTGGACAAGAGTTTTGACAAATCCAATCTAACTGGTGTGGGGACTGTATCTACCCGTGACAAGATCTCAGAGATTGACGGCGAATACACCCGTAACTGACAGTGTAGTGGCGCCGCAGACAATCAAAATGTTGATATTGGAATCCAGCACAGTGGAAATGACACAAGACGAGACATGGAAATTCCCCAAGCTATTTCTCTTTGTCTCATGAGACTTGGAGGCAACTATTGCTTTTTCTCTTCTCGCTCCCTGTTCTATCAAACAGCCGAATGTGTCAAGTTCTTGTTCTAGATTTTTTTAGTGAGTGCTCAAAAGTTCTGAGTTCTCAAAGTAGTTTTGAAATGTAAGAAATTATTAATTGACAGTGAAGTAGACAAGTCAGGCTGTTCACTTGCACTGAGCAAGACACACTGATGAAGAAAGCTCTGTCTCTCTTTCAGAATGAATGGACAGAAGCAATGGACGAGTGTGGCTGTGATGGCGCTCCTGGTGCTAACGGTGATGGCAGCTGAAGGAGGCAAAGCAGAGAAACAAGGTGAATCTTGCAAACCAACAGCAAATTTGTTTGATGAAGGAAAATCACTTTGTCATTTTACCTCTTCAACATACATTAAAACAGGTCTTTTCCTCTGTGGAGTGGCACACAGTGCCATCTCTCCCTACAGGCTGCACCGTTAACAGCGTCTCTTTTAACAACTTATTTAACTAGACACAACTTTTAAAAAATATATGAAAGTAATAAAGCAAAAAAAAAAAAATGCCTGTGGGCTTAAAGTAATTTGTGTCCTTTGAGAAAAAAAGGAAAAATAAGTCAGATAAATCCCTCTTGGGTAAAGAAAACAACATTTAGCCTAATTTAAATTCAAGGGAAAAAGTTCATTTGCATTGGAAATTAGTGCAAGCACCTAAGCCCATTACAACTGCCTTGACATAATATGAAAGTCCAAAGTAAGTACTTTTATAGACATTGCATATGATGTAGCACTTTTCATTTCTGGTTTTAATAAAAACTAAAATTCGCTGAATATGTCACACTTGTGTGTCGAAAATGAAAGTCTCACACACCTGACCTGGACTTGATTGAGACCGTCCCTGAGTACAAAGCAGGTTGTTATGACCCATAGTTACGTTTTGTTGCTAGGCGACATCTAGTGGCCATAGTAACGTAGAATGAAGACGGACAATGTCCGTGTTAGGAGGAGGTTTGGGTGGAAAGTAATATGACACAGGAGAGAGGCGTTTGGATCCCATGTTAAAGTAGCAGTTTATGTTGGGTATTATCGTAACCATGACAACAAAGACCGTCTTAATGTTGAGGAAGTACTTATTTTAACCAAAACCACAATCTTTTCCTAAACCTAACCAAACCAAACCATGACTGTTATTATAGTAACCATGGTGACGAGGGTCCGGTACGCCTTCTTCCACAGGGGCGCTGTTTCAGTAGACAGTCCTACGAGTCGTATCAGAGGATGATAAACACAACATATGGTTGTTCAGGTTGGAGGAGTTGTTGAGTTGACCGGTGTGAGACTTGACCCAATACTCCTTACAGACCTGTCCAGACCCTTGAAAGGAAAAAACAAAAAAACGTCTTACCCGTTTGCCAGGTGTTAAAGTGTGTGTTTGGTTGTACAGGAAAGAAGGAGCGCAAGTCGGACTGCGGGGAGTGGCAGTGGAGCGTATGCGTAGCCAATGAAGGGGACTGTGGACTCGGCACCAGGGAGGGAACGCGCACCGGCACTGACTGCAAGCAGACCATCAAGACCCAACGCTGCAAGATCCCCTGCAACTGGAAGAAGAAGTTCGGAGGTGAGGGAGGAATGTTCAGGCTGGAATTTACCAGATATTTCTTAGTACATGACCAATCGAAAAGGTCTACTTTCATGTAGTATTTATATAATCCACATCAACTAAAAGAGCAAGAGAACTGCCCCCCTTTCTGTCATCTGCACGACTCCCATCCATCTCAGCCCACACCTCCACATGATGTATGGTAGCTTGTCATTCACGCAAACAAAGCTCCCATTTTCACAATGGGAATGAGAAAGCTTGCTAATTAGAGGTACAACAGAAATGTCTTACATTGTCATTGAGAACACTGGAATTATGCTTTGCCATTTGCTTTTTTTTTGGGTGCGCGGCGGGGCGGCGCGGGGCTTGACTGTGGGCAGCTTTCACAGTCGAAACGTCTTGCATTGACAAGCCTGAGGGACTTTTGTTCCCCCCAGTAAGGCCTGTCAGGCACAGAGCCTGCTGCTCTGCAATGAGCCTGTCACGAGTGATGAACTCACTGCAGGAAATAATGGTCCCGCTAACTGGCTATATAGATTATAGCAGCAAAAGTTTGGGAGAAGAGGAAATAAGTTACATTCCTGTGGTCTTAAAACTGTGGAAAGTTACTTGAGGAAAGAAAAGAAAATGGCAAAAGATGAAGATCACTGCAAACACAGAGTCAGTGTCTTTTATTTTGGAATTCTTCCAATTAAAGATAAATGACTACTGTAACATTTGGTTACTCACACTCAACAAAATGCATTAGAATTAGTGTGAAAAGACCCTGAAATTTAACCCTGTCAGCTAAACCTGGATTCAGATATGATGCTCAGTAAAAATGTCTATCATTGATGTTAAGACTATTTTGTGAGTAGATTTGAAGGCTAAGTATCAGTAGGTAACATATTGCACTATGGAACAACATCATGTGGCTTTAGGTACTATTGCGAGGAGTGTGAAGAACTTGGAATAAAGCAGTTCTGAGATCTGGAGCCAGAAAGATTTGCCATCCCATTTGGCAAAACTGTTACATCTTATTAAAATATTAAACCCCAAATGATTCTGAAAAACTAAACAAGTGAAAACTAGGTTAACAGTGGTTTAAGTTTGCAGCACATGGCCCAAATTGTTTTTTTTGTTTTTTTTGCAATGTTTAAGTACTACACAACAATGCAGAGTGAGACATGGAGTGTAAATGTTGTGCTTAAAATAGGAAGGTGATGATGATGATGATTTAGAGTCAGGGTTTCCAGCAGCATGACCCAGAAAAGAGGACAACTCTGTGGGGCAGGTTAGGTGGGTAAGAAATACAACAACTAATGTGTTTCTATACAATAAACCACAGAAATAATCATATGGAGCGCTAGAGACACAAAGAAGTAAAGCAAGGGAATGTTTTAATATTATGGTGCTTACCATACGTAGGTAAAAACCCAGCTGATACTGACCAATTGACAGCTACTCACAATAGACCTTTTCTTTTTTTTTTTCTTTTCTTTTTCCAGGGGAACCAGTGGAGAACCAGAGTGATGATGTTTTATTCACAAAAAAATGATAGATGTAGACATGTGACACATCCACAATCCATCTGACCCCTATTTCACCCTCATTCAGTTTTATGGATTACAATCCATAAGAAATTTTCAGCTTTAACCCCATCCTCCTCAAAGGCCTTAAAGGAGCTACCTGCCAGTTATCAGCTATTGCTACATGGCTAACGTTAGCAATTAACAGCTGTTTACTTACCGGTCTTGCCAAGGGCTTCAGCTATCATTGTGTTTATAATACAAGAGATTATAATTCGCCCTCTGAGCAGCACTACCTCTTCAGGGCAGACTGGACGCTACAGTGAGGCGGTATCGGAAAGTGACGATATGTCGGGGCTAGCTAGTTAACACGCTAACTTCAGAAGAAGAAAAGAAGTAATAGCATTGTTTGAAGTTTGATGCTGAACTGAAAACGTTTCTTCTAGAGTGGGAAGTAAATAGCTGTTAATGCTAATGTTAGCAATAGCAAAAATCTTGAACAAATTCTTGAAGGCACTTCAAGGATCTTGTGATTGATCAGATGTTTTTCCAAACATAAAGACATCAGACACATGGGAATCTGCTTGGGTGTAGGGTCGCTGATGAGTGGGTGTGTTCACACTTGTACAAGCATTTCTTTTACCTACTTGTATGTGACACCTTAAAGAGGACATGGGCTGCCTGCCAAATCCCCAGGAGCCAGCAAGGAAGCTCTCTCTCAGAGACAAATTATAGGAATGGAGGCGTAGGGGTTTGAAAGTTGGATGCTGAGGACTCCCTGTGGGATTCCTGCAACAATGGCCCTGTCACTCCCTCTCACCGCTCTCCGTCCCTCCTCTCCTCAACCCTTCCTCCCACTCTTCTCTCCTGTGATGAGTACCCTAGGATCTCAGAGGCAGTGACAATGGGGTCCGACGCTTTTCATGTGAGAGGAAGCTGACGAATGAGTGTCACAGCCTCCAGGGAGCGCGGCTGGAGTGGCAACAAAATAATGGGAGGGAGATATGAGAGACACGGACATACAGCACACAAACACACACTTGCGCACACGCACATGCTTTTTCAAAACAGATTTCTATAACATACTATACATCAGCCACTGTAGCTATTTTCCAGAGCAATCTTGCATCCTCAGGGGTTGAGTTTAAGGTGAATTTAATATCAAATGAAAGCACATGTGAAATTTATTTGAGTTGCTGCGGAAAGTGCTTTCATGACTCTGCTCCTAAGATTGTATCTGTCTGTTATTTCCAGGCTGAGCAGCAGCCGGGCAGTTTTTGATTACATTCATCTGTTAGCAAGTTTCATCATATAGGAAATATAAGATCAAAACAATGAATTGCCATCTGTTCCCGTAGGCGAAAAGCCATAAAGCTCGTGACGAGGCTTTAGCAGAACTCAATTTGTTGATCTTGGACACTTTCTATTGATAGGAAGGAGATAATAGCCAAGTAAATTATAACCGCTCATCAAACAGCCATTCAGACTCACAACTCCTCAGGCTCAAGGGACTTGTTCCACTGACTGATTGCATTTGACTGCTCTTTTAAAAACAAATACAGAAGCTGTTGTGTGTCATTTTACAGGTGTTCTGCTTGATCGGCCCTTTTACCATGCCTCCTTCGTGCCTACTTCACCAAACAAAAGCAACTAATGAAGTATCTGATTCCCTTGTGCGCTGCAGGGGAATGCAAGTACGACTTCCAGGCGTGGGGGGAGTGCGATCTGGCGACGGGCAAGAAGAACAGGACGGGCGTGCTGAAGCGAGCGCTCATGGACGCGACCTGCGCCGCCACCGTCACAGCCACCAAGCCTTGTGGGAAAATCCCCAAGACCAAGCTGCAAGGTAAGCTGAGCAGGATAAATCATCACCAGATAAAGTGTAACTCTCGCCGGACATGTTGAGCCTGTCAGCAGCAGCGAGGTACACTGGGAGTCTTGTTGATGAATCACCATGTCTTTAAAAAATGTGGCAGGAGGTTCTCTGCACTGAATCAAAAGGATGATATTTTACTGCTCAGAGGCAAAATTTTAAACAGATACTGGCACTGCTGTCTTCAGACTGCTAAACAGCTCTGGCCAAGTTACTTAAATTAGCCTGCTAATTATAGCTACATTGCTCACTGAAAAAGTAATTACATAAAATCCACACCCACACGTTGCATATTCTGTATTTAACACACATAGAAATGGAAAATGAGACGCGTGGTTTAAACAAGCAGCCAGCCTCTGTTTTGGAAGCAGCGACATTATGAAATTTCCTGCCACGAAGGTTCTCTCAATCAAAACAATACAAGTAGACAAGAGTTTGGTCACATCATGAAGTAGCATGGGATCACTGCAATGAGCTACTCCCAGTTTGGTTTCCTTCAGTGTCAATTCAGGAGGTTTTTACCAAGAGCCAAATTATCCACAAACGTCTCCTCCTCTCCACAACAAACGGCCCAGGTGATTTAATCTACTAAAATACTGAGTAAAGTACTTTCAAGTTAAAAATCAGTGTTTCTCTGATGCTGTTTGGAGAACTCAAGAAGTGTCAGAGGGGCCGGGAGCCGAGCTGCTGCCGATGTTTGCTCAGCTTGTTTCTCTGATAACTGAAGTCCCAGTGGTGCGATGACTAAAATCCTTCATTCGGTCAAAAAATATTTAGGTAGAAATAACCAAGATGTAAGAATGTGGGTTAAATTTGGATAAAAAGTTAATGTTGGCGACCACAACGCCGACGCATACGTAAAGGCCACTGACTGGCGACTAAATGATCAGTTATCTCTATTAAAACTATAGATTTTTCTAGGTTTGAAATGTCATCAAAACACAATTTTTGAATGGTCTGTGTTTCCATTGAGTGATGTTATACGAACAGAGCTGGGTTTTCTCCCCTTGCAATATCGTTCCAATTCAACATGGCGGCAGATTTCCAGCATCTGCTAAGTGTTGGGACAGCGATTTTGATTGCATCCACCACAATCGCAGTTACCAGGAGTCGCACTTGTTTTTGGTTGAGGCTAACCACCTCCCAACATGTTCCTGCGCCAAGAAACAATATATCGTCCAGACTCTCCCCTGTACGCACACACACAACTCCCGCTAACGCAGTGAAAAAGCCGACCCCCAAACCGTCAAAGCAACAGAGCAAAACTTATTCAATTAATGTAACCACTGAATAGTGTATAAGGGATTACACTTTGAAATTCAGACTGAAAAAGTAATCAAGTAATTAGCGTAATGCGTTTCTGACTCGTCTGGCCAGTGCGTTTGGAGAACTGTCATGTTTCCTTTGTGTGGCCTGAGGGAGAGGCCTTCTTCTGCCAAACACATTGGCACAGTAACATTTATTAAAGGAATCAAGCACACCATCCTGAACTGTTGCTGTTGCTGTTGTTCTGAAAACTCAATAAAATTTTAATGAAATCAAATTCACTCAGGAGAAGCCAGAGAATTTTACAACCCAAAGTTGAAGTTCAATCCAACAGGAAGAAGTTAGAGTCGTGCACGGCCCTGGTAATGTAAGTTACACAGATTTTGGAGTGGTTTGAAAGCTGGAAACATTTGTATTTACACTCACATGACATCAGATTGGTTTGGATCAAAAGCAGAAACAAACTGATGATTTGAGAGAGGAATATTTTCCAGCAAATTATTGCAAACAGTTTCCTGGAAGGTTGGATTAGTTGGTTTGTTTAATTCATTCTAGCTGAAGGGATGTTTACCGGTTGGATGTCTGTGTTTCTCAAGCTGAACTGCTGATCTTCCCCCTGACAACCTTGTATATCTTGTGTCACTTTGTTTGTTTCTTTTTTTAAACACAGGCAAAAAAAAGAAAGAAACAGAAATAACATAACCTGAATTTCATTTTAATTAGGACAAATTACCATCTGTGTATATATATATATATATATATATATAGATGATGCACAGTGGGGTCCAAAAATCTGAGACCACGTTCCCGTTCGTTCGTATATGAGAGCGAACTTCTATCTTCTTTGCGATAATTGCTGTGTAAGTTCAGTAATTTTTTTTATCTACATCTCAGACTGATTGCATCTTCACTAAATCCAACAAACCCTCGCAAATGATTTAATCTCAGACAGTGCCGGCTGCGATTCACATTCATATTCAACCCACCATCAGCGGGATGGAAATCCACCTACTTAAGTGCCAAGCTGAAGTGGTGAGTGACAGTGTTAAAGCAGGGGTGAATAGGTTAACTCACTATTCAGCTGTAATTACATGCTTTTACCTCTCCTCAGTCATGTCGAAGTCACCGAAGTCAGGGTTTTTANACATGTTGAGCCTGTCAGCAGCAGCGAGGTACACTGGGAGTCTTGTTGATGAATCACCATGTCTTTAAAAAATGTGGCAGGAGGTTCTCTGCACTGAATCAAAAGGATGATATTTTACTGCTCAGAGGCAAAATTTTAAACAGATACTGGCACTGCTGTCTTCAGACTGCTAAACAGCTCTGGCCAAGTTACTTAAATTAGCCTGCTAATTATAGCTACATTGCTCACTGAAAAAGTAATTACATAAAATCCACACCCACACGTTGCATATTCTGTATTTAACACACATAGAAATGGAAAATGAGACGCGTGGTTTAAACAAGCAGCCAGCCTCTGTTTTGGAAGCAGCGACATTATGAAATTTCCTGCCACGAAGGTTCTCTCAATCAAAACAATACAAGTAGACAAGAGTTTGGTCACATCATGAAGTAGCATGGGATCACTGCAATGAGCTACTCCCAGTTTGGTTTCCTTCAGTGTCAATTCAGGAGGTTTTTACCAAGAGCCAAATTATCCACAAACGTCTCCTCCTCTCCACAACAAACGGCCCAGGTGATTTAATCTACTAAAATACTGAGTAAAGTACTTTCAAGTTAAAAATCAGTGTTTCTCTGATGCTGTTTGGAGAACTCAAGAAGTGTCAGAGGGGCCGGGAGCCGAGCTGCTGCCGATGTTTGCTCAGCTTGTTTCTCTGATAACTGAAGTCCCAGTGGTGCGATGACTAAAATCCTTCATTCGGTCAAAAAATATTTAGGTAGAAATAACCAAGATGTAAGAATGTGGGTTAAATTTGGATAAAAAGTTAATGTTGGCGACCACAACGCCGACGCATACGTAAAGGCCACTGACTGGCGACTAAATGATCAGTTATCTCTATTAAAACTATAGATTTTTCTAGGTTTGAAATGTCATCAAAACACAATTTTTGAATGGTCTGTGTTTCCATTGAGTGATGTTATACGAACAGAGCTGGGTTTTCTCCCCTTGCAATATCGTTCCAATTCAACATGGCGGCAGATTTCCAGCATCTGCTAAGTGTTGGGACAGCGATTTTGACTGCATCCACCACAATCGCAGTTACCAGGAGTCGCACTTGTTTTTGGTTGAGGCTAACCACCTCCCAACATGTTCCTGCGCCAAGAAACAATATATCGTCCAGACTCTCCCCTGTACGCACACACACAACTCCCGCTAACGCAGTGAAAAAGCCGACCCCCAAACCGTCAAAGCAACAGAGCAAAACTTATTCAATTAATGTAACCACTGAATAGTGTATAAGGGATTACACTTTGAAATTCAGACTGAAAAAGTAATCAAGTAATTAGCGTAATGCGTTTCTGACTCGTCTGGCCAGTGCGTTTGGAGAACTGTCATGTTTCCTTTGTGTGGCCTGAGGGAGAGGCCTTCTTCTGCCAAACACATTGGCACAGTAACATTTATTAAAGGAATCAAGCACACCATCCTGAACTGTTGCTGTTGCTGTTGTTCTGAAAACTCAATAAAATTTTAATGAAATCAAATTCACTCAGGAGAAGCCAGAGAATTTTACAACCCAAAGTTGAAGTTCAATCCAACAGGAAGAAGTTAGAGTCGTGCACGGCCCTGGTAATGTAAGTTACACAGATTTTGGAGTGGTTTGAAAGCTGGAAACATTTGTATTTACACTCACATGACATCAGATTGGTTTGGATCAAAAGCAGAAACAAACTGATGATTTGAGAGAGGAATATTTTCCAGCAAATTATTGCAAACAGTTTCCTGGAAGGTTGGATTAGTTGGTTTGTTTAATTCATTCTAGCTGAAGGGATGTTTACCGGTTGGATGTCTGTGTTTCTCAAGCTGAACTGCTGATCTTCCCCCTGACAACCTTGTATATCTTGTGTCACTTTGTTTGTTTCTTTTTTTAAACACAGGCAAAAAAAAGAAAGAAACAGAAATAACATAACCTGAATTTCATTTTAATTAGGACAAATTACCATCTGTGTATATATATATATATATATATATATAGATGATGCACAGTGGGGTCCAAAAATCTGAGACCACGTTCCCGTTCGTTCGTATATGAGAGCGAACTTCTATCTTCTTTGCGATAATTGCTGTGTAAGTTCAGTAATTTTTTTTATCTACATCTCAGACTGATTGCATCTTCACTAAATCCAACAAACCCTCGCAAATGATTTAATCTCAGACAGTGCCGGCTGCGATTCACATTCATATTCAACCCACCATCAGCGGGATGGAAATCCACCTACTTAAGTGCCAAGCTGAAGTGGTGAGTGACAGTGTTAAAGCAGGGGTGAATAGGTTAACTCACTATTCAGCTGTAATTACATGCTTTTACCTCTCCTCAGTCATGTCGAAGTCACCGAAGTCAGGGTTTTTACTTTTTTTTTTTTACTCCTTCATCCCACGTTCCGCCGGAAATGGGAAGTCATCAAAAAAACCTGGGTTGATGCAAGATTTGAACTAATGGAGGAATATTAAACAACCACGTGGACGCATGTAGAATATATAATCACCGTCTGGTTGGAGAGACTGGTGTAAAAACTGCTGAGGAGAAAGCACTCCATTCACTCCAAGTGAGTCAATGCCCTTTGTTAATTTTGCAAACAAGGATGTAATAGACCCACTGTGAATGTCCCATTGTCCAAACAGGATTATAATGAGTGCAGAAATGCTGCCAATGGTCATAAACTGCGCCCTTATCACGCTCAGCAGATGACATGTGTGCACACATGGAGTTTGCTTAACCTTACTGTCACCTCACCAAACAACCGCAGTCGGACAAGGCTCCAAATTATACAGATAAGGTGGTGTAAACACCTCTGAGACAGGGCGTCTGCAGCTGCAGCGCTGCCAGCTGTGACATGTCTGTCTGCTCTGCTGTTCGTCTCAAGATTTTACTTTCCAAAAGGAGGAGCCTGTAAAGTTTTCACATGTCTTTAATGCACTCTGACAGGTTTGAGTATATAAGCATATACTGTAGAATATTTATGTGTATGTTATGTTAATAAACTTGAATCAAATATATATTGTTGGCATATATGATTGCAACATCTTATATCATATAAACATTCATCATATATACAACATTTTTTTAAGGTATGTACATATAAAAACTATGGGCCTTTTATATATGCTATAAAGTTATATTTTCATATATCCTGTGGGTGTATATATTTGATAATAACTGACAATCCCCTTATAAGTGAGCTCTATGGCAACATCACTCATTGATATTGACACTGTTCAGAGCTGTGGAGGCGTGTCACCTATCCCATAATGCAGTGGGTGAGAACTGTGGGGACAGGTTTCCAATATAATCACACTCACATTCACACCTACAGCAAATGTACTCAACATTGTTTTATTGTGTATAGTATAAAGTATTTTAAACTGATCAATTAAAGCATCAGACTCTTTCAGTACGACATAGAAATTGAGGGATATCCTAAAAAGGAGAATACATGTAAACGCATGATTACTCTGCTTTGCTAATTTATCTTTCATCATGCAGCTACATGTGCACAGTATCGATGTGGATCGTGAAGATTTCAGTTAGAAAATGTAAATAGAAAATTCAAGTAAAGGTTGCAATTTGAAAACGTGCTGCGGTTCACAGGCGTGTTGTGCAGTGCTGCGTACCTGTGCGCATCAATCCTAATGAAGGCCCGATGCAAAGGATGCCGTAGTGACAGGCTAAGAGGTGTTAGAGCTGAGGGCGAGAGAGAAGCAGAGCGAGGATGGACAGTGGCGGAGATGAAGGGAGGCAGTTGGGAAGAGAGACCCGCCTATCTGAGCGAGGTGTGATTTCCCATGTCTGCTGGTCGGAAGATAAGCCGTGGGAAGCAGAGGGGGTTACTGGTAAAGAAAGACAGGGTGCTGCGCACAATGAGGCGTGTATGGGGGGGTTGGGGTGGTGGTGTGGTGGTGGTGGTGGCGGTGGTGAGGGGGGGTTGTGTATGCTTTTCTGTGGTGTTTCAGGGGATGGCAGAGATACAGTCCGCAGCAGTGGGATCAGAGGGCTTAAGAAAAGAAAAACAGAAATGTTGGCTTCAGAGTGACTGAGATGGAGAGAGAAGAGGCGATCTAACCCCAGGCTGGGAGCAGAGATCTGCCCGGCAAATCTGCAATTCTGAGCAGCCACCTTGGGTTTGTGGAGATAGGTTTCCCCTGACTGCAGCAGGTTCCGTGGATGGAGGTAGCATCTGTCATTGCAGATTCTGGAGGAACAATGCTAAGAGGCACCTGGGGAGCGATGTGAGATGCAGAGTTGCGTGTCTTCGCCTGTCTAGAACAGGTGAAACACAGACCCTGCGGAGGCGGAGAGAGAACAAAGAGTGACAGAAAAATGAAACATTATGAATGCCTGTAGAAACCTCAAGGTCCCCCGCCTTCCCTTTCAGGAGAACAGGGGCGAGCGGAACACGGGTTTGTTTGGACGCCAGAGTTGACTTCAGGTGAAACAAAAAGCTTTGTCCGGATAAATTTGGCGTCTTTGAATTTGTTTTGGAGCGAATTTGTATTTGTCATTCTTCCTGGACAGACAGGTGGTCTTCTGATTTTTAAATCAAACGCATGCCATCACATTACCCTTGTTACACTGAGTATTTGTGCCCCTACATAGGCAGAGAACCACGACTGCAGAGGAATATAAAGTTAAGAAAAGAAGTTTTTAGGCAGATTTTTCTACATTAAAATAGAACTGACAGATCATCAGTCACTATGTGATGATGACCTCCTTGAGATTGTCTTTGGATCTTAAGGCAAGGTGCAGGGAGAATACAAAACTTTGTCAATTTGAACTGATGAATTTGTTTAATGAATTAATCTAGAATTCAAATGAACACATCTCTCTTGCTTTAGCGTCTAAGTGACTGTCTGTGTGTGGGATTGTAAAGCCTGTTGATACAAATTTGTAATTTTAGGATATATAAATAAAATTAACATGGTGGCACAGTGGTGCAGTGTTTAATACTGTCACCTTACAGCAGGAGGGTTCTGGTTCTTGGGACAGAGACTTTCTGTGTGGACTTGCAAGTTCTCCACATGCTTGTGTGGGTTTCCTCCGGGTGCTCCGGCTTCCTCCCACAGTCCACAGACATGCAGGTTTAGGTTAATTGATGATTAGCAACCTGTGTCCAGGGTATACCCCACCCTCACCCAGTGCCAGCTGCGACTTGGCTTTAGTTTACACATTTTCAAAATACGATATGTGTGGGGCATAAATGTCTTCATTAGTGATGGCGTCGAGAAACAACAGGAAATGACGCGAGGAAGGAGATGAGGAACGATGTGCAGCAAAAGCAGGATGTTATAGTTTGTGGTCAGTGTCTTAAAAAGGTCGCCTGGAAAACACACGCACACACACCTGCACACATTTCTATGGCATATTTTTGTATATGGTAAAATAAATGCATTGCTTTTTACTTATTTAAAAGTATGTAAGTCTTATGGGTAAAAAACTTCAAGTATCCAAGGTAAAAGTGGCTCATTATGCTGATTTTAATCAATAGTACTGCACCATTTTTATTATGCGATTTAATGTTTTATATGTAAATCTATACTTTAAACTGAATTTATTGACTTACTTTTGCAGATTAAAGATACACATAAAGTAGTACGCAAAAGAAATGTTTATAAAGTAGAAATATAAAAGTAACATTAAATTAATATTATACTTATATACACACATACTTGGGTAAATTAACTGGGTTACATTGTAGCACTTTATGAAATGTCACATTCGGCTCTTAACTCCCATTTTGAGCAAATTCATAATTCGGCTCAGCGCAGATTGGAAACAGTCTAATTTTGAGTGTATGTGTCAGACGCAGAGAGGGGGAGTGAGCAGTGTCATGTAAAGTGCAAATGCAGCAGAAAGCACTCCAGGCTGGTTTGAGAGTCCCCATCTCATACGTGAAGCAGATAGAACAGAGAATGAGAGCGGATCCTTTTTTCCTCCGTCTTCCCTCCCCAGGGAGAAGGAAAAATGCTGACAAAAAAAAAAAAAATATATATATATATATATATGAGGACTGGGAGAAAGAAAAAAAAAAGCGAGAGAAAAACAGTAAAACAAATGAAAACAAGCAAACAAATGGGATGGAAGAGCAATTTCTGTATTTGCATGGGTGAGAGCGCTTTGCATGTCAAAATCTTAATGCCCGCCGAAAGTTTGCGAGCGAGGCGGTGACAAGAACAGATTTCTAAGATTTCCTCATAGCGCACAGTCAGAATGTTTAAAAGGCTGAAACTCAATTGAAAAACTCATTGACTAAGCATACCTTGTCGCGCCTCTGAACTGCTTGCCGGCATTCATTAGAGGATTTGCGAGTTGTGGAGGTGTCCTTTCAAGATAATCCATTCAATCATGAAATTTATTCAAGGTTTAAGCATTGACACTCTTGGATTATCAAACTATATCTCTTTTAAAAAATACACTGAGATCTTTGTTCTCCATATTATTACTGTCCTTTCATTTGATCTTCATTATGTTAAATCAAATCTGCTCATTTTATTTGACACCACTACAAGTCTGACCTCCGCAACATCACCACTGTGAAAGTATATGGGGTTTAGCTGTGAAGCTAAACAACAGTGATGTGAGAGGATCTTAAATTTAGTATTAAGTGCAGAAGGAACTTGCTTTGGATCATGTACATGGTCTAAATAAAAAAAAGAGGGTGTGGATTAGCCGGCTGACATCTCTGTTCAACATGGCATAAGCTGAAAAGCTTGCGAGAGAACAGCACTTACAGTCAGGGATTAGTAGCATCTAAGAAAACACAAAAAACACATATATTTTGTGAAACACACTAAGAAGTGCAGAAAATATGAGCTTCCTTCTACTCACTCACACTGAACGGATTTATTATTTGGAATACAACGTGTCACCCAATTATGTAATATTTCATTGATAATATATTATTGAATAATCAATAATAAGCCCATGGTGTGTCATGGAAAAACCTGACCCTTTATATCTGAAACTCATGTGGCATGTGAGATGAGGGGTTCCCTACAATAAGCACAAAACAGACACATGCACACAGATACAGCGTGATGCAATCCTGGGCCTGTGTCATGCCGTGCATCTGGCCGCATGATGTACCAATTTGCCTGTGTAGTCATCATACACGTCAGCCACTGAGCATGTTTGGGGGTGCCCTGGATCTGCGTGTTCGACAACATGTTCCGCATTCCTGCCGATATCCAGCAACGTCACACAGCCAATTGAAGAGGAGTGGTGCACAACTCCACGGGTCACAGTCAACGTCCTGATCAACTCTGTACAAAGGAGATGTGTGTCGCACTGAATGAGGCAAATGGTGGTCACACCAGATACTGACTTGTTTTCTGATCCACAGCTACCCACCAAAAAATGCACACTGAAATCTGTGCTCAGTACCTGAGAAATGTTCCTTTTTTTTCAAAATAAAACTGCACATTTCAAAGTGGGCTTTTATTGTGACCAGACCGAGGCACACCTAGTGCAGTAATCATGCTGGTGTAATCAGCATCTTGTATTGCCACACCTGTCAGGTGCTCACCAACACAGATTTAAACACGTTTATGAAGAATATTTGGGGGAAAGAAGCATTTT